>NW_022103928.1:16690596-16732430 GCF_000313985.2 Echinops telfairi
ACTTTCTTCTTTCCTCTCATTTTTCTTCCCTCCTGCTATGATGGGCTAGTGGGCTATCATATTTACCCATCGTTCACCTCTCAGTAATTCCTCTCGGATACGTATCAATTGAGCAAACACAACCAGGAGCGCTGCACCCTCCTGTCAATTTTAGTATTCTTGCTCTTCCCTTTCCTGTCATTATTGGCTCACTGATACCCTCCCCTCGCCTCCGCCCTTCTTATGCCCCCCACCACTGGAACAGTCGGTCCTGTGGCTATCTTCTTGAGATTGCTTATCCTGCCTGTCTTAAATAGACACCAAAGGGAGAAAAGAAAGAAAGACCACATCCTGACCCAGAGTAGATGAGTGTCTCCCTGTTAAATAGAGAAACGGACATGTTATCAATCATCGGTCCCCCTTTCTCTCAGGATTCCATATCCCGGGATCCACTTACCCAACAGCACTGAGACCCTTTTAGATCTCAGCATCCTTGACCAAAAGTACGCCTCCTACACTTCCCTGTTGCTCTTCTTGCAGCCAGGGATGGAGCGGTGTATTTCCCATCGCACCCCCGTACCCCAATATTCCCTTAGACTTTCAGTGTAACCGCCTTGTGAATAAACCCCATTAGTTCAGATGAGGTGCCAAGCGTGGCCGCCCAAATCAGGAATCTACAATCGGGATTCCTCAGGGACTGTGGTTTTGCTCCCACTGTTGATCTGTTGCACTCCCTTGTTTGTGATAGTCTGGGTAAACTAGAGAAACAAATCCATGGACACACATGTGTATAAGAAAGAGATTTACATACAAGAGCAATTGAACATTGAGAAAGCATCCCAACCCAGTCCGTAAGTCTGATATTAGTCCATATGTCCGATACCAATCTATAAAGTCCTCTTGAGACTCACTAAACACATGCAATGATGCCTAATGCAGGATGATCACAGGCCAGTGGGTAGAAAGTCTTTGGCTCCAGTGGTGTTGTAAGCATCTCAGTGCTGGCAGGGGTCTCTATGTGGCTTCTCCAACTTCAGAGGTCTGGTTGCATCAGGGTAGGTCCATGTGGCTTCTCCAACTTAGGGCACTAGCATAGTGTCTTGTCAGCTGCAAAGTCTCCCAGGGAGTGGCAGAGAGAGAAGTGTCTCCCACCTCCAGGAGGAAGTACCGGATTTCACAAAATTCTCAGGAGAAGGCCAGGCCCACACAGAGGCCTCATTGACTATGATCTGATTAACAAGCTAGACTCTTCCCCTACACTCTTAATCCTCACATAATCCTCAAATTGACAATTATGTAACTACCACACTTGTTGGTTTGCCCCCATGTGAGTGGGTCCGACCCCGCTGCTCTCCCTGAACTGCATCCTTAGTGCTGCCATCCAGGGAGGGTCGTCATGTCTCAAGATGAAACTTGACCTGCAGTCCTATCTGTGAATGAGCTGCTTAGAGCAGGAACATCGCCCTTAAGGACTGGCTCCCTGGAGTGAGGTCTACTCTCTCTCCCTTTCCCATGGAGACAAACAATGCCCTCCCCTTGGGTGGATCAGTGCCCTGGTCATTGCCCTATCTTTTCTTCCCCCACCCTTCTCTGGGCCACAAAGGCCTATGAGATGGGTGGGGAAGATGTCTTTCAGCACAGGTGCTGTCTGCATCTTATTTATTTTTTAATGTTTTAATTTCTGGGGTTTGGTCTGGCTTTCACCAGTGTATCTGTTCCTCAGCCTGGTAACTGTGCGATATGTGCATTTTCCCCTATACCTCTTCTGCTGTTTGAACCTACCTCAGTGAACTCATGTTGTACTTCACCTTTTGTGCTTGACTAACTTCATTCAGCATAATATTCTCAAACTCTTTCCACGAGGCAAGGTGCTTCATCTTTGCATCACTATTTTTCAGGGATGTGTAGTACTCCATAGTGTGTGTATACCAGAGTTTTTTAATCCATTCATCTGTTGATGGAAATTTCGGCTGTTCCAATTCTTTGTGGTTATGAACTGTGCAGCAATGAACATTGGAGCACAGATGTCTGCTCGTGGTCTGCTTCTTAGTTCTTCTGGGCATATGCCCAGTCGTGGAATTGCTGGGTCATAAGGTAACTCGAGTTCCATCTGTTTTAGGTATCACCAAATCACTTTCCACAGTGACTTCATAGTACTGTGTAATTAATCTTAATTTCTTAGGGTCCGTTGTAATTTCCCCCGTTTTAGCCCTCATCCTGGATATTGACGTCTGCTTCTTCCTATCTTTTGTTAGATTTTCCAGTGGTTTGTTGATTCTGTTAATCCTTTCAAAAGACCAGCTTTTTACTGTGTTGATGTTTTGCATATATGTATAACAGATAGCTTTATATCAAACAGTAATCGTGTATGAAGAAAAAAATCCCAGCCCAGTCCAGATCAAGTCCATAAATCCAATATTAGCCCATATGTCTGATACAAGTCTATAAATTCATCTTCAGACTCCAGCAACACATGAAATGATGCTGAATGCAGGAAGATCACAGGTCAGTGGGTAGAAAGTCTTACTGATCCAGTGGTGGTGGAAGAATCTCAATGCTGGTTTGGGGATCCTCCAGCTCTCTTCTTGTTTCAACAGCTATTTATCTCTGTCGCACATCCAAATGAGGTCATCAAGCTGCGATCTGAGTGACAGGCTAAACTTCACCCCTTCGCTTTTAATACCCTCAAGTTGACATGAGATTTGTAACTACACAGACCAATCCTTATCAACTTGACACTTTTATACGACTCTTTAGCCACACATAATTTTTAAAAACAAAGACAATAGTAAAATCATATTTGTGCCTAACAGTATGAAACTAAAATGTATATAATTCAAAATGTGTCCGCCTCCTTAAAACATAATACTCTATAAATGACCAAAACGAAAATATTCTATAATTAACAAGTTCCGTTTTGTGAACACTGACCTTGCTGCCACACTGGTCACCTGAGGTTCCAGACCTGCCACAGCTCTCCTGCTGCTTCAAGGGCTGAGCCAGGCCAATCTTCACTGAGTAGCTGCTCACTCTCCTGTGGGCACCCTCCCTCTTAGCTCTCTGCCCTAGGACCAGGGACACCCTGGTGGCCAGCTTTCCTGCAGGGGTGGCACAGCCCTTAGGTGGGCCTGTGCCTGCTAGAGCAGTTACATGCCCATTGGCCTGGTTCCCGACACGCACAGCATTTGCCACCTTGGTCAGGTGTCTGGGAAACCTAGGAGGCAGTGGATGGGCAGTTAGCAAGTGTGACCAGCCTTGGGCATGCCTAATGTCCTTCTTTCTCTCCTTCTCCTTGGCCTGAACCTCCCCTTCCGGTTCCTATTGTAGAAGGCCGAATCAGCACAAGTAACCATCTCCTCTAGGGCAACTCCTTCGGGTTTCTGCACTAGTTTTTGGAGCTTCTTGCAAATGTCCGGTGCAGCCTGTGTGAGAAACTCGTCCCTGAGTAAGACTTGCCTCTTCTAGGAATCTACATCTACAACAGTATGATTCTTCGGGACCTCCTTTAGCCGCTCTGAAAAGCCTACAGGAGGTTCCACAGGTTTCTGGTGAATCGCTGTCACTTTGGCATAATTAATGGCCTTTTGCCTACCTTCCTTTAGTCCATTTGTGATGCACACCAGGAAATGTTCCTGTGCCCACTTGTCCTGAGGCTCACTATGATTCCAAGCAGGATCAGTTAGAGGCACAGCTGTTTTCCCCACTGGGTACTTATTATTCAACACATGTAACTCCTCTGCAAACTCCCTAGCACCTTTGAGCACTCGTTCTTTCTCAAAGACTCATAGTCTGTCCCAGTATGATCATTACATCCTGCCAGGTTAAATCACAGGCTAGGTGAGGTGCTGGAAGTGTTCCACATACTGTTCGGGTTTGTTGGAGTAACTGCCTGGGTCATTTTTAATTTGCCTGAGTTCAGTTAGAGTAAAAGGCTTGTAGACTGCCTGGGGACCAAACTCCCCAGCTGCCTCTACTACAGGTAGCACGTTGGCAGGTTCAGGGCTGGGGAACTTCAGGGTCCCGTAGGGGGTCGTGGGTGCACTGGGAATGAAGGTCTCTACTGCTCCTCAAAAGGAAAAATGCTCTAACATATGGCATCTCTGCCCACCTCCTCATCATTCCACAGAAACGTTCTAGCTGAATCAGGGTTGGAAGGGAAAGTGTGCCATTTTCTGGTCACGATTCTCCTTTTTCTAAAAGATGTTGTGGCCAAATAGAGTTGCAAAATGAAATCAGCTTCTGTTTGTCCAGCCTCTCCAGATCAAATCTATCCCAATTAGTCAGGATACATCCGAGGGGCAATTCCTGGGTATCGAGCTGGTAAGCCCAGCTAGGAAACACACAACAAGGAGGTTACTGAGAGCTTGATGCCTCAGGGTCAATAACCGCAGCTTCAGCGCGCACCTCTGGGGTTCCCCTGGCCTAGTGAGGGGTCGGGACCAGTCTTTGCAGTCAAAGCAGGTCCGGACCATTCTCTAGACCACAAGCTAGGAGGACCACTGTTTGGGGTGGCCTCATGGCCTTCAAAGACGCCTGCTGGCAGAAGCAGACCCTCAAATCTCTGAAGGGGAGGGACATTTGTCCAGAAGCTTGGGGAACCTTTAGGGAAATTGGAATTTCTGGCTGGAACATCGTGGCAGCAGAACTGTATTAGGAGCTGTCCCCAAAAGTGCTGAAGGCAGTATCACTGAAAGGTGAAAGTCAACAGTTATTCGGGCTAGACTTCCAAACGCCTTTGGTCAAGGCCTGGGCAATGGAAAACCAGCCGGTAGGAAAAGAACAAACCCATGCTGGCAGACACTAAAGCAGCTTGTTTGTAAAACCAGGAGAAAGCTAAAGGGATGGAGAGAAGGGAAGTGTCCAGCTCCCATACTAGGTGGGGCTAATGTCCAGAGCCCAAGCCACCAGCCACCTAGGCACCTGCCCCCGCCCCATGTTTGGAGTGGCAGGTGCCATCTTGGCCAGGGTCATGTGCTGGCCAAGGTGTACACCCCTTCCTGGCTGGAAGCTGGAACCTCTGAGCATATGCAATGGACACCCCAGTCCCTGTGCTAGCTACCTAACAATGTCATAATGTGATAGTGCAGGTTGACTAGAGAAACAAATCATATAGGTATAACAGATATAATTGCATATAAAGAAAACATCCCAACCCAATCTAAACACCAGGGCCAGGAAAGGCATACAATAACAGAGAGCTCATCAATTCAGGTGTAACAAGGCATCAAGGTCATGTTGAACATAGAAAATCAAATCTGGCATTAGATATTGAAGTGCTCTTCAAAGAGCTTGCTATGGAAGAACCCTGGAAAGAACCAGAATCCCCAAATCAGGAACATCGGGATTTCTAAATCCCATTTTAGGGGCGCCTGCTTACTGTTTATTGTCTATTCCCTGGCTTTCAATGGGTTTCCATGACCCACGATGGATATCAAAGAGTTCTTCTGTCAATTAACTCTGCCACTGGGGAAATTAACAAGTGAAACTACATCCACATGTCAGCCGTGCACTGGAGCAGGGGACTTTGTACCACCTTCACCGAGTCCAGAGTGTGCTTCCCCGCAGACAACCTGAGAATCCAGATTCCCGCGGAGGCGGTGAGGCATCTGGCCCTACAGAGGAAAAGAAAGGAGAAAGGAGGGAGTGTGGGACTCTCCCACTTCCTAAGGTTAATGGCTTTCCATATTTGAGGGCTAGACAACACACCAAGATTTGATGGTACCTAACAACATGCAGATTAGGCAAAGTATATTCTTTAACCTTCTGAGATAATGTACTAAGCAAACTTGTAAACAGTAGGCAGTGTTAATTGCCACATGGGTCATGTTCAGTGAAGTGATATTAAGGGGATCATCTGTGTTTGGGGCGTGCTTAGAAGCAAATGAGGTGTGTGTGCAGAGAGAGAGAGATTGATTTATCTCAGTGAAATGGCTAATGTTGTTGTAAAGGCTGGGTAGACCCGTGTTTGTGGGTCTGATGTCAGGCTGCAAGCTTTTGTTACTTCATGTAGGTAGCTACAGGGACTGGTAAACCCCAAATCAGCAGGTAGATGGCAGGCTGCTGGCTCATGGGCTGTAGAGTTTCCTAAGACTGGCAGGCAAAGGCACACTGCTGGCTCGAGTCTCAGGAGCTGGAGGTCTGAGGATGGTAAGCGAGAGGCAGAATCCAGAGGGAGCCAAAATGCCAGTGACCTTTGCTCGATTTCCACATATATTGGATGCGGGCCAGACCCCTGAGGAGACTGGCAGCTCATTGTATATCTCATCTTGGAAGTGGTCACGGTATCACAAACTGGATAATAACTGCATTGTTGCATAATCATCAAAGTATGTGATTACATAACTTCCAAACCAGAGACTCACGACCCAGCCAAGCCGACGCATACCTTGAACCAACAACACTGAACAATTCTGCTTTATCATTTCTGCCGGATACTTGATTTTTCTTCTCTTACGTCTTTCTCTGAGACTACCCCGTGAAAGAGAAAGATGGAAATAAATTGAGCCCCTCTCCGTGGCATCCACCATCTCGTCCCATACATGACAGGTTAGCAGCTGCTTGCATGGACAAGGAGAACCTCTGACAGACGGGGGTTCTTTCTGTGTGCAAGCAAATGGGTCAGAAACAGCCTTTGTGCTCGGATGCAAAGTTGCTTACATCTTCAGAGCAAATAGACTCTTCACTAGCACCAAACTCAAATGCGCACATGTCCAATTATTTTTAAAACAACCCAGATAATGCAGGGGGTTTTGTTTTAGTTTTTGCCACTTAGAGCCTGCTTTCTTGGCACCTTCTGAAAAACTGGGTCCGACATCCGGTGGCCACAGATAAGACCCCGTGCTGATAAGGACCCCAGCCAGCTGCTGTCCGTGGGAGCTGTCTGACTCAGAGACTCCTGACCTTGCTGAAGCGCATGTGTTCTCCCCATTCTGGTCGCGGTGCCGCATTAGCTCCCCCCACCCCCACCCCCGACCGTGAAGATAACTGTCAATGATCACGCCCAAGAAAAGCTTGGGAAGCAAAGCTCGCATCCAGTCATCTCTCTCTCTCTCCCTATGCTCGGGAGACCCTCAAACTCACTACACTCTGCGTTGCCACTGGAGGTGCCTCCAGTAGAATCAGGTTAGCTGGCGACACCTTGACCCAAAGTCTGCACCAAATGCTGTGTGTGTGTGTGTATGTGTGTGTGTTACTAACATGCTCCAGGTTTGCAGGGTTTCTTTCCTCTCTGCCTTCCTCCCCAGGTAGCCTGTGTTTGAGCAAAAGCAGATAGGCCTGATGTATTGTCATGAGTCCACCAAAGATAATCCTGCTTTAATGGCTCATTACAGGAATAATATATGTTAACACCAGTTAGCTACCATTTCTTAGAACATAAGCTTGTGGCTGAGTGAAGGCACCTGTGACTGGAAGAGCAGGTCTTTATCAACAACCGCAGGTAGAGACCTCAGGTTTGGGGAGTGAATTGCCAAGAAGTGAGGCTGCTGTCAGAGCAGGGGGAGGGCATTTCCCCATTTAGGAAGGAGCATCCTAATGGTATTCCCTATTAAATTCTTTATTTCTGGGACCTGGCAGAAATGCTCATAGCAGGTGCTCCATAAAATATTCTTTCCCCGAAAACCTCATGAACAACCTTTCTAGGGCAGCCACTGTACTAAGCATATGTGTTAGTCAGGGTTGACTAGAGAAACAAATTCATAGACACTCGTGTGTATAAGAGAGAGCTTTATATCAAAGAGTAATTTTATATTAAGAAAACACCTTAGCCCAGTCCTGATCAAGTCCATAAGTCTGATATTAGCCCATATGTCTGATACCAGTCTATAAATTCCTCTTCAGATTCACGCATCTCATGAAATGGAAGATCACAGGCCAGTGAGTGGAAAGTCTTGTGGATCCAGTGGTGGTGGAAGCAGCTCAGCACTGGTGTGGGTCTCCATGTGGTTCCTCCAGCTCGAGTGCTCTGGTTCCATCAGTGTAGCTCCATGTGTCTTGTCAACAGGGAGATGAAGCAGAGAGTGTGGGTCTGGCCTCCAGTGAGCTATTTATCTGTGTAGTGCCTCCCAATGAAGTAATCAAGCTGCCACCTGATTGACAGGCTAGACTCCACCCCTTCACTCTGAACAGTCTCATGTTGACACCAGATCATGGAACTACCATAGCATAGGAGCGTAGTCATAGAGAAATGTAAAAAGGACAAAGCTTCTGATCTTGAGACGCTCATAGAAGCATCTCAAAGGAACTATTTGAGTTTGGTGTTGAAAGAGGTGTAGAAAGAAGTTCATCAGGTGGAAACCACAAAGGCAGAGCTCAACAAATAAGTCAGCGGTTCTCAACCTTCCTCATGCCACAACCCTTTAATACAGTTCCTCATGTCGTGGTGACCCCCAACCATAAAGCTGTTTTCTTTGCTACTTCCTAACTGTAATTTTGCTACCGTTAGGAATTGTAATGTAACTATCTGATATGCAGGATGTATTTTCATTGTTACAAATTGAATATGATGGCACCAACTCTGTCACATACACCTGTATTTGTATGGGGCATATGTGATGGGGTTGGCGTGATGATGTCATCATGCCGGTACTCATATGTGGGCGTATCTGCATGTGGGGAGACCCGCCTGGAGATGATAGAGGAGGGGTGTCTCTATGTATTTTCCGATGGCCTTAGGCCACCTCTGTGAAAGGGTCATTCAACCCCCGAAGGAGTCACGACCCAAAGGTTGAGAACCACTGAAATAAGTGATGGGGGGGTATTTAGGGAATATTGTGACTTCAGTGTTTCTAGGATCCTAGGTGGCAGAAGATCACATTGAAGAGATAAGATGGCAGGTAGCAGGAAGTCTTAAGTGTTATGCAAAAAATAATTGAGCTTCATTTCTCAAATGAAAGGCAATGAACACCCTCTGAGATTCTTAATAAGGATCCCCAGGGGTTCGATTTGTCCTACACGGAATGCTTGCTCTCATGGTAGGGTGCAGCACAATGTTGGAGGCAAAGGATATTAAGGCGTGGGGGCTGTTGCAGCAAAAACTAAGCAAGGAAGCCTGGACCCTGAATTGGGTGTTCAGTTTGCCCAGGGTGTGGAGCAGCAGAGGAGAAGAAATGGGCAGGAAAACTGGAACGATGAGTGAGGAGAGGCAGGATGGTCTCGCCGTTGGAGCCGGATCAGGACCCAGCGAGAAGATACTGTTTTGCTAGCGTCCGGGTGCCTCGGCCATAGTGGCAATCTCTTCCTGGGAGGCAGGACCCAATCCAAAGGGAACTGACGGGCAGAGTCAGGCTGCCGACATTGTTTATTGTGGCTCTGCCTCTTGACAGACATCTGTGTGCCCTTGACAAGCTTGTAGCTCCCTCGGTGCTCCACAAAGAAAAGATGAAAGATGGGAGAGCCAAAGAGCTGCTCCTCTTGAGCCCCAGTAGGCTGGGTCAAGGAAAGAAATGGACTGGATCCACCTGGTTGACTCTGCTTTCTTCTCTTTCCTGCACCCACTCCCATTGAGCAGCTTTGTTTTCAGGTGGTGTGCATCACCAGCTTTCAAACCTGGGATCATTGAAGCAAGGAGGGCAGTTGAACTGGGGATGACTAAGCCTCCATTCATTTGCCAGTGCAACACCACATTGATGCCTCTTACTCTCTTCCCTTAGGGATGATCAGAGGAGGACAAGAACCAGCACATTACACCGTTGCATCGGATCCCTGCAACTCTGCCATCTGCGAGTCCTAGAGCTGAACAATGCCGGGGGCCCGTCCATGTGTATGCCATTTCCAGGTGGCACTCTTGATTGATTGGTAAGCACATGAGTATGTTTGCTTTCCTTAAAAGGTTTTGTTTGTTTTCAACACTGTCATGCCTATTGCCTACAGTTGTCTTTTAATGACCACGTTGACACAAGGAAAGCCTGACTGAGACTGGGCCCGCATTTAGTTGGGGACTTAGACTATCAGAGCTACAGGGAATTGTCTTTTGTGTTGTAGGTTAGTTTCAGAGCTTGAAGCCAGTTCACTGCAGTCTGATCCCTGCTGAGAATTTGCATTTCCACCCCCAGAAATCCTGTCTTAGAATGGAAATTTAACAAGATCCCCAGGTGATTGTTTGGGGGACCTTCATTTTACCCTCTGGATCATTTGAGCATCCAGGGGCAGGAGTCAGTAAGTCTTTGGAGCTGCCGTGGGGGGTAGGGGGGGGATGGGGGTGATGATGTTTGTCCAACAAGCTGGTGAACAGACATCCTAGTTAGGGGGTATTTTGTTGGCTGGTTGCCTTGCAGGAGTGGATAAGAGATGGGGTGGGGAAATGGTCAATCCAAGGGTGCTTGGATGGTAGTGGATTCCACACTTGCTTCCCTATAAATGAGCCTGATGAGTTTTAGGTGCTGTTGGGTCTCATGCTGGCCATGGCCTGTGTTGGTTGATACTGAAGTGAAGACAGTTAGTCAGTTTCCTTGCCCTGGATTAAATGGGAGACTTTTAAAACCTGCTTTTGAGAATGGAATGATAAATTCGACGATTTACGGCAGCAATGCTTAGATTGGAGCAGGCATCAAATCACCTGGAGGGCTCTTTAAAGCAGCTTGCTGGGCCCCACCCCCTTTGCCCCCAGGTTCCAGAAGTCTAGGGTGTGACCTGGCAAATCTCCGGCTGAAGTGGATTCTACTGACGTGTTGACCACGCTCAGAGTAACACTGATCTCAAGCCTCCTTCTAATTTTAGAATCTACTAGAAATTCTGGAAGCGGGAAGGGAATCCCACCTGGAGCAAATAGATTGATGGGAAGAATAAAATGTGATTTGCTGTGGTTTAGAGGAATCAAATGTATACATCGAACAAACACAAACTAGGCTCTTACAAGCAGAATGGTGTTTCCTCCCGTGCCCTCCCTTAGTGTGCATACATCTGTGGGCTGGTCTGGTGTTCTATGGGTAACCCTGCCGAGGTTCCTAAAACCCCCAAGAGTAAGATCAGGGGTCTTTGCAGCAGCCACACACTATAGGCTGACTGCTTCAGTATGAGAAGGGGGTTCTTTACAAATCGACATTCCTGCACTCCACCTCTGGAGATTTCAACTGAGTCTGGGGTTGGGCCATGGACCCAGGCCAGCCTCCCATCCAGTGTAGGAACCTCATTTTAAAATTCTCCTCCATGTTAACCCAGCCTCTGACCATTTCTGATAGAATGGATTGCTCATTTATGGAGAATCCAGTTCATAATTACATAGTTTCAGTTATCGACCTTGGTGATGGGTTGATTTATATCCCCCCAAGAGATAAGTTGGAAATGCTGTGGTACCTGTGAACATGATTTTGTTGAGGAATATGGTCTTTGATCATCTTCTCAGTTAAGCAGAACCCTGGTGGAGTAGCGGTTACTCTTGGGGCTGCTCACCGCAAAGTCAGTAGCTCTTTACTGGAGTAGAAAGGCCCATCTTTCTCCTGAGGAGAGGTTGGTGGTTTCGAACTGATGACCTTGCAGTTAGCAGCCTAATACATAACCACCCACCACTCCTCAGGAGAACGATAGAGCTTTCTACTCCAGTAAAGAGTTAGCACCTCAGAAACCCTCATGGGCAGTTCTACCCTCTCCTGTAGGGCCCCTATGAGCCAGCACTGACCCGATGGCAGTGAGTGTCAGGTAAATAACATGAGTAGGGTGGATTCTAATGCAACATGAGCGCCATCTGTAAGAGAAGAGGAAAGATTCATCTACCAGGAAGGGAACACCAAGGGCCACCAGCAGCTGGGACCAACAGGAAAGACGCTTCTCTCAATAAGACTACACCCATGAATACATGCATCTGCATCTACATGTGCTACACATAGGGATCTAGTAGAGCATACAGGGGTAAAGTTAGGAAAACTTCTTAGGCATAACCAAACACCTCCAGGGAATAAGTCACAAGGCCTGTGGGCTCAGGAACATCATCTCAAGGGGTGCTAAGGTCAGTTGGCATTACATCGCTCAGAAAGAATGGTCTGCACCCTACTTTGGCGGATAGTGACTGAGATCATCAATGCTTGTGAGCAGGCATCTAAGGAGCAACCATGTGTCTCTAACTGTGCAAAGCAAAGAAGAGTGAAGACCATCAAAGACACATGGGAAGAACTAGTCAAAAGGACTAATGGACTAGTGAATACCGGTCTCCATGGTCCTGGGACCGGAAGAACTGGATGGTGCCCGGCTATCACCACTGATCACACAGAGAGGAATCACAAGAGGAGGTTCTGGATAGAGTAGGAGCAAAGTGTAGAACAAACTCAATGTCATGAACCGACCAGACTTCGTGGCCTAATAGGGACAAGTGGAACCCCCAGGACTAAGGAAAACGTTCAGGCAAGCAATAGACCGATAAAGTTATTAATCATCCCAAGGGAGTACACAGTCCTTAGAACAATCAACATCTGCAAGCCAGAGGGCAGCTTTTGCCCAAGGATGAAGCTCAGAAGTTAGGAAGGGATGAGAAGGAGAAACGGGAGGTACAAGGAGGAAGAGAGAAGAGAGTGGTTAGAGAGGAGGACTGTAGTCAATGTCACACGAGGCATATGAACTATTGAATGGGAAACCAATGGACTCTGTAAACATTCACCCAAATCTCCATTTCTAAAGAGAGGCAGGCTCTTGCCCTGGAAACGTGAGAGGGAGCACAGCCCAGCAGACATGTGGATTTAAACTCCTTGCCTCCAGAGCTGGGAAGCAATGAACTCCTGTTCTTACCAGTGGCTCGGTTTGTGGTATTTGTTACAGCAGCCCCAGGAAACACCCACAGTCTCCTTGTCGGAATTGTAATCCGTAGA
This sequence comes from Echinops telfairi, assembly GCF_000313985.2. Taxonomy (NCBI): domain Eukaryota; kingdom Metazoa; phylum Chordata; class Mammalia; order Afrosoricida; family Tenrecidae; genus Echinops; species Echinops telfairi. The sequence continues at coordinate 16,703,370 of NW_022103928.1, forward strand.
CACTGGCATGGCTTTGCACACGTTTCCTCTGAAGAATACCAACCGTGCCATCAGCCCTGCTCTTCTGACTCCTTTACCCCACATCTCTCCCTTCTGGGGCATTCTCAGACAAGCCCCCTCCCTAGAGCAAATCTAGCATTTCCTTCTTTGCTTCCACAGCAGCTAAATCTTCCCCCATTGCAGAGCTTCCATGCGGTTCAATTTCCTGTTTGTCTGTCTCCCCTTGTCTATGATCAGTTCCTTGGCAGCTCTCTGCCGCAAACAGCTCTCTTCCTTGATGCCTCCCCCCTCTCTTACCACTGCCCAGGGGCTGGGGCAGCCCCACTCTGTACTCGCTAAACTAGGAGACACCACCCGTTCTTCTGAGTGTGCTGGGTGGTGGTAGTTGACATCAGGGACTCCTCAGGAGGATTTCCTAAAACCTTCACTGATTTTAAAGCCCCTGTGAGGTGTGTACACACCTTTAGCATGGTGAGCTGCTAACAAATGGAAAGGCTGGGACACCTAGTCCATCCAGAAGCTCCTCAGAAGAAAAGCCTGGCAAACTCATTGTGGGGAAAAAAGAAACAGCGTCAAAAATGCGATGGCGCACACTTCTCCTTTGGCACACGGGAGGGCTGCCCTGTGCCCGAGTCAACTCCGTGGCAAGCGGTTTCAGTCAGTTTCCAAATGGTGATCAAGTCCTAAGGACGTGAGATCTATCCTCCACACAGAGCTGGAGAGGCAGTCTGCCTCCTCTCTCTCTCCCGCTTCCTCGCTCAAACAGACTTCTCATAAGCAGATGCAATATTTGTTCTACCTGGAAATTCTGTGAGCTAAAAAAATAATATTAAAGCACCTGAGGGTGTATTTAAACCAGCACCGAGCTATATTTTCACTTGTGCATTTTACCCACACTATTGGAAAAAGTAATTTTGCCCCAGTTAGAGGAGGTCTTTTCAACTGCTGACACATGTTTGTTGGGCATCTGGATATAATCTGATCAGCAGCTGGTGTGAGGCTGTGAGATGCTATCTCCCGAGGTCTCCCATGGAGAAGGAACAACATAAACCTGCCTTTGCTCGGACCAGCCTGGTGCTGACAGCTGCTGCTGGGTCAAGGCAGCCAGGCCTCTCATCCCCCACACGTTGCTAAAGTTTACCTGGGCCGAGAGTGTCACCCTAAACCCACAAAGTCCCGCTTTAATTGCCCCAGAAAACCAGCATCAGCACTCTGAACAGTGAGCCAATCCGATCGCTCCTCTCATTTTGCCGCTGCACACGTTAGAGCCAGCATGGAACGCATCACACACAGAGATGCCCTCCTTGCCCTCAGTTGCCACTGTTGCCAACTCTTCCATTCATATATTCCCCAGTCGCTTTCAGTTTGCTTCCCAGATGAAGATGGGTGGTCCGCGGCTTGAGAATGCTCTTCCCTGTGTGTTGGTTGGCTGCATTTCATTTTGGAGATAGACGTTTACAGGAAGATTGTCTCGTGAAATTTTTGTTTGTTTACTCTTGCTTTTGTTTTAGGTTGTAATAAACAGAGCTGGTTTTCTAAAACCTGAACACATGGGCATCCTCCTCCCCCCTCCCTACCTTTGGCAAATGTTCCCTTATTGATGTTTGCTTAAAACATTTAACTGAAGTGGGGATGTGGGAGCCACCCTTCCCATTCATCAACTGCACGCAGAGATGGACTGGGAAGGGGCAGAGAGGCTATTGTAAGTAGAAGTTAGGCTCTGAGGTGTGCCTCTGTAGCTAGTTGGATGGATCCCAAATTTGGAGGATGGGAGTGGTGAGAGGAATCCTGGGTGGTACAAGTAGTTAAAGAACTTGGCTTGCTACATGAAAGGTTGGGGGGTTGAGGACACCCAGAAGTATCTGAAGTACCAGCCATGGAAACCCTATAGCAGCGGTTCTCAACCTGTAGGTCGAGACCCCTTTGGGGGTCAAATGACCCTTTCACAAGGATCGCCCAATTCAAAACAGTAACAAAATGACAGTGATGAAGTAGCAACAAAAATAATTTTATGGTTGTGGGGGGGGGGGTTACCACAACATGAGGAACTGTATGAAAGGTCGCGGCATTGGGAAGGTTCAGAACCACCGCTCTAGAGTATGAAGCTCCACTTTGACCTATAAGGGAATCACCATGAGCAGGCGCCCACGTGATGGCAACTGGTTATGAAGGAAGAAACTGGCTAGTGAAAGGTTGGGTGGCTGTATCTCCTGTACTACTTACCTGTGTAAGTACTTGAGGACCAACCAGCACAGACTGACTGACTTTATAGATCCAGGCACCAAATACTCACCGAGCACCTTCTGTCTATGGGGCCCTGGGGTATGTGCTGTGCACACAGAAGCAGGCTAGCCCGACAGGGCCCTTGTCCACAGGCTGGTGAGTCTAAGGAGAAAGACTGCAACAGCAAGCTTAGTCAGTAAGAACTGGCGCACCTCAGCCTGGCGCCCTAAACTGTGGTGTCAGAGAGAGAATCAGCAAGGAGGGGGGCAGGCAGGTGGTCTCGCTGAGGTGGTTAGGCAAGGCCTCTCTGGGGATGTGGCTTGTCAGGTGACCCAGGGAGGAACCCAGCAGAAGCCAGACCAGGAAGCTTGTTTGGACTAAGCAGTGAGGACTGAATGCTTTCTGGAAAAACTCTGGGGAACCATTAGGACATTTTAGTCATGAAAGTTCCTCGACGCGTTCTCTGTTCAGATGTTCACTGGAGTAGCTGGGTGAAGAAGCGGTTGGGCGTCGTGGCCCTGTTTTTGTTGTCAATAAGGATAATTTCCATGTCCGATGGAGTTTGTAGAGCCTTTCACTTGATCTTTTGGACTTTGATTTCTTTTCACTTGATCGTGACAGCAACTTTAGGACTCAGGAAGCAGACATGCAGGAGTGCAGGGGTGTATGCACTGTACACACAGGAGTCCTCGTGGCAGTGGTTCGACTCTCCCCAGTGCTCCACAGGAGAAAGCTGCGGCGGTTTGTTTCCATCGAGATTTGCAGCCTCTAAACCCTACTGACTAGTTCTTCTCCACTCGACTCAGGTCACTGTGAATCAAAAACGACTCAATGGCAAGTCGGCTTGGATTTACGATAGGTTCTTTTGTACATCTAAGGGCATGTTTGCATTTTGTACTTCGACATGTTGTCGGGAGAGACCAGTCCCTGGAGAAGGACATCGTGCTCGGTAACAGGGAGGGGCAGCAGATGAGAGGAAGGCTCTCAACAAGAAGGATGGACACAGTGGCTGCAGCCATGGGCTGAGATATAAAACAATTGTGCAGGTGGCGCAGGACAGGGCAGGGTCGCATGCTGTTGTACACAGGGTGGTGATGACTTGGTACCAACTCACTGGCATCTAACAAACAACGCAGCTAAGGAAACTGAGGCTCAGCGAAGTGACGAGACTTACCCAAAATCACGTGTTGGATAATAGAACCATGACTTCAAAACCAAAGCCCGGGTGAGTTTTACTCAGGCCCCACTGTGAAACTCTGAGACGTTGCAATAGTGGGTTAGCAATGACAAAGAACTGCGTATGTGATGTGTGTTTAAGGAGACTGATACAATGAAAACAGGGAAGGAAAGAAGGTTGCGTGCAGGATGAGCATCATAGGTCAGTAGCTTTCATCATCCTGAAACCCACTTTTCCTCCTTTTTCACGCCGTTCAATCAAAACGCCGCTTTGATGGCCTTTCACGTTCCTTTGGTTGTGCTTCACTTTCTAAAAACCCTCCTACCCAACCTACCTCCCCAAGGTGAGTCAGCTCTTGGGCACGAGGGACGTCCTTTGCAGGTGACAGTAGCAGACGTGTGTGCCTCCTCTCGTCCACTCAGCCTAAGCTGCCTTCCCAATCCCACCGTCCTATTGCCTTGCCTTCCTTCTTCTCCATAGCCCCTTGTCCTCCTGGGAGCACCGACGCTCTGGGGTGTTCCTCTTGGGCTCTTTGCAGATGTCCATCCGCCATGGCTCTGCAGTATTTGTCCCGGGCTGCAGCCCCGGGCCGCACCCACTAGAGCCCACCCACGTCTGAGACATGCTGAACTGCAGCTCACCTCGACAGGTCACCCTGGACATCTGGGCTTGCTGAGTCCTGCAGGAGAGTCAGAACGACCCAGGCAGCCCTGACCTCCAGAGAAGGTCAGTCCACATTCATACCACACAGACTTGGCAAGGGCAGTGGTCATTCATGCCTGCCTGCCACTTACAGGCTCTCCTTCCTCTCTGGAAACAAGAAGCTTGGCCTGCCCCATCATACCACCCCTCCGCTCCGCTGCCCCGGGGAATGGGGAACTTGGCACAGGCATGGATGCAGGGCTCCCGGCTCCAGCGGGCCATCTGGCTCAACTGCTGCTTCCAAATGATGTTCCCATCCATGGATAGCCCAGTGGATCACCTCCAAGAATCATCTTCTCAGAGAAGAGAGAGGAGGCGGAGGAAACAGGACGATGTTCGTTTGCTTGCCTGGGAAAGACCGCGGGCCTCAGCTCGTTGCCCTTTCTGGCAAGAGCATGCGATGGGCCGCTCCAGCATGCAAAGCCCAGATCAGGCTTCTTAGTGTCCAATTAGAAGGCCTGGAAGGGCAGCCAGATTTTCCAGAACTGGCACACCTTGCCACCTGGCACAGCCACGGAGCTAGGGGGCCCCAGCTTGGGAAAGGTCAGCGAAGGCTCAGAGAACCCCAAGCACCTCCCCGGCCCATTAGCCACCACGGGGATAATTAAGATGCCTGTCCTTCCGTGGCTGACTCCATCCCTCTGTTGACAAGCCATTCGGAGGATGAAAGCTGAGTTTCCATATGGTGGCTGCCGTGTGCCATCTGCCGGTTCTGACTCATGGGGACTTTCTAGGACAGAGGAGAGGGCCCCACAGAGTTGACGGGGTTGAAATCATTTCAGGAGCAGATGGCATATCTTTTATTTCAAGAGCCACTGGTGGCTTTGGAGGTGGTTTGTACAGATCTCTGTCCATAGAGTCAAGAAACACACTCTTGTCTTTCCTGCCTCTCAGGGGACAGTCTCACCTGAGTGCACGAGTGCAGGGAAACGTCCTGCCACAATGGGAAATGGCCAGCTCCCAAATCGCAGTTGCGTCAGGGTTGAAAGACCCTCCCTTCAGTTAACAGAATTCCCACTTCACCTCATTCCACCACAGGTTGGACTCAAGGGAATTCCAGCTCGTGGCGACCCTGCGGGTCTGAGTGGAAGGGCATCCCCTAGGGTTTCCAGTGGCTAGTTTTTCAGAACTGGTCACCCGCTCTGTCTTCTCTCCGTGAACGCCAATGTCTAACCTTTGCGGTAGTGACTGCACGCGTTAACAGCCTGCACCATTTCTACTGCAAGCCTCCAATTGGGTGGATGAGAAGATTGATGTGTTTCCAGTGGGGTTTTTGACCCAGGATTGTACCCCACTTCTGGAGCCCTAGGTGGAGTTAACTTGGGGTGAGGCGTGCTGTTCTTACAATGTGGCATCTGATCAGACATCGCCAAGGTCCCATCTGCCTGAGCCGGCCTGCAGCCCTTATTCCATCAGCTCTTCGCACCCCGCAGGCGCGTTTGATCTCTGTGGCTCCAGGACCTGCAACCCTTTCTCCTCTTCTCATCACGTGAGGGGCGGCAATTCCCCTCCCTACTCTCTTCCCGCGATTCTCTCTCTCCTTGCCACGCCTTCCTTCCTTTTCCTCCTTCTAGCACCTTGGGAGGCTTCCAAGATCCCCTCTGAGACAAGAAATGCCCCAGGCAGGTCAAGGACCTTGTGACCGGCTAGATGAGGACTTCTTGGGCCTCCTTCCCCTTCACCCGTGGTTCATCTTTGGTTCACCTGTGGCCCACCTACGGGTGAGGTGATGGTTCTGGCCCCAGTTGTCATTAGGCTTGAATGAGACAAGGTTTTTCTGTCTCGGTCGTGGGGAGGCTTCTGGTAAATGTTTCTGTTTGGGCATAGAAAGATAGCATGTTTCTCCTCTCACAGATTAGAGCTGCTCTGGCCAATCCAGAGGGGTCCCTTCAGCTAGTTTTGAGTCACAAATGTCCTTCTGGGGGAGATCTGACAGCGTGATTTGAAATTCCAAATAAGCGTTCTGTCTGACCCAACAGTCTTCCTGATGCGATTCTATCCTGCTGAAATAAAAGGAGTTTGATACATGAGCTGGTGTTTATAGGGGCTACAAAATTAAAAATAACACAAAATGAAAAGTTGATCAATAGAGGGACTACTTGGAAAATGAAAGTGTTGAGCTATATTCATAGCATAGAATATAATTATTATGTGTTGAGTTAGGTCAACAATTAGGAACCTCAAGTGATTTTCATGGTGTTTTATTAAGAGGAAAAAGCAAGATATGAAGATGTGTGTTGTAAAAGAAGCAATAATCCGAAGTGTGTATGTGTTCATTAGCATATTCTGGGCATAGAGAGATATGACCTTTTTTTAAGGTCATGGAACCTTAAAAAAAATGAAAACCAGAGGTCATGGAAAAATGGAATCCAAAGATAATGGAACTATTCCATGAATTTTTTGAAACCCACGTGGAAGAAAACATAACAGATTTAATACTGGCTTTCCAGAAGGGGAATAGGGAGGCTTGAAGAATTAAAATGAAACAGCAAAGTATTCATGAGATAAAGTCATGGAAAATTTAGACTGTTTAGACTATCAGGAATGATATATGCTTGTACTAAAAATATGAAAATATTAAATATACTCAAAGGCAAGAATTAGAAGTTGACAAGAAAAAATAAAAAAGAGATGATCTCAGGTCATTTCCTTGGATTTTATTTTACTCTGATATTTTAATATAATGATTTTTTTAAATTAAAAAGTAGATTCCTGGGTCCTGAGTCCTGGCCTCAATTCAAATTTGATCAGGAATGGAAGAGACTGGGAGCCTGAGAATCGTATCTTAAATCTAGGCCCCCACATGACTCTTGGTCCACAGCAGGGTTTGAGAACTCTGGCTGCAGACAAACCCCCACTCCCACGAGAGCTCATTATAAAAGTCAAGAGCAGACAGGCAGAATGTATTTCTACGGAATGTCTGTCTCCTGAGAAGTGTTGGTGAGTGGGAAGAGGGGCATCACCCCAGTGCTTCCATTCTTGAGTCTCCCCACAAATCTCAATCATCAGTGGACTTCCTTCTTATTCCAAACCTAGCCCCAGTGCCCAAGTCCTAGCCTCAATAACACACGCTACATTCAATCTGATCTGATGTCAGGTGAGCCTTTCAGGTCTGGTGGAAAAGTTGGTGAGTGTAAGTTTTCTATAAGATCCAAAAGCAGGGCTTCGGTTTCCTGTCACCTATTCCACTGGCCTCCCACTTAGGACTGGCCTTGGCTCATGGAGGAGACGCCGCAGAAAAGGGGTGTGTACATGCATTTCATTCCCCACATCTTGTGGAGCCTGCGTGGACTGCAAGCGTCCTTGGTAAGTGAGAGCAAATACACTGCAGGAAGGAAGGAAATGACACTGCTTTGCTTGCTTGCTTGGGCAAAGTCAGAATGGGCATTCACTGTTCCTGGGGGTACCTTTAACTCCCCTGCTGTGTCAGTCAGGGCTCCCTAGAGAAACTGTGTGTGAGTGTGTGGGTTACATGTGTATCCCATTGCCACCGTAATCCTATGGTACTGCCCTCTCTGGTTTCCAAGGCTGTAAGCCTTTTGCTTTTTTAAAACTTTTCATCAGAGCAGATCAATTTTCCATTCAACAATTCATATGCATTTGGTTTCATGTCATTGCTTGCCATTCGCACCATGTCACATCACTTATTCCACTTCTTCCCTGTTTCCTAACCCTTCTAAACTTTGCCTGTGAATAAATGCTCTCCTGGAATCTCAAAGGATTGTTTGTAGGAGGGCATACTTGCCTAGTGTTATTGTGCCCCTTAGAGCCATGTCTGTTGTTTGAAAATGGGTGACTGAGGGCCATAGTCTAATAAACCTGGCCCATGTTATGATTTTGATTTATGATTTTTATTTAATTTTTTCTCTGTAGAACTGTCTAGTGTAATGTGATCCCTTCAGCAGCATCACTTGTGATAGTGGGGCACCATCTAGTTCTTCTGGTCTCAGGGTTGTAGAGATGTTATACGGATATTCTTGTGGTCCATTCATCATTAGACTATTTGTTTCCATGTGTCTGTGGTCTCCTTCACTCGTCCTTGGTCTGGACAGGGAAAGATCAATAGTTGCACCTTAAATGGCCACTCACAGCTTTTGAGAGCCCAGTTGCTGCTCATCAAACTCGGATGTAGAACATTTTTTGTAAGCTATGGATGCAAATTGCTCTTGATGTCTCCCAAGACCATTATGCTGATACCCCAAGCCCAAGGGTATACATCTTTTTTACAGAAGCAAACGTCCACTTCTTTGTCCCTAAAGAGAGACTGTTGGGTTCAAACTGTAGACCCTTCTATGAGCAGCTGAGCTTTGAACCCTGTGCCAACAGGACTCCATGTATATGTATGGGTGTGATTTTGTGTGTGTGTGTGTGTGTGTGTGTGTGTGTGTTATTTCAGCTGCTGCTATTGGTGTTCAGTTGATCCGACTCTTTGTAACCCCAGATAACAGTGTAGAACGTCCTGGTAGAGTTTCTTGCCTGCAGTCTTTACCGAAGCGTATCTTTCTCCCATAGAGTCGCGGGCCAGGTTCAAATCATCAACTTTTTGCTTAGCCAAGTGTTTAACCATAGTGTAACCAGGGCTCTCCTACAGATGCATAAAGAGGTGTGTATGGATGGATGTATATACATTTGTGTGTGTGTGTGTGTGTGTGTGTGTGTGTAGACAGAATTTGGTTTGAATTGCTCAAGTTTTAAAAAGTCCAAAATCCATAGGTAAGGAGACATCCTGGACACTTCTTCAGTCTTGTTTCTCAAAATCCAAAGATTTTGCAACAGAAAGAATGAAGGAATTACTGCAAAATATCTATTTATAGTCTAGCGCCAAATTACATCCTAGGGAAAACTCCCCTTTTGCTCATTAGACTTTCTAGTTTGAAGATGAGGCAGAGCCACACTGTGGGGGTCTCTTGTTTAATAGTATGAAGCCCAACTGGTTTAATTATATGTAACTACTTCATAAAAAGAGGAGAAAGTGAAGTTATTAATGATTTCATTTTGCTTGGATCGACCATCAGTGGCAATGGAAGCAGCTGTCAAATAATCAAATGACACACTGCACTGGGCCAACCCATGGCCAAAGATCTCTCTACCGTTTCCAAAAGCATAGGATGTCACTTTGAGGACTAGTGTGTATCTGACCCAAGCCATGTTATTTTCAGTAGCTTCATATGCAACCAGAGTTAGATAATGAAAAAAGAAGACAGAAGAATTGAGGATTTGAACTCTGGTGTTATTAAAGAATATTGAATATGCTGTGGCCACCAGAAGAAACATGGAGCCAGATAAGCATTGGGCTGCTAACTGCAAGGTCAGCTGTTCAAACCCAGTAGCTGCTCCTCAGCAAAACATTGAGGTTATCTGGTCCTGTAAAGATTTGCAGCCTCTGAAACCCTACACAGGGTCACTATGAGTCGTGATTGTCAGTGAATGGGTGGGTCCCAGAAAAACAAACAAATCAGTCTTAATAGAATACAAACAGAATATTTCTTAAACGCAAGGATGGAGAGGCTTCAGCTGTTTTACGCTGGACACTTCATCGGGAAAGACCAATTCCTAGAAAAGGAGAGCCCGGTTGGCAGAGGAGAGGGTCAGTGAAAATCAGGGAGAAGCCCTCAATGCAAGGCGCTGCACAAAAGCCACCACCGCGAACTCCAGCACAGCAACGCTCCTGAAGATGGTGTGGGACTTGGCAATATGTCTTTCTGTTACACAGGGTGACCCTGAGATGGACCAAATGCAATCACCATGAACAACCCCACCTGTTCATGACAGAGTCTAGGCCAGTGTTTGACCAACACCCTAGCCTAGCCACATAGCGACATCAAATTAACCCTCGTACTTCTTTTCTTCTTTTAGTTCCTGTACCCTCCTCCTTCTCCTCCTCCTCTTTTACAACAGAAACCCCAAAGTGATTGTAGCAGCGAGTGCACAGTCAGAGTTGGAACTGAACCAGTTCAGGTTCATATTTTCCCCACCCTGGGCTGTGCTTACGGTCTGAGACTCTCAAAGCCTCATCACCACTCCAACCACCCAACAGCAAGTCTGCTGCAAACTTCTTAACGATTGTCTCAAGTTAATGAGGAAAGATTCTGGCTGGAAGGGAATCCCAAGGTGTTGGTTAGCTACACCCCTGGTGGTGGTGGGGGAGAGTGGGGGAGAATGCCCCCAAGGCTCGTGAACCCAGGAGAAGGTTTGATGCGGCTGGCCTCTTCGAAAGGGTTGAGGGAGGAAGCTGAGACAGGAGGCACAGGCCCTCATGAGCCCGCACTCCCATCTGCTCCTTCATCACCTCTTCTCTCCCAAAGAAGCCTATTTTGGCCAAAGCACAAACATTCACGTAGTCGCTGGGTAGTGACTTCATGTGCATTATCTCCTTGGTGTCTCGCTGACTCTTCACCAGGTGGCTGTAGAGCTGTTACTGTGATCATTCCCGTCTACAGATGGTGGAACTCAAACTTGGAATGTTTGATGACCTCCTGGGACCCAATTAGTTCCCGTGGAAGCAAAGGCCCTTGAGGGGGGATGGGGTCTGACTCCCAATGTCTCTGCTTTTTGTTCCCACCCACCACTCTGGCTTCTCGCCTTACTGAGACATCTTGTTTAAAGGACCCCCTCTTTTCCATTCCAGAAATATCCCCCCTTAATTGTTTGCTGATGAGATGTGAAAAACACTCTCTTGTGATTGACACGGGCCTTGACGCACGCTGTTTTATTTCCGTGTTTGTTTTCATTGTCAGCCGGTTTGCATCTGCCTGCCTTAGTCATTTCAGCAGGAAGGGTTGACTTTAAACTTGAGGCTTCACAGACTATTTAGGGGAGCGCATTCCACAAACAAGCTTGGGATCATGAAAACTGAAATTGGCGAGATATGTGTCTCCCTCCCTCCCAGTACGTGGAAGCCATTGTCTGTTGATGGTGTGGTTTGTCTTCTTCATTGGGGACACTTGCACAATGGGTTTGAAAGCTGCTTTCTAGGCGGCAGAACAAAGAGTAGCATGTCTGCTAGTTAAAGCAGAGAAATGTCCTGAAATGTGTGATAACAGTGGACTACCTTGGCTAAGGAAAACTTTGCTGGTCTTAAAAAAACATTAAAAAACATAGCATGGAAAAGAGCCAGGCTCTCAAGGGAGAGGTAGAATGTGGTCACCGTCGCAGAATTCTTTGGGGCCTCAGGTTTTGTTTCTGACAAAATGGAGAAGTCTCCATTTAGCTCAGAGAAACCTTTTCCCCAGAAAGCCCAAATACATTCTGGAAGCATTGCCCAGGTGTCAGCACCAGGTAAGCTGCAGGGAGCACGCATTCGACAATCAGAGTGGAGGCAAGAAGGGATCTGGCAGCCAGGGCAGTTGCTGGACTATTTTGATGATCAACAGTATTTTGATGAAAGGCTAATAGAGTAAGATTTATTATCCCGGGAAGAATCAGGGAATTTGGAAAGATCTTTAATGAACTGACAGGACTGCTGGCCTCAGAGCCAGCAATCTGAGGAGCCATTCCCTTGACCCAACGACTCATAGTGCACTTGACACTGACCTCTGGTTTGACTTCCGTTTGAGGCTCATGGACAGTGGTGTGGCTGCTGCAGCTTTGCAGATGCCTCCATCTCCTCTCCAGGAAACATGCTGACCTGCCTGCTGGAGCGTGGTGCGGTCACAGTAGGGCCTGGTGTGGGGCATGTTACCCGAGTCTCTTGGAATCTAGAGCCACCCTGCTTCCTTTTCTCCCTCCCCAACATCAAAGGCTGTGCTTTTTATATCTTGATGTTGGGTTTTGGGGGGTAATGCTTCATCCAGGAATAAAGGTGACTGAAATGTTGGCATGGCCAGGCGGGTGTCATTTGCAAATAAGCCAGTGACCTAGAGACTTGCCTGTGGACCATTCTGAAGTGAAGGCAAGCTAATCTCGTTGCCAAGGGGATGGATTAGGCCCTCTTCCTGAGAAGGGAGGTGGCGTGGTATTGCATGAGAGAGAGTGCAGAAAGGGCTCTTATTAATTTGACCTCTGGGTGACTGTAGCTTCAGCCTCTTATCTTTTCACTTCTCATTGGCATTAGCTGCTTATTATGTCACTCAGCCCATCTCTCTGAAGGGCGCTGCAAAAGACCTCAGCTTCACGCCCGTATGATCTACATAAGGCAGACGGAGAGATAGTCTGCTGCCGTTTCTTCTTGGTTACTGAGGAAGAGCCCTCTGAATCTGGTCCTTTTTGTCTAAATGAACAACCCTAAAAAAATAGGAGAACGGGGGTCTTTGGAGTTGTTTCATTACCTACCTGACTAAAAGAAAGAATATTAAGGCAAACCCATAAGGATCAATAGATGACATCATAATAAATGAAGACAAGATCGACGTGGTCAAGGGTGTCATTTTACCTGGATCGCCAATCAATGCATGAAAGCAGCAATCCAGAAACCAAGACACACATTGCATTGGGCCCAGCTGTCTCGCAGACCTCTTTAAAGGGATGAAGAGCAGAGAAGTCACGTTGGGGACTAGCGTGCCTGACCACAGTCGTGGTATTTCCAATCACCTTGCATGCCCGGGGAAGCTCGACAATACATCTGAAAGGTAGGCGAGGAATTGACACCTCTGCAGTATGAGCCCGGGAAAGCCTGCCAGGAGAACCAACGGGTCTTTCCTGGAGCAAGCACAGCGTGATGCTCCTTTGAAGCAAGACTGGTGAGGCGCAGTCTCACGTACTCGGGGCATGTCATCAGGAGAGACCAGCCCTTGGAAAAGAGCCTCATTGTTGGTAAAGTTCCATGCTTTGCCAGAGGAAAAGGAAAGTGACCCTCAACAGAGTGGCTGCAGCAATGGACTCAACCTCAGGAATATTTGTAAGGAGGCACAGGACGGGCAGGGTTTCATTCTATTGCTCTGAGGGTCACTGTGAGTTCGAGCTGACGCCCTGGCACGTAGCAACGGTAGCAAGACAAACCGTCTTGGGATCAAAGCAGTTGTCATCGCGTTTTTGATGGCAGCTTTAGGGCTCATCATCAGTATCCTAGTAGTCACGGACTTGATTCCAACTCGTATGCGCCACAGTGGAACTGTGCTCCACTAGGTTGTCAATGGCTGATTTTTCAGAAGCAAATTTCCAGCCAGGTCTTTCTATCCAGGAGTCTCTGTATGGACTCAACCAACCTTTCAGTTAGCAGTCAACTGGCTAGCCATTTGCATGCCCCAGGGACTCTAAATCGGTCAACACAGAAACAATTCAAATGTGCCTGCTTTGGCTTGGACTCTGGTCTGCCCTACTCTAACCTAGCATACTAAAAAACAAATGAATTGCTGTCTAGTTCATTCTGACTGACACCTGCCTATATGGATGTGTGTGGTGACACTGCGTTCATTACAAGGGTACTTACAAAGCAACATTAAGATTTTTGCTCTACAATCTCTAATGTACTCATATATATATGAATCCCCATAATAATGCTCCTAGGAGACTATTCTTTTGCCCATTTTATGGATGAAATTATTGAATCTTTCAAGGGCTTAAGGATACTTGCCGCAGTTACTCAGATAGAATGTGAAGAGCTTGCATGGGCTCCTCTTGCTCTCTCAGACTGGTCAGTGACACTATATTCCAGCCAGCTGATGAAAACTGATTGCAGCTATTGACCAAAACGAGATCCCTCCATGGTTCATTAACACGAGGAATTTTCCAATACTGAGCAAATCTTGTGAACATACAAGTGCATATATTTATGTTCTTTATGTTCTACTGCATCAGTAGAAAGAGTTCTGGAAGACTGACCACACAATTGCTAACAGTGGTTACCTCTGTAGAGGTTCTTGGGATGAGAAGTGGGGTGGGGGGGGTCCTTGTTGTGAGGGGCCTTCAAGTCTGTTCTGACTCAGAGCAACGTTATGTTTAGGCAGAACTAAAAGTCACCCTGTCCCGCACCATCCTTGCAGTTTGTTAAACCCTGTATGAGCCTATGATCACAGCCACGGGGTCAATCCATCTTGGTACGGGCTTTCCTCCTTTTCGTTCACCTCTACTTTATCAAGTTTGATGTCCTTCTCCGGGGATTGGTGCCTTCTGATATCAAGGATACCATCACTATTTACTCTACGTGCTTATTTTTATTTGGATTTTTAATGACAAGAATAGGTTACATTAACATTTGTTGTAAGTTTGTTTACTGAAAATAAATAGCAACACCTTGGTGGTGCAAAAGGTTAACAGGATCGGCTGGTAACCAACGGTTTGGAGGATCGAGGCTACCCGGAAGGACCTCAGAAGATATACCTGGAAATCTACTTTGATAAAAAGCAACATTGAAAACTCTCTGGAGCACAGTTCTGTGCTGACACACGGGGTGGCCATCAAAGAGAATGAACCCAACTACAACTGCTTAAGGACAAAGAACTAAAAGATCTTCCCAATCAGATCTTTTCTCCCCACCCCATCCCCTGTCTCCAATTCTTCAGACCCTCAACAAGAAGCGGAATCTTGCCGCCCTCTCGGTTAAATGCATCCATGACAATGTCCAGAGCCCCGCAATCTCCCGGGCACACTGGTGAGGACTGAAAAGCATCCCCTCGTTGACATTTTCATGTCGTTAGCCAGTGTGAGCCCCTTCGCCGTCTGCTCAAGAGGGATCAATTAGCTCCTGTTTACCCCTCGTTCTACAGATGATAAATCGATAACTCACGCTGATCACGGAGATAGTATTGGCAGAGCTAGATGGGTGCTCGTTCAGCTGACGAAAATTGTATTTCCGTGAAAGCGGATGTCCAGAATAATTAGTACTTGGTTTTTATGTCGGGCTTTGTAGGACCCTTGCGTCTCACTCCTCTGGGCAATAACCCATCTAGGTGATTCTAGCGTAGAGAAGTGGAAGGACACTCCCCCCCCCCCCCCCCGCCGGAAGAAATGGGGTCACTGGAGTGTGTGGTTTTGTTCAATACAAATTTTCCCAGCTGAATAGAATTTGGGGATAGCAGAGGCATTGGGGATCAGAGTTGGTGACTGAAGCCCTCTCAGCCCGAAAATGCTCATTCCAAGTCTTTGTCTCATGTCCTGCCCCTGAGCCCAGCCCTTGTTTAAAAGCTGGGAGACAAAGGCTCACAGCCTGGGAGGAAAGATAGGCTGAAACTCAGAAGGGCCCTTTTTTCCCAGCTAGCACTGTACTCCCCTCCAGCCCTGGGGTCATGATAAAAAACCATCAGCTGGGAAAAAAACCCACTCAATTGTCTATTAAAGGACTCAACTTTAGGGAGGGGATCTTTAACTTACATCTTGGTAACTTACATCATCATTTGACCTTTCTAAGGCATGACCTCATAAGGTGGAGAAAACAAACAAACAAACTCCAGAAGGGTTAATTACCAAAATATTAACAGAGGTCATGTGAGGTGGCACAATTGCTAGTGATTTAAAAACAGAAGACAAAGGTTCTAAATTCTTCTGATCCCCCCTCCTCCGATTTTCTACAATGAAGGTGCTTTAGCTTTCTAGTCAGTAGAAAATATGTTGCTTCTAAAAAGAATGTATCAACGTATAAATATGTCTAAGTCTAAAAAGAAGTATTCAAAGGTATGTAAGTACTATTTGCTTTGAGACAGAGCAGTGTGCTGGGGATTTTTACGAGGGAGAAATAAACCTCAGTGTCTAGAGCGTCTATTCCTAGTAAAGGAATTATGGGGGTTTTTATGGCTGATTTACATTTTTAATGTATTTTTCATATTCTCTATAAAAAGCCTATAGGAGATTTACAATCTTAAATACTGAACATGTTTTCCAAAGGTGGTAAAGGGTGTGTGAAGGAGAGGCTCCATTAAATTGTGAAATATCATTCTTATTCCTGAAAGACTGACGGACTCCCTAGTTCCTAAAATAGATGCGATTTCTCCAAAATACCTAATGATATTTGGAGCGTAATGTATCCATCTTTCAGGATCTAGCTAAAAAGTCCCAATTCTTCCTAAACGGATTTAAATTAATCTGCTCACTGAATACACACCCCTTACTGTCAAGTTGACTCTAATTCACGGGGACATTATAGCACAGAGTCAACCTGCCCCACCGGGTTTTCTAGGTTGACATCTTTTCAGAAACGGACTGCCCCATCTTTCTCCGGCGGAGTTGCGGAAGAGCTCCAACCAAGAGCGCGACCACGGTGGCACCAGGCTTCTGTGGTCTCCCTGCATTGGAAACCTCAGTGACCCTTGCTTTCTCTCCTTTCTCTGTGGTCTCTGGTCTGGTGGCCACAATTCCCTCAAGTCATCCCGACTGCTGCCTTTTTATACCTTTTGTACCCACCCGCCCTCTGCACTTTTAATAAGACCCACAGCTGGAGTTTCTCTAAGGGGTCAACTTCTGTGATCATAAATGAAATTTCACATCTAGGGCTGCCTGATGATCTCTGATTTATCAAGTCACCCTCTAACTCCGTTTCACACTGCTATGAAAGGCAGTTGTGGCGGGGGTGGTGGTGAGGGGGGTGAGAGAGGAGCGGCGGGTGTGTAGATAAGGACCTAAGCTCATGATGGAGATGCGAGCCTCGGCCTTACTGCCCCGAGCCTGCCTTCTCTCCTTCCTGTCCATCGCTGAGCTTGGAGCCGGAGTCCCTGCTTGCAGACGTAGCCCTCCGGCCAACTGCATCCAGCTCGTCATCCTGCGACGTGAACTGCTCACGGGAAAGGTCTTTGGCAAACCTCTGAACTGATCCGTGCTGCAAGATCACTGCTTCCAGATCTGGAGAGTTCCAAACCCGGGACTAGGTTGAAAACCAGGATCCCTGGAACACTGGGGCGTGCTTTCTGGTTTGGTTTGGTTTTCAGGAGGAGGAAGGAGACACGGCGAGCAGACGCTGCAGCTGTAAATCAAAGTAGCATCAAAAAAAGAAACCTGTTTGTGGAGCTCAACGATTCCTTCTCTGACACAATACAGTAAATGCAATCTGGTGTCACAGACTATTTAAGTAAATACCAGCTCTAATAATAGCCGCGTATCAACTGGAGAGTATTTTTATCCTGTGTGTGCTAGCTCCCCAGCCGTCGCCTTTAGAAAGCCGAGCGACACGTGTGATCACCCTGGCCTTGTTTCAGAGAGAGATGATTGATTGTGTGAGCCCCGGCAACATCGATGCTGCTTAATGGGTCCTTAGTTTTGAGAATAATGGAGGAAAACACCCTGTGTGTCATTTGATAACCTCCATGGCAAAGAAGAAGAGTTTGGGAGGGAAAGGCATTGAACAGGAAAAGAGGAAACTTAATTCCCTAATTAATCTCACTCTGCTTCTGGCATCATTCTGGGTGGCATCGAATATTAAAAACTGGCGTGCCCCACGTGGTACGCTTCCCCTCCAGACTGTCTCCTCTCCATCTCTGTCAGAGCGTCTGTGTACAGTAGGGGCAGGACTCCCTTAGGGCAACTGAGAAAGAGGAGACAGTGCCCGCCCCGCTACAGTTTGCCATTTTATATTCTGTGTTCTCCGATCTTCCCAACTCCCCCACCTGCAGGGGACGCTGTGAGAGGACAGGGGTTCTCACTGGGCTGGGTTTTGAAGATGCCCGCATTCCCCAATGTCATTGTCAGATGCTCCCAGGTCATCTCCGATGCAGAGTGACACAATGCTCAGCAGAATGGCACACAGACTGGCCCTTCGTCGCCCTCTCGGTCATTCCGTTGCTTGCGCCCAGTGTTGCAGCCCCTGTGTTTGTCCATCTCGTTGAGGGTCTTCTTTTTCACTGACCTTCTATTGACCCAGCACGATGGCTTTCTCCCGGGACTCGTCCCTCTTGCTACCGTGACCATGACTTTTCTGTCCGTTCGTTGTACTGTGCTGGCTTGGTGGTGCTGGGACTGGAAGCCGTGTCATCGGTATTTCACATACCAGGAGGATCGCCATGGTGGGCAGGGGTCAGTGGCGCTTCTAGACTAAGATAGACTTACAAGTAGGGTGAGATGCCTATGAGGGGCCTTCCCAAAGGGAAATTTGCATTCTCTTTTATGTAATTCGATTTTCCATGAGCTTTTTAAAGTCCCTTCATACTTATGAAAAAAATGGCGAGTAAACAACCTTGAGTAGGGTGGGGGGGGGGGGATGAGGAGCTGATACCAAGGGCTCAAGTAGAAAGGAAATGTTTTGAAAAGGATGATGGCAACATATGTTCTAATGTGCTTGACACGATGGATGGATTGTTATTAGAGCTGTAAGAGCCCCCAGTAAAATGATTAAATTAAATAAAATTTTTTCAAAACCTTGAGTAGCAACAGAACATTGTCTGATGTGGTGCTAGACTATGAGCCCTGGAGGTTAGAAGGCACTCAAAATATGGCTTGGGCTGCCTCCTGTGAGTGGAGTAAAAGTTTCAGGACCTTGGTTTGCTGGTGGGGCACAACCCACAGGGAGAAGAAATGGCTGTGAACATTCCTTGACATGCCTGTTAAACGTGGAGCCTGATTCCCATCGGACTATGAGTCTGACTTGGTGACTCACTTCAGATTAATGTGCTATGGCAGAAATGATGGTGTGCGATTCTGAGATCGGGTCATAAAAGGCAGGTTGAGTCCCATCTGGCTGTCTGGAATCACTCAACTAGAGTGAAACCAAAGGTCATGTTATAAGGATGCTCCACTAGACTTCCAGAGAGGCCCATGTGGTACGGAACTTCCATCAGCAAGGGAGTGAGGCTTCCTGCCAGCATGATTGTGCCACCTTGGAAGAAAGGTTGGAGAGTCCTGTTGTCTCATAGAAGACGTGGCAATGCCCAAGTTCACCTGTGGAAAACCCTCGGACACACAATGCTCTCCTGACACACACCGAGGGGTCACCCTGAGTCAGAGTCGAGTCAACATCAAGAGCTAACTGATACACTCATCTTTTGTCTTGAACACTGTGGCCACAAATTTAAATCTTGAGTTGTATTCTGATTTTTAATGGTGTTGGGAGGTATCAGAGTGCATCTAGCTGAGGAAGAGCTATGTTTTCAGACTGCTTGATGACAGATTTAATTATTTGGTGGTAGAAACCCACCCAGTAGCACTCCAGAAAAAGAGTCCTGAACATTTGATCCCTGCAAGTTAACACCCCCCATAAAGAACCCCTATGTGACCATTCTGCTTTGTATGTAGCATATGGGGTCACCTATTGCTAATCCCACCCTATTGGTGGGATCGACTCCATGGCAAGAGATTTGGTATGGTTTGGTTTAGCGGGACAAGGATTCTTCTTAGGAAGAATGCTCCCTTTGCTCAGAAAAATATTTGATAAGTCCCAAGGGAACAGAGAAGGCCCTAAGAGCATTGACTTGGTGGGAGTAAAGGCAGAGCACATTGGCTGGATAAAGTTGAGGGCAGAGCCTGGTGTGCTGCCAGACAAGGACAGACAGAAAGAAGCAAGCGATGGAGAAGCTTTGATGTCAGAAGAAGTGTAGGAAGGAGTGCTATGTACCTGAGCTGGGCCATCGGGGCTCAAAACATTTGCCTTCAGATCTGCCCTTGCTCTTACAATGCTTTATTGACCCACTGATCATCTATTTCCATGTAAGAACAGGTCTTATTTTTTATTCTTTTGATATCTATCCCCATGTATAGCACTGGCACATGGAAGCCATTCATTTGAAAATGAAGGAGTACGTGCAGGATGGAGAAGAGCAACATCAAGTCATGGCACAGTCAGACCCCATGGGCCCCGCCTTGTCCACATGCTCCCCAGGACTTCAGCTTGCTGGGGTTTTATTTCTTCTTTTACCTTTGTAGCCTCTGTTTCCTTATCCATGCAATAAAATTAAAAACAGTTAACTTCATTGAGCTGTTGTGCAGGTTACATAAAATAATACGCATAAAACATTTAACATCGTGCCTTCCAAATAATAAGCAATCTATATAACATCAAATGTGACCAGAGAGCCCAAGGGTTAAGCCCTTGGCTGCTAGCCAAAAGATTGACATTCTAAGTCCCCCAGTGGCTTTGGAGGAGAAAAAAACCTGGTTGTCTGGTCTGTTTCGATGAAGATTTCAAAAACCCATTACCATTGAGTCCATGCCAACTCATAGCGACCCTATAGGACAATGGAGAATTGCCTCTGTGAGTTTCCATGATTGTTAGCTCTTTACAGGAGTAAAAAGCCCTGTCTTTCTTCCGAAGAGAACATAATAGTTTCAAACTGCTGACCTTGTGCTCAGCAGCCCAAATGGTAACCACCATGCCACCACCAGGGCTCTTATCTCATGAAGACTAAAGCCTAGGGAATCCTATGGACAGTTCTACTGCCTCCTACTGGTTGCTATGAGTCAGAATCACGTTCATGGCAGCAATCTTTATGGGAGCAGATCACCAGGTCTTTCCTGCCCCATTGCTGCTGCGTGGGTTTGAACTACCAAGCATTTGGTTCGCAGTTGAGTGCTTAACCATTGTGCCACCTCCATGGTTTTGAGGCAGGTGTAACTGAGGATTTTTCCATGAGCCAAAATAGAAAAGAAGAGGTTATTAGCTCGTCTGAGGCCCTCACAATCTCTCTTGGAACTGACATCCCCTCTGGACATAAAAAAGGCTGTCCCTGCCTGGGCCAAGAGAGTGCCAATGGACTTGATAAAAAATAAAATACTTGTAAAGAAAAGAATCCTTAAAACAGTTCTCCTATTTACATTTCCCCTGGTACTGCTCCCCTACAGTTCCTCACTAGGTAGAAAAGGGAGCAGTTGGCCTCAGGGAGACCACCCCTTACAATGGAAATTCCTGCGTCAAGGAAAATCCTCCCACCCCCAGCGAATGACCCACTTAGGAGAAGCCAGATTCGAGCTAGGGAATCAAGTCCCTACCCAGCAAAGGAAAAGAGCCGGCATCAGCTTTGACGTGTGGGTGTGCATGTGTTTGTAGCATCACACTCGGGTGCCACATGAGCGGAGACATACATGGAGCACACGTTACTTGTGATCATTTTTGGTACCACCAGGGTAACGTGGACAGAAGCACTACTCCTGATCACAGAATGTGGGCCTGTTTGTGACATACGCCTTAGGGAGGACTTTAGCCTCCGGGTGCACCATTACAGCTTAGGGTGCTTAAAATAATCTTGTGGGCTCCCTCTATCCATTGATCACTTTTGACCTTTCTTAGATGGCTCCTTCCGTCAGCCTCCCTTCCAGAAACCCAACAGTCTCCTCCTCACCCCTGTCCTGGCTAGTGGAGACCGCTTTTCCACGAGTTGTTTTTGATGGTTGTTGTTGGTTGGGTCGGGGGCCTTTGTGAATGGAAGCTTTCTCCACTTCAGAGTCCCTGGTCCAGAAATCACGCCAGCAGTTGTGCTGTGCCTTAGAGTTCTTTGAAATTATATATCTTGTGCACACTCCCCAAAAATCATAATGAAAAACAGACTGTAAAATGCCAGCGGCATCCATTTCTCTGGTTATTTCCATGACCTACAGACTCGAAATACCGAGTCAGAGGTCGGCTACCTGGGTGCGGCTTAATAGTCACTGCAGGGGGAAAAATCAATCTGGCCTTTATTATTTTTCTTGGGAGAATTGGAAATAACATTCATTAGAAAACTCCAACTCCGAAGGGATTTCAAATTTTCCAATTGTTACTTAAATATTGCATCTCTGGTAATAGTTGTCCTCAGAGAGGACTTCCTTCTCCTGGCTAGCATTCAAACAGTCTTCACAGGCATCTAGCTGCCACGCTGATAGGGAAATTGTGGTTTTACTTGAAGAGTTCATCTTTAAGTGCCAAACCATTACTCTCGATTTCACGTGTCTACAGTGTCATCTCCAAATGCTGTTCTAACCTTTAAAAGGTCATTTTAAATGGAAACAACTTGCTATTAGGAATTTTAACACCGTATGTTCATTTTGCCAAGTTTTCTAGTAATACTTGGATTTGTTGTATTCCAAGCTCATGTCCGTACATTGTTGTGGACTCTTAGCAACCCCACCTTCCAAAGAAGAAATCACTACCCAGTCTGGCTCCATCCTCCAAGTGTTCGTATGGCGGAAGGAACCCATTGCTGCAGCCACGGTGTCACCCTCTCAGCTTGATGTCCTTCTCCAGGGACTGGTCTCTCCTGACAACATGTCCCAGAGGACTTGCAATGAACGAATCTTGCTGTCCACGCCTCTGAGGGGCATTCGGGCTGCACGTCCTCGAAGAGAGATCTGTTGGTTCTTCTGGCAGTCCATGCACTTTCAGTAGTTTTCACCAACACCCTAATTCAAATGCATCGGTTCGTCTCCTGTCTTCCTTATGCAAGGTCTGACTTGCACATGCTTATGAGGCAATCAGGGGCACCTTAGTCCTCAAAGTAACATCCTTAGTCTCCAGTGCCTTAAAGAGGTCTTGTGCAGCATCTTTACCTAATGCAATGACATAGACACACATGCAAATGTGCGTATACATGTGTGTATGTAAGGATGCATGTGTACTACCTCATATAGCAATTAAAAGTATGGGTTCTGGAATCAAACTGCCTAGTTTGATTGAATCCTCCCTTCCATGCGAGTCTATCTATGTTACTTAGCCTCTCTGTTTCCTCATCTATGAAACTGGAAGAGTAATAGTGACTGCCCAGCAACGGCACTAATAACTGCCTGGGTGAGTTGTGGCGATTGAATGAGTTAGTCCTTGTTTATTCGGTGCTTAAAATAGAGTGTGACTCATAGTAAGTACTCAGGAAACATGAGGTGGTTTGATGATTAGTCCACGTGAAGTATTTATGGTTTGTAAGTAGTTCAATAACGTTGGCTATGATCATCATTACAGGGTGGTGTTTCATTCTGTTGCACATCGGGCCACGCTGGGTTGGAACTAACTAGATGGCACTAACTAGAAGACAATCAACAATTGTCTTCATTAATTATGTTTGTGATCTCTGCCTGAAGAACAGAAAACGTATGTGCCTTGAATGTTATTGGTCTACAAAGACCACTGCTTATGCAAATGCTCTTTAGAAGACTAGACCCTGTGAAAGATCAAGAATGATGTTCATCAGCTCAAATCATATTTTCACCAAGATTACTCTTTGCCTTTTAGTGGCTACCAGCCTTCCCGCCCCTGGGTGGTATAGGCAGTTAACACACTCAGCTGTTATCCAAGAGGCCGGCAATTTGAGTTCACCTCGAGGCACCTCAGAAGAAAGCTGTATTGATCAACTTGCAAGGAAGCAGCCTTTGAAAGCTTGAGGGAGCACAGGTCAGCTCTGACCCACAAAAGCGCGCCATGGATCAGAGTCACTTGACAGGAAAAGGCTCTGTCCTTCGGCTTTCTGACTCCCTTCTTGAAGCGGCCTTGCTTCGGTGCTGGGCCCTGAGTTCACTTAGATTTCCTATTCTTCGGGCCCATTTTGGTGGCTCTCCCTCCCGCTCCTGGACTCTGGTTCCTGTGCACCCGAAGAAAGGTTATCTCAGAAGGGGTGCTCCTTTTCTTTTTGAAATTTTAATGCATCGTTTTATTGGGGGCTCTTGCAGCTCTTATCACAATCCATACATCCATTGTGTCAAGCACATTTGCACATATGTTGCCATCATCCTTTTCAAAACATTTTCTTTCTGCCTGAGCGCCTCGTTTTTTCCTCCTTCCCCCCCTCCCCCCTCATGAATCCTTCATAAATTATAAATTATCATTATTTTCATATCTTACACCATCCACTGTCTCTCTTCACTCATGTTTCTTCTGTTTGTCACCCTGGGGGAGGGGGGGAGGTTATACGTTGATTGTTTCAATCGGTTCCCCTTTCCTCACCTGCCCCCTACCCTCATGATATTGCTACTCCAATTATTGTTCCTGAGGGGTTTATCTGTCCTGGATTCCGTGTGTTGAGAGCTCTTATCTGTACCAGTGTACATGCTCTAGTCCAGCAGGATTTATAAGGTTAAACTGGGATCATGATAGTGGTGGGGAGGAAGTATTAAAGAACTAGAGGAATATTGTATGTTTTGTCAATGCTACATTGCACCCTGGCTGGCTTGTCCTTTCCTTGTGTCAGGGGATGCCCAATTATCTACAGATGGGCTTTGTGTCTCCACTCTTAGCTCCCCCCACCCTTGGGTCTTCTGATGCCTGATACTGACCCTGTGGATGCCTTGTGATCACACAGGCTGGTGTGCTTCTTCTATGTGGGCTTTGTTGCTTTCCAGCTAGATGTTTATCTTCAAGCCTTTAAGACCCCAGACATTATATATTTTAATAGCCGGGCACCATCAGCTTTCTTTGCCACATTTGCTTGTGCACCCATTTTGTCTTCAGTGATTCAGTCGGGAAGGTGGGGATGCTCCTTTTCACAGAGAAGCCTAGAAGCATGGAAAACGTGAAGCGAAGACTGTGTTGTCCTGTCAACCCAAGGTAGAACTAACTTTTCAGTATCTCATGTTAACCTCCTTGGTTTGTGAACTGGTAGAGTCCTCAGAAACAGTTTTATCCACTAAAAAGCCTTCTGGCAATTATTGCAGAGGTCCAAACTTTAGCTGGGGGCTAGCCCACCCTGCAGTTTAGTTGGGAAGCTAATTGAGAGTTGATAAAATAATCTCACTGTTAAGATAAACCCCCCCAGTCACATCTCAACATCCCTCTTTCTTTTGACCTTGTCTAAAGAGAAGCCCTACTTCATATCCATGCCAGCCACGTGACTGGATAATTACAGGAAATCCTGGCTCCACTCTGCTGAAGAGAACGAATTCTTACAGAAGAATTTCAGACTCCTTAACTATTTCCCTCGTTCTCGTCTGGATGTGTGCCTTTGATTTGCTTGCTCGTCTCTGTGCTGGTTCTGTGATGCTTTCCTCCTGGATCCACCCCCACGTTCCCCCCCCACCCTCCACCCTTCAGCCTGTTTACATGAACATGAGACCCCTAATACACAGCCTTCTCCTCTAGCTGCTTTGAACTTCTTGTCTCTCTCATTCTCTATAGGGAGGAAACATTTAATGTGTTTGAATGTGCAGCTCTTGCCTAACTAATATTTTTATAGTTCAGATAGATAGATAGATTTCATTAATAAATTTATTGGTAGATATCCGCTCTCTTTGGCTTTGATTAATGCTTTTTTGTGTGGAATTCTTAGCTGATTGTACCCTTTAACAGTGGTAAAAGAATATAGGGGATTCATCTGAGATTTAGAGGGATTGCTTAGTGTAGGTCAATGTTTGTAAGAATAAAAGCGGGTTCAGCAGGAGCCCCGAGTTGAAATCATGGTCACTGTCTCGGCTTGACTGCAGTTTTTCCTTTCCTCGGTTCTGGCATCCTATTGTCTAGACATCTCTTGTGCTGAGTGGCTGCTGCTGCGGGTGTTAGGGAACAGGACAGGACAGAGTCATGTCTGAGGTGCTTTAAAAAGGGAGCTGAGCCCAGAAGTGACCCACCAAATGCACTCAAGTTCAAGTGACAGGAGGGATCCCCGCGAAGGGTCCAGACTGCAGCGCAGCTGCATCTAGCTTCATTTGCCTGAAGCACATGCCATCGGTTTTCATTTTCTCTGACATTTATTGTTTTAGGGAGGAGCCAGCAGGGGAAGGGGCATTAGCCACAAATATGGCAAGGTTAAAGAACAATGAGTCTGGTCTGAAGCACTGTATCCAGACAGTTGACATCGCGGGTCAATCCATCAATATTATTGACTTGGCCAAGCTTCAAGTTAGAGTAATTTCCACAAAGCAATTCAGCCTGCACCACAAAATGGTGTGCTGGGGATAAAATGTCTGCAGCCAGTGTTTTGTATGATACATTTTGGGAAGTTTTCTTCATTTTAAAAATAGAGCTTGAAGTGATTGCAGCCAGGAAGATGCTTAATTAGATTCATATAGGAGCCACCAGCTGTTCTAAGACAGACAGAAACGTCTGACGTTTCTTTTGATTCTGTAAAGATGGGAGATGGCATCCTTTGTGTGCCAACTTGGAGAGCCACCAGGCTCCCGTGACCACGCCGGACACACAGCTCACACCCTCCCCCTCGCTAACCCTGAGGGATTCATAACACAGAGAGACGTGTCCACAGAGCGGTGCTGCCGTGTGTTTTGTTGTTAGGTGCCATCAAGACAAGAAGGCAACTGGGCAACAAGAAGAAATGCTAGCCGGTAGTAGGGCAGCCTCACAATCATTTCTGTTTGAGCCCATTGTTGGAACCACTGGGCGCTTCCATCCTGTTGAAGGACTTCTTTATTTCTGACTGTATATTTGATCAAGCATTACATCCTTTTCCCAGGACCAGTTCCTGCTGATAATATATCCAAAGTATGGAAGATGAAGTTGGCCATCCTCTCTTCTAACAAGCTTTCCAGCTGTACCTTTCCCAAGACATCCTGTTTGTTTTTCTGGAGGTCCATGGTATGATTGCTGTTCTTTACCAACACCAGAAGTCAATGCCTGGCAACGCTCTTGGTGGCCACACCTTGGGGTGGACTGTGTTACTGGCATCTGTGGGTGGTGAAGTGCCATCAAGTCAGGTCCGACTCATCGCAACCGTATGGCCAACAGAATGAAGCGCTGTCCACCCTGCGCCAGCCTCACCCTTGTTTTGTTTGGGCTCATTGTTGCAGCCACTGGGTCACTCTATCTTGTCCAGGGCCTTCCTCTTGTCCACTGCCCCTCTGTCTTCCGAGCGCGATTTCCTCTTCTCGGGTCTGATCTCTCCTGATAACATGTCCAAAATGCTCCTCTAAGGAGCATCTGACTTCTTCCATGACCGATCTGTTTGTTCTTTTGGCACTCTATGGGACTTTCAGTACTTAATTCAAATGTGTTGATTCTTCTCCCATTCTCCGTAGTCAGGGTCCAGCGTTCACAAGCATACGAACTGATTGAAAATGCCATGGCCTAAATCAGGGCAATCTTAATCCTTAACGTGACCTTCATCCTTGCTCTTCGATTCGTTAAAGCCGTTTTGTGCAGCAGATTTACCCAGTGCAGTATGTCATTGGATTGCTTGACTGCTGCTTCCCTGAGAATTGATTGTGGATCCAAGTAAAGTGAAATTCTTGATGATTGGGTCTATTGATGATGTTGCTTATTGAGCCAGTTGTTGTTCCTTTTAATTTTCTTATATTGAGGTGTCATCCATACTGAGGGCTGTAGTCTTTGATCTGCATCGGCACATTCTCTTTTATTTCAGCAAGCAAGGTGTGATCACCTGCCTATTACAGGTTGTTCATGAGTCTGCCGCTGATCTTGGTGCCTCCCCTTCCTTTATACAGTCTAACGTCCCTGTCTTTGCTAAGTAGATATGAATGCTGCGGCAGAAAGGGGATGCCCATTAGAGCATGATCCATCATGACCCATCCTGATTCTCCCTCAGTTCACTCCTCCACACTCTCAGAGGTCAATTCTCTCTCTGCTAGAATAATTTCTGAGCCTTGGCAAAGCAGAGTTGTGGGGTTGTGGCCAGAGGCTGGCACACAGAGAAAAACGGAGGAACCAGAATGATAGGAAAGAAAGTGGAAGGATGTTTCCAGAAAGGTGACACCATTTTCTATAACCAAGAGTTGGGAGAAAGCAAGAAGGTGTAGGACAGTGGAGATGTTGGGTAAGCCGGGACTGAAAGAGCTTTGAGGTCTGGTAAACCCGGGCTCTTGAATTGAGTCAGGAAGAAAGGGGACTTTGATATGTGTTGCTCAGAGTCATGCGCCTGGAAGACGGGAGCTGAGTTACCAGCCTCATACGTGACGAGGTGAAAGGACCTTATTCCTTGACGGCTTCCTGAGGAAAGGCACCCAGCTTCTACTTGGTAACTTCGGTGATTGAGAATGTTCTATTCTATTCGCAATATAGAAATTTAGTTAAGAACACAAACACTGGAGCCAAACTACCTGGGTTCAAATCCAAGGATCACCAGTGACTGGGACCTTGGAAAACTTACCTAACATCCCACAGTTTCTGTACCTGTACATTAGGGAGAATATTAATAGTTAATACTTAATAATGATTAACATTTTCTGTACCTGTACATTTGGGATAATGATATTAATAATTGTAGAGCATTGTTATGAGGGCTAAATATACATAGAGTTACTTATAAAGGATATCCATTGCTTAGGGTGCTGTTTAGCATGTAATAAGTGGCATGCTATTGTTGAGTTCCATATATTAAGGAAGTTCTCTTGCAGCTTGAATGCATTTTGCTTCTTTTATTCCTGTTTACTTATCCCAGTCTCAGTTCCAAAGTAGCTCAGAGCTAAGCTGCTTTCCCTTCTACCTGGGCATCCTCCAAACCTTTGAAGGTAATGCTCATATCCCCCTCTGCTTTCCTTGCTTCGGTTTCAGAGGTGAACTCTTGTGTCTGTCATTCCTTCTGCCTACAGGACCCTTCCCTCTGATCTGCCCTTGGTCCTATGCGAGCAGTTCGTCATGTTCTAACTCAGATTTCATCTCCTTCAAGATGCCTCCCCTCAACTGGTGTAATTTTCTCACTCCTTGCCCCTATTCTGCAGAGTATAGGATCTCATGGCAATTTGTATGGCTTGTCACTGCTGTGTATGACTTGATATCACCTTGATATCCCAGCATGATGATCTTGCTGGGAGGGAGGAAGCCTCTTGAATCCATCAGGTGGAATATGGAAGCATTAGGCGGGCACAAAGCAAAAGCCTTATAGCATTTAAAGGCATACGGCATTCTCTTTGGAGAATAGGGCTTCGGAATAAGGAAATGGGTGGACAGAACGTTAATGTTTTCAAACAATTGTAGGAAACAGGCCTGCCTACAATCTCATAAACAAATCATCTTTGACTCTGATAATTCCGTCAAAGAAGGGAGACTTCCTAGATTCTTGAATTTGGATTGCTTAGCTCTCAAGGAGTCGTGGGTTGCCAACCACAGGTTAGCAGGTCAAATGCAGCAGCTGCTCTGTGCGAGGAAGGGGAGGCTCCCCTCTGGAGTACAGATTTACAGAGTTGACCCCCCTGGGAGCAGTTCCACTCTGCTCTACAGGTCGTAGGAGCTGGAACCCACTCAGCAGTACTGGTTGGTGGGGAGTCAGTTCTCAGACTCAGCTTTGTTGGGCGGAATCCTGTTAATG
>NW_022103928.1:16733951-16736769 GCF_000313985.2 Echinops telfairi
AATAAAATGATTATTTAAAAAAAAAAAAAAAAGACAAACAAAAGGGAGTGAGTTGATTCCTAGAATTCGGTTAAGACAAAGGGGGTGAAGAAAGGGCCAGGGGTGGAAGAGGCCTTTGGCTCTGGTGTGGCTGGCGGTCTTTGGAGGAAGAGAGTGACAAGCCAGGGGTCCTTTGGTGGCGTCACTGGCAGTCAGGTGGAAGTGTTGGAACTGGAGGCATCGAGGAAGGCCTTTCAAAGGACATTGGCTGCGCACTAAACATGTTCTCTTCCAGTCGGGGTTTTCTTGTGGGATCAAATAAAGATTTAAGGGGCTCTTGATTTTAAGTTTCTGCTAGACTACCGTTTCTTTAAATATGACAGCGCAGAGAGCCAGCCGTGTGCGTCTCCCATTGTGTTTGGGTTCCAGTCTATTTAGACTGGCCCACGGGGTGTGACAGTTCATGGGGGCTGTTGTCATGTGGGGCTGTGAACAGTGTGTCGCTGTAGCAGATGGCAGTCCTAAGGAAGAGAGCTGCTCTATTTCTATCTATAAAGATGTGAGACCATCAAGTCTGGGTGCAATTTAAAGTACCCGTAGCCTCGGATGCATAACGTAGGCTGTTTCTCCTCGCTCCCTAGATGAAACCGATCCCCAGTCACATTCTCTACCCAGCTAGGAGTCCAAAGAACAAGTTATTTGGAAATAAAATCAATGGAGTTAAGTCCCTTGCCTTTTTGTTAATTTTTATAAATTTTTTCTAAATTTTAAAAATAAATCATGTTATCTGGGATAGAAAATTTATCAAAAATACCAGCATTGTTTTTCTGCCTTGGCTACTGATTCCCACCAAAAAGATATTTGCCATACTCCAGCACCTCACAATGTAAAAGTATTACTTACTGCTATCCACTGGGGGCCAAGTGCATCCTCTAGTTGTGCAAAGGAGAGGTGATGTTTTCACACTTTTCAAACTACTTTTTAAAATTATTTTATTGGGAGCTCGTACAACTCTTATCACAATCCATACATCTATCCATTGTGTCGAGCACATTTGTACATTTGTTGCCGCCATCCTTCTCAAAACATCTGCTTTCTACTTGAGCCCTTGGTGTCAGCTCCTCTCAAACTACTTTTAAGGACTAGAACCAAACTCACCAACACTGAGTGAGTGGTTTTGACTCAGAGGGGCCCTAAAAGCCAGAGTTGAGCTGCCCGGTGGTCCTCCAAAGTGGTGAATCCTCAAGGGAGCAGAAAGCCTCGTCTCCCAAGAAGTGGCTGCTGGATTCAAACCGCTGACCACATAGTCAGCAGCCCAGTGAGTGACCATCTTCCCGCCAGGAACATTTCTTTATGATCAGGCATGGAAGAAGACACCGTCAACAGTTCTGTCCGGCCATTTCATAGAGGACCCTAATTTCCGCGTCTGTTACACAAAGCCAATTCTCCTGCAGCTTCCTCAGCTTGCTACTCTTGAGGGTAAGCTTTTCCAGCTCCCCCAGAAAGCGTTTCGCTGAAGTCCCACAGCCAGGTGTTTGGAACAGTGCCGTTTGGGTAATCTCCGCAGACAGCTTCAGGAGAGCTGGCCCCAGCTTTTCAAGCCTTAGTTCGTTTTGAGACACTTTGTCATTTGACTGGAGGAACTCTTTCAATATGCGACCACATGTTTGCTTCATCTCACTGTTAAATTCGACTTATAAAAGTTCAGCAAGCATTCAGCACATTCTGCATGGAATCCAGGGAGTCCTGGAGGCAGAGTGGGTGACAGGTGGGCTGCTAACTGCAATATTCGCCGTTCAAAGCCATCAGCTTCTGCGCTTTCTCCTCCGGTGAAGAATGACAGTCTCAGGAAGCCCTGGGGGCAGTTCTCCCCTGTCCTGTAGCGTCCCTCAATGGCAGGGACTTTGTTT
Source organism: Echinops telfairi (assembly GCF_000313985.2). Classification (NCBI taxonomy): domain Eukaryota; kingdom Metazoa; phylum Chordata; class Mammalia; order Afrosoricida; family Tenrecidae; genus Echinops; species Echinops telfairi. Next base: position 16,735,841 of record NW_022103928.1, read on the forward strand.
TCGTTATTTGATATATTAGGGACGATTCTTTATTGTCGCCGGGTCGACTGACTCAGGGCATCAAAGGAGAATTGCTCCTGTCTTCCAAGAGGCCACTGGATGGGCTTGAATCCTTCCATTGGTTGTCAAAGGCATGATCATTTGTGCCACTTCTGTAAGATTCTAGCCAGAGAATCCTAAGTATGATTCTAGGCAGAAAAGGCAAAAGTCTCCAACAGTCTTACTATCCGGCAGAGACTGTTGTAACCTTGATTTTGGTGGATCAAACTCGATACTCGGCCAGGTGACCACCTGACAGACATGACCTGAATTTGTTCTGGTTGCAAGTAGCCCGTACTGGTGCCGTGACAGAAACTTCTTTCCAGGCTTTTTGAACGTTGTTGGGGGTCTTTTCCTTCTTACGCATTGTTTGTATTCTTGTCTATACTATTATGTCTTTATCCTTACTACCTTAGTGTGGTCTTGGCTTTTATTGTTTTCTGTTGGGTCTCCCGGCTGTGAAGCACAGGAGGAGTGGATGTATGATGGTAATAACGGCTACAAGGGGATATAAATACAGGGGCGGGGGGAGTGATAGGGAGGGAAATGGGTTTTCTGGAGTAAATAATGAAGACGGGAGGCAGGAGGGAGCACTAGAATGGATTGTGATTGCATAATTTATCTTTCTATATTAATCATTTTATTGGAGGGCCCTTACAAATCTTATAACAATCCATCATTCAGTTGTACTAAGCACAGTTATACATATGTTAGCATTAACATTTCCAAAACATTTTCTTTCTACTTGAGCCTTTGGTATCAGCTCCTCTTTTTTTTTTTTTAATCGTTTTATTAGGGGCTCTACAACTCTTATCACAATCCATACATACATCAATTTTGTAAAGCACATTTGTGCATTCATTGCCCTCATCATTCTCAAAACATTTGCT
>NW_022103928.1:16737668-16741567 GCF_000313985.2 Echinops telfairi
TGTCCGTTGTCTCCCTTCACCCACCTTTTTGTTCTTTGTCCCCCTGAGGGGTGGGCTATAGATCCAACCTTGTGCATAACTCATCTTAAATGCAAATTAAGCATGGAGGGGGGATATGCTAAAACTTATGTGGGGATGATGGCATAATTTTCCTTGATATTATTGAATGACTGAACTATTGAATTATGTAAATTACTTGTCATTAAAACTGTTGGTTGGGGGGAGATTCTAGGCAGAGAATCCTCTATAAGAGACGAGACAGCTGTCCACTAACATCTTTTCAGTGATGATCTCTGAGAGGTCACATCACAGACAATTTTAATTTTCTTGTTGTAGATAAAACCAGTCAAACAAGGAGCAAAATGATATTGTTTTTATCATGAACACTGAGATGAGACTATTTACATTGTGCTTCTGATAGGATGTCCCTCTGACATCATTTGTATGTGTTCTAGATGGTTCATAAAGTGTACAGAAGAGAGAACTGGGCAAAAAGAGGGCATGGTGATGGTAAGAAGAAATTGTTTGTGAGACATGTGAAGAGAGACCGTGTGAGGTACTTCTAAAACGTTAGAGAAGCAGCCGAAGCTGGGTCTGAGAAGGTGTGTGACCAATTTAGGTGGAAATCACTCTCAAACCAAACCCAACAGAACCCTGGTAGTGCAAAGCAAAGGTATTATTATATTTGCATCTGTTTTTCACTTCCTATAAATGCAAAATTGCCTTCAAGTCTTAGAATTACACCAGAGCCCAAGCGGTCTCTGTCCCCGGCTCTGCTTCAAGCACACCATAGAGGGAAAGAGCACGGAGGAAGGCTGGTGTGTCAGTAGGCATTCTTCTGGGAAAGCAGGGCCAGGCTGCAGAGAGCGGTGGGTGGACGGATATGAGGAAGGTCCTTTCCTCGTCGGCATGGACTAGCTCTGGGACTGTGGCCACTCTCCGTTTGGCGGCAGCGGGGGAGATGTGTTGTGACATGGCTCTGTGACATTTCCTGACACGCAGCTCAAAGCTGGGAGACATCACAGCGAAATGCCATCGCAGAAGGGCAGTCTGTCTCAGGAGGCGACCAGCATGGCAGTCCAGGGGCAGTGTGGGGATGGAGCGATCCGTCAGAGCAGAGCACTGAGTGTCATTGATCTAAACCAGGGCACCACTGGGACGCTGGTGACCCTCATCAGAGCGGGCTCGCGCACCGGGTGCATTCCAACAACAAAGGAAACGCAGACAAACAGGTGACAGCGCGTGTTGAACAAACTGTTTTGTTAATGACTGGCTCGCGTTAATAAAGTAAATCCCAAACAACCAGCGCAAGAAGAGACCTCCATGGCGTCAGCGGATAGTCTCACTATCAGACTTTCAAGCTAAAGGGCGGATTGCTTTAGAGCATGCGAAAGGGCTCTATTTAAGATTCATAATTGGAAGGCACTTTATCAACCTAATGTTCATGAGGATGCTGATTATTAGGCATGCCGGTGTTAAAGACACTAGGCGTATTTGCATTCTGTCCTGAGTGAGAGTAAAGCGGGAGTAATAGGATTATTTTAAGACGCAGAGCCTATGCTAATGACTGGCCCAGAGGTCCAGCTCCTCGGTCCAGTCAAGGGGGCATCATGGCCCCATATGTGAGCGTGGGCCCTGAACCCTCGTGCACCAGGACCTTTGGGCTCCCAGCAACGAAAGCAAGACAGGGGCCACCGAGCTTTCTCTGAAAGTCAAAGCCAGCATGCCTGCCAAATATGGAGCTCAGCTCTGCGGCACAGTCACAGAGCCACGGTGGAGGGGCTGCCCCTCAGGGTGCTGGAGGGCCGCGAGGGAGGCCGATGCAGAGTTAACGTGTGGGAGAAAAAGAAACACAACCCAACAACGTTCAAGTCTGACCGGCCTCATGGTAAACTATAAACAGGAGAACAAGTGAGATACAGAAAAGGAAGCTGAAACCTGGTCGTTGGGTGCAAATTGAAATAAAGAATGAATGGGCACACATCCCACGCCCTCTCCCCTTTTCCCTCCTTATCCGTACCGCTGAAGTGAAAGTAGGCCGTGGGGTCTGACTTGTGAATGCGCACAAAACCCAACAAAAACAAGTCTTCCAGCTGACTCCGACTTCCAGCAGTCTCCTCTGTGTCCGAGTGGAAGGGTGCGCCATTGGACAGTTGATGCTTAGGGTTTGGGGAGATGGGGAGTGGCCTTAATCCAAGGTACCGCTGGCTGGATTGGAACCTCCATCCTATCCCTTAGCAGCTGAGCCTTTAACCACTTGCAACACCCAGGGACTCTGTGAATGCATCGACTTGGTCTATTTTCTAAAATAATTTAAAATTGGGACATGCATCTCTCTGTGAAGAGGTATCATTTCTTGATTTGAAGAGGACCCTGAGCAGACATTGCCTAACAAGATGCCTGACACACGGTGGTCAGTCAGCAACTGCGAGGGGTGTCCACTGCCTTGGTGAAACTCTCCGTAGGCTGTGAGACGTGACAAAGAGAACGGGCAGTGGTCTCTTGGGGAGATTGTCAAGGAAAACAGTAATCAGGTGGTTGGTCGCAGGAACTGGGTGGTAAGAATTCAGGACAGTTACATTGTTTCAGACCCCAAACCCTCCAGAGACATTTCCGGTGTGCATGACTGCTCAAGAGGATGGCGGTTCAAAACCACTAGCCGCTCTGTGGGGAGCAAGCCATGCCAGTCTGCTGCCATCAAGAGTCACCCCTTCGGCAACCCGCTGGGGCAGTTCTACTCTGTCTTGCCGAGGACGGGGTCAGGATGGACTGAAGGACAATGGGTTTTGACAGGACTAAATGGCGGCGGCGGAGAGAAGAGGCTGGCTCCTTGGGCTCCGGCAGTGAGGTGGCCGGAGCGGCCGGCGCCTGGCAGAGCTCGCAGGCCGTGGGGTCACCCTCGGGAGCATCCATCAAGTGCTGCACAGCGAGCCCTCGGCGCTTATTGAGCTCCGCCAGACGGTTTGCTCTGCCTTTTCATTTTCTTGCTTCTTCCTTAGCTGTCAAGCTGTCAGCTGTCACGTCTGGTTGCTGTCAATGTGCCCACTTCTAAGCACCTTCTTCTTCTAATTTGCTGCTCCTGGAAAGCCCCGGACAGTCAAGGTGGCTAGAAATGTCTGGGAAGGCCAAGTCTACAGCAGCTACATGTTGGTCCGATGACAACTTGTATATTGTAGAGTACTGGGCATGTGACCACTCACTCAACTAGAATGACCTCTAATTGGCTTAGAATTCAGTGGTTCTCAACCTTCCTATTGCCGAGACGCGTTAATACAGTTCCTCCTGTGGTGGTGACCCCTCAACCATAAAATTACTTTCGTTGCTACTTCATCACTGTAATTTTGCTACTGTGATGAATCGGGGTCGTTTGACCCCCACAGGGGTCGTGACCCACAGGTTGAGAACCGCTGGTGAGCAAGCGTTCAGCTAGCCCTTGTTTGTATGGCAATGCTGGGAAGATAGCCATTCCTCAAGTGATCAAGTGATTGTTAACTTTGAAGGTAGCCTTTACTACCTCTTGCCTGCCACTTAATGAGACATGTTATTGTTGGGAGAAATCCAGTTGGCTCTGACAAGCCCGGATGTATACCAGAAGGACCAGCTGCCGGGTCCTGGGAAGCCTCCACCCTGCCTGGTCTGCTCCAGTCCATTGTTGGGGCTATTGTATCATTGGGGCTCCCCTCCTTCCCTTTGGCTCTCTACTTCCCCAAACACAATCCTTTTCTAGCGATGGGTCCATCCTGATGATGTTTATTGGGCCTGGAGTTCTCAGTGCGTTTCATCTGTGATCAGCACAAAGCCCTGTGGACTGAGAAGGATGACTGTTGATGTTAGGCGCTGCTGATTGGGTTCCAACTCATCGTGACCCCAGGTACAACAGCACCTGACCCTGCTGGCCC
>NW_022103928.1:16749234-16788372 GCF_000313985.2 Echinops telfairi
TTGGTTCTTAGCTTCGCACAAGAAAGAATTCACTCGGACGCCTGTTTTGCAATTGCATTGGGTTTTTATGAGGGCGGGAGAAGTTTCAGGGTTTACTGTCTCGAAAGAGTACACACTGTCTCTGGGAAGTGTGTGAAGGCACAGGAGCCACGCTGGGGCTGTGCCAACCTTGTGGAACAGCGCACCCACTCTTGCGGACCTGGGGGAGGGATCCCAGGCACTGAGGAGTCAAGGGAGAAAGGACAAGAGGCCGCAGAAGCCTGAGCGCTGGGGCAAAAGGACTGGAGCCAGAGAGCACAAGAGGACACTGGGAAAAAACGCGCCTAGTTCGAGCCCCCTGCCTTTCTGGGCGGAGCCCAGCTGGGTGATGTCACGTGGCTGGGCCTAGTTTGGGCCACCCAGGTGTACCTCCCATCTGGCTGGGGGCTTGAATTTGAACATGCTCAATTAGGGGTCTTCACAGGCATTGAAGGATCTTCTGATTGCCTTCCAACCTCCTCTAGGGGGCCAGTGCAGGCAGGGGAGGGACAACCCCCTGTCCCAATATCTAGCTACCTCACAGTTTCAAACTGCTAACCTCGTGATTAGGAGCCCAATGGGTAGCCCATTACACCACCACTGCTCTGCAGCCCTCACCAGGGGAGTGAGTTAATGAAATGCTTGACCAGTATGGGCTGGGAAGGATGTTATAAAAATCCAAATGACCTTTGACCTAAAAAAGATTCCCCACCCCTGCTCTACATCTACAGCCTACAGACAATGACCACATCAGACTGGCTTGTCATTCCCTAATTCCATGGATAATGCAGGAAACCAACACCAAGAACAAAGTTAAGTTCAAAGGCCAAGGGCCCAGGTGGCTGCACACTGCGTAGCGGAATGCACCTGGCTATTCACCGAGGCAGGTTGATCGGTGATGTTCTCACCATATTTGTTCCCTCCCCGCTCCAAGAAGGTTCTCGTTGGGTTTCTCCGCTGACCAAAGAGGTTTGCATTCAGAGCAATCACCGCCTTACTCCTGGACTTTTTCCTTCCAAAGATTAAGTTCATTGAAGGAATTGCCTTGGGGAGAGGGAAGGAGGTTGCATTGCTGGGTGGGGAGGTGTTGGTAGATGTGGAGAAGGCTGAGAGGTGGAGAAGACTCCCCACGGCCAGACAGGCTCTGTGAGAAGCAGTCCTTCCCTGCTTCCGCGGCCCTCTAGGAGCTGAGGCCTTTGAGAGCGAAGGAGCCACAGAAGGCAGTGGGGTCAACCCTATACACAGGGACTCCCGCCTCGCCACCCCGCTCCTCTGGCCCATAACGATCAGAGTGAAGTGCCTGCCAACCTGTCAGATAAAGACGCAGACCTGGGTGGTATTTTATAATTAGACTCTTTCATTTTTGAGGAGACCCTGCATGGTGCAGAGAGTTAAGCACTCAACTGCTAACCTCCGAAGAAAAGGCTTGGCAAAGTACCTCTGAACGGTTCCCCACTGGCATCGAGTCCCTTCCAACCCGTAGCAATCCTACAGGACAGAGCAGAACTGCTGCGTAGGGCCTCTGCGGCCGAAACTCACTCCATGAACCGGCAGGGTCATCTTTTTCTGGCAGAGCGGCTTCCGAATTTGAACTGATGGCCTCGAAGTTAGCCGTCCAGTGCTTAACTGACTGCACCACCACGGCTTTGAAATAGCCTGTAGTGCGGAGTTCTACTCTGACACCCCTGGGGTCACAAAAGTCAGAATTAACAGCAGCTGGCAACGAATATAAGGACATACACAGAGTGTAATCACCCCCCTCCCAGTATTTCTACCAGTTATTTCCTCTATTTTGCAGTAGTAATGGGAAACGTCAGGACACTGCAGTAAATGGTGATTGAGATTATCTATGTTCCTGATTCTAGTTGAAATGAGGGTTGATATTTCGTTCTTTAGGCTAATAGGCTTAGTTCACAATGTACTCAAACTATTCTGACTCATAGCAGCCCCACAGAACAGAGGCGAGCTGCCCCTGTGGGTTTCCTGAGACGGTAGACTTCATGGGAGTAGAAAGCTTCGTCTTCCTCCTGAGGAGGGACTCGTGGTTTCGACTCGTGTAGCCCACTGTACCACAAGTACCCCTTTTGATGATTTACCCCAATGTCCTTCTGTTCCTGCATCACCGTAGACCTCTCACTGGGCATGGTGACTGAATTCTATCAGATGCCTTGTGAGCGTTTAGTGATATGATGGCATGGTTTTCTCTTTTAACTTCCTGATAAAAATAAATTGTATTCCTCTAGTTCCTGAGAGTGAATCGCCCTTATGTCCTGAGAATAAACCTTATATGGTCATAGTCTTTCAATCTATGAATAGATTCAATCTGCATGTATTTGGAAATGTTACGTGTGTTTGCAAGTGGGATTGGTCTATAATGTACTTTCTGTCTACCAGGTTTTGATGTCAAAGGAAAGAGGCGTTATGAACTGGCATCGCTAGATGACAGTGAGTTTTGAGTGGGGGGAGTGCATTACAAGTAGATCTGTGGTTCTGCAGTGTAAAACTGCCAGCCCCTCCATAAGAGAAAGAGAGGGTCCCAGAAAGATGTATAACCTTGGAAACCCACAGATGTAGTCCTGCTTTAGCACCTAGGGTCACTCTGAGTCAGAATTGACCTGATGACAGTGGGGTTTTAGTTTGGCCATCTAGTTTTGCTGTTATTACTTCTGGGCCTTTATCTTAGTTTATTTCACCATTATCTCATAAAATGAATTCGAGAGCTTTTACGTTGTTTCTGAAAGTCTGCAATAATTTTTTAAAAACTGCTTTATTGAGATATAGTTGCTATACAATAAACTACATCTATTTAAAGTACAAAATTTGAACAAACCAGTGAGACTATCACTACAATCCATCCCAGAAGTGTCCTTTGTGAGAAACGTGTATTCCTCGCGCATGCCCTCACCCTGGGACAGCCACTGGTTGGCTGCCTGTCACTGCGGATCAGTCTGCACTTCCTGGAACCCTAGCCAAACGGAAGCAGACAGTATCTTCTCTATGCCATGAGGACTCCTTGTGACGATTGAGTGACTTTCCACTGGAGTTACTGGTTCATGCAGATGGTTAACACGCTCAAAGGCTAACCAAAAAGTCAAAGGTTCGAGCCCACCCAGAGTCACCTCAGAAAAACAAGTGGGGTGGGGGGTGGGGGGGTTGGTGGCTGGAGATTTATTTTCAACACACCAGCCATTTAAATCAGCCCTGCTTTTGGACTTTGATTTTGGACTTTGAGCTTCCAGAAGTGTGAGAAAGCAAATTGCTGTTGTTTGAAGGCTCCTAGTGTGTGGGACTTTGTTAGAGCATCCCTGGGAAAGGAGTGCAGCCAGTCAACTAGGAAGCAACCACAAAGCTCGAGGCTCAAAAACGCCCCCGGACTTACGAGCGGCTCAGGAGGGGGCGCTGCCTGCAGAGCAGGCGGCTGCTGCAGGCCGCGCTGTTGTGAGGATGAGCCAACTCGTGCTTGTCCCTGTGACTGCTGAGGGACATGGGGTTGTTTCCAAATCTGGACTCTTACCAGTACAACGTCTGCGTACAATTGTATATGAGTTTTGAATGGGCATACTTTTCCTCTTCTCTTGGGGAAATGCCCAGAGGTGGAGTGGCTGGATCATGTGGTAGATATAAATTTAACTTTTTCTGAAATTGCTAAACGTTTTTTGCCCCAGTGGTTGTAACATTTGAGATCGCCACGACCGCTGTGTTACAACTCTGTTTCTCCCGCACGCTGACCAGGGACCCACGGCAAGATCAGTCCTGTTCATGTTCTTTATTTTAACAGGTGTGCAAGAGCCTCTCTTGAGATGTTAATGTGCACTTCTGGTTCTTATTTGATATCTACATCTTTTTTTTGGTGATGTATTTGTTCACATCTTTTACCCATTTTTATTGGAGTATTTCCTTTTTGTTGAGTTTGAGATGTATATATATTATATTTTACTTATTACATGTAATATATTATGTATATAATATGTGTGTATACACAAAGGGGTACCCCTCCCCCCAAGTGGAACTGCTCTTATTGGGTGGGGGTGGGGGTGGAGGTGGGGAGCAGCAGAACTTTTGTAGCACACGTTTTTCCTGCTAGACAAGCATTGAGCAACTCACTCTGAGTTAGTGCACCCAGTGGTGTCACCTGGGAAGGGTCTCTGTGGTCACAGTGAACTTTTTCATAAAAGCAGTTTCGCTCAAACCTCGTTTTTTGCGACGGCTCATGTAAGAGAATAGCACGCGGCTGTGAAATGTTTCCTGCTTGGTGGGGAGGGGGAGGGGATGCTACAGAAACTGTTGTGATGTTGAACACGGCTTACAAGGACAGCAGTATGCGGAAAACTCAAATGTACGAGTGCTTTTCTCATGTCAAAAAAGGTGAAATGTCGATTGATGACAAACCTTGTTCTAGACGTCTACCAATTTCCCGAATGGAAGAAAATGTCAATTCATAGTGCATTTGGAGTTCCTTCCACCGGGTCAGACTGTTGATCAAGCTTCCTATTTAGAGGTTCTGAAAAGATTGCATAACAGTGTGCGACCAAAAAAGGTCCGATTTGAGACCAACAGGTGATGGGTTCTGCCACCACGACAGTGGACCTGCTCACGCACGCCTCTCTCGCCCCATGCCCGGACTCCTCTGACCTCACTGCATGGGAGGGTTTTTGTGTCTGAGAATGCAGAGGGACAGGAACGAAACGCGGTTTGAGGACATAGAAGAGGTGAAGAAAAAATGAGGGAGGGGCTGTCAGCTGTCCAACCAGATAAGTTTGAAAAATGTTTCAAACAAGAATTAAGTGTAATGGAGAGTACTTTGAAGGTGATAAGATTGTTTTGTAAAAAGATTTAAATACATACCTTTGAAAAGAATTCCATTTGGTGGGGGGGGGTACCCTCTCATAGATAAAGAGTCCACATGGCATGGCGAACTGAGCATTGAGCTGCTAACTGACAGGTCGGTGGTTTGAACCCACTAGTAACTCCATGGAAGAAAGATGAGGGCCAGTCTTCTTCTGTAAAGATGGCAGCCTTTGAAACGCTATGAGGACAGTTACTCCGTGACGTTCGTGTGAGTCCGAATCGAGTCAACAGAAGTAGGTTTGGGGGGAGTCTGCCATGTGTTGTTCGGTGCCCTGGAGTCAGCTCCAGTGCATCAGGAGCCTCTGTACAACAAAAGGAAACATTGCCTGGTCCGGCGCCATCCCCGTTGTTGTTAGGTTTAAGCCCATTGTTGCAGGGACTGTGTCAATCCATCTTATCACAGCTCTTCCTGTTGCTCGCTGACCCTCTACCAAGCTTGGCGCCTTTCTCTGGAGACTGGTCTCTCCTGATAATAGGTGTGAGGTGATGTTGATCACGTGACCTTGCTTCCAAGGAGCATTCTGACTGCACTTTCTCCAAGCTGGAGCCGTTCGCAATCGAGTTTTGCCCTTTCGTGACTTAGGGGTTTTTATCTTTATTTAAACCTTCACTCTAGTTTCTGCTGGTTTTGGGGGGGTTCTATTTTTGTTCTTTTTTAGAAAATTGTAAAAGCAAGGCTTCTTTAGTTCCTGTCCACCTTGATCCTGTAGACATTCAAAACGATAAACTCTCCTCTGAGGACAAGCTCTCCTGAGTCCTCCGGCACTGTGACTCTCTCTACTCCTGTTGGTTGCTTCCCAGACGGACGTCTCCCAAGACGGCCCTAACAAAGTTCCACAAGCTAGGGGCCTTAGAATGACAGACATTTATTTCCTCACAGTTCTAAAGGCTAAGCGCAAACTCACTGACAATTTTCATAGTGACTATAGGACAGGATAGAACTGCCCTGTGGGTTTCCTAGACTATAACCCTTTACAGGAGCAGAAAGCCGCATCTTTTCCCAAGGAGTGGCTGTTGGTTTCAAGCTCTTGACCTCAAAGGTAGCAACACAACACATAATCACTCTGCCACTAGAGCTCCTCCTTCTAAAGGCTAGGAGTCAAAATCAAGGTGTCAGCAGGGCCATGGTCTAGCTGAAGGTTCTAGGTGAGAATAATTCCTTGTTTCTTCTAACTCCTGGAAGTTACCCAAAATCCTTAGCATTGTTTGGTCTGCAGCTGTACTGCTCCCATCTCAACCTCTATATTTACACAGTCAGCTTGTGTGTGTGTGTGTGTGTGTGTGTGTGTGCGCGCGCGCGCGCGCGCATGCGCGCGTGCTTTCACAGTGTTCTCGTTTCTGTGTATCGTTGTCCAAATTTCCCAAGTCTTATAAGGATAACAAGCATTGGCTTAGGACTCAACATATTCTAATGTGACCTCATTTTACGTTGATAACATCTGCAGACTCTATTTCTACTGTAGTTAAATAATTTCATGTCAAACCTGAAGATCTATCAAAGCGTAGAGGTGGTACTCAACCTGTCAATCAGGTCACAGCCTGATTGTGCCTCCTTGTGGGTGTGGTCTTCTCATAAGTAGGGTCCTGGGAACCTCCCCTCTCTCTGCCTTCACCTTCCTGCTGGCTGACCCTGGCTGCTGCCGGAGCCCTGTGCTGTTAGCACCGCAATTTGTTGTACAGGACTTTGCACCCACCAGCCTGTGGTCTTCCTGCATTCTGCTCATGGCACATAACTGCGTGAGTCTGAAGAGGGACCTATGACTAGTATTGGAGTTGGATGTTTTTTTGATATATAATTACTCCTTGAAATAAACCTCTTTCTTACACATATATAAATGTCACCGAATTTGTTTCTCTAGTCAACCTGGCTTCACATAGTTTCCGAATGAGTTCACATTCGCAGGGACCAAGGATTAGAACATCAAAGTAACTTTGTGGTGGCGGGGTGTATGTGTGTACGATGATGACGACAACACAGTTCAAACCCTCAAGAGTGGCAAATTCCTTTTGCTCTTCTCTTTGATCCAAGTTGCTCTCTACTCTTTGGATTGTTGTTGTTGTTTGGTGTTGCTGAGACACTTCAGACTCGTAGCTCCCGGTGTGGATGAAGCACCCCGGTCCTGCACCATCCTGACAGTTATTGATGGTTGAGCCATTGATGCAGCCACTGTGCCCACCCATCGTGTCAGGGGTCTGTCTCTCTTTCACTGCCCCCCACTGAGTGGGGGGGCCTTTACTATGGACTGGAGCCTTCTGGCCATACTTCTGACAAGACGGATCTGTTGGTTCTTGGGGCAGTCCATGGTACTTTTCAACCTTCTTTGCCAGCACCCTAATTCAAAGGCATCGATTCTTCTTCTCGATTCTAACGTGGGAAATGGTGGTTTGTAAAGGAAAAAGAAAACTCAACTCAAAACGCTTTTTCAAGGTTTTACTCACAGGCTAGATTGGGCCAGGTTGTCTAGGGAAAGAAATCCGGTGACACTCAGCTCTGTACAAGGAAGAACTTTATATTGAGCATTTTCATATCCAGAAGGCACCCCAGCCCAGTCCGCACGTCCCCCTTCAGACTCAAGTAGTCACAGCTGGTGATGCAGAATGGTGAGCCGAGACGCAGGAAGCTCACAGGCAGAGGGCACGAGATGGTGGAAACGCCGCAGGACGCTGGCAGCTCTCTGTGTTGGGCAGCCCCCACGGGGCGATCTTTCAAGGTGGCCAGAGTTCCAGCAAAGAGGCAGAGAACACTCCCCAGAGCTCCTCTCTTTCCGACCAAAGCCACACCCGCAAGGAGGTGTCACCAAGCACTCACCTAAATGACCCTGGGCATGTGCCAGTGATGTGTATTCATTCTCTATTCAATGCACGCAACATTCTGTCAGCACCACGGACATGACGGGTACCGATTGTGGTTTCAGTCTGAGTTCTCAAGAGGAGCAAAGCCAGGGACGTGTAGTTAGTGATAGAGACAGAGATGATTACTTCCAGCAGGTAGCACGGGCAACTGTGAGAACATGGCTCTCGACGCTGCAGGGCTTAGCAAGTTCCAAACCTGTGGGGCGGGTAGCAAGCTGGGTGCTTCTGGCAGGCTGAAGGCTTTTACTGGTTCAGTGGCTGGAGAACTTAGAATCTGTAGGTCGGACAGAAGGCTGAAGGCTTCTTGTATTCTAAGACCCAGAGAGGTCAAGTGATGAGAAGAATATGGGATCTAAAGCAGCAGTTCTCAACCTGTGGGTCACGACCCCTTTGGGGGTCGAACAGCCCTTTCACAGGGGTCGCCTAAGACCATTGGAAAACGCACAAATATTTTACAGTCTATAATTACATATTATTTGTGATTAATCACTATGCTTTAATTATGTTTAATTATGTTCAATTTGTAACAATGAAAATACATCCTGCATATCAGATACATTATGATTCATAACCATAGCAAAATGACAGTTATGAAGTAGCAATGAAAATAATTTTATGGGGTCTCGGGTAGGAGATGAGCCAGTCAGGGTGCGATGTAACAATGATGAGAAATACAACTTTCCTCTAGTTCCTAAATGTTTCCTCCCCGCTCCCACTACCATGACTTGAATTCGATCTTGCAAGTCTGGCTAGACCAGAGGCGGTACACTGGTACAGATAGGAACTGAAAATACAGGGAATCCAGGACGGATGAGCCCTATAGGACCAGTGGTGTGAGTGGCAAAACAGGGAGGGTAAAGGGAGAATGGGTAGGAAAGAGGGAACCGATTACATGGAACTGTGTGTGACCTCCTCCCTGGGGGACAGACAACCGAAAAGTGGATGAAGGGAGAAGTCGGACAGGGAAAGATATGACAAAATACCCATTTATAAACTATCAAGGGCTCATGCGGGAGGGGGGAGCGGGGAGGGAGGGGAAAAATGAGGACCTAATGCCGGGGGTTTCAATGGAGAGAAAATGTTTTGAGAAACGATGTACAAATGCGCTTTACACAATTGATGTGTGTATGGATTGGGATAACAGTTGTATGAGCCCCTAATAAAATGCTAAAAAAAAAAAAAAAAAGAGATTCATGGGAAAAAAAAAAAATTTTACGGTTGGAGGTCACCCCAACACGAGGAACTGTAGTAAAGGGTCGTGGCATGAGGAAGGTTGAGAACCGCTGCTCTAATAAGAAGGAGCATTGCCAGAGCACCCATTTATATGCTGGAGGCAGGCCACACCCTCGAGGAAATTCCCCTTTCATCTGATTGGCTGCTCCCTTCAGCTTCTGTAAGGTAGATGACTACCAAGCCTAGCCAAATGGGCACACAGCAGTAACCATAACAACTGTTCGGTTGTTTGTTGTTTTTTAATTGCTCTATTTCTTGCTGATTTCTTTCTGTTAGATATGATTTAAAAAGTGTCTGTAAGTTTCTGATGGTAATAGTAATTGCATCAATTTCTCGTGTTTTTGATTTATACGTTTAACACCGGGGGTTTGCGTGATTCTGTGTCTATCGTATCCTGTTAATAAATGTCAGATTTATTGTTACAACAAGGCCTCTAGAGACGAAGGTGGGGCATTGCCCTCGCCTAATCCTTTTCCTCCATCCCACAGTCTCTCTTCTGGCTTGTTGGTGGGTTTATGATTAGTATTTCCTTGGGAAAGGGTATGAGGGTGTTATAGTCTCTGACTACTTGCCTCTCTTCAAATACCTTCATTTCAGCCTGACCAACGGAAGACACCTTGGGCGGGAGCGGGGGAGGGGGGGTCTCCCCATAGACACTTTCATAGATACTATCGCTGTTAGCTGCCCGAGCAGACCTCTGAATCATGTGACCCGTGCACAATAGCACAAGATTCTGCACCATCCCAGGCCCGGCCATGGATCAGGCCGTTGGGACCCACAGGGCTCTTCCTGGCAGATGTTTGGAAGTAGATTTCCAGGCCTTTCTTCTTAGTTCTCCTGAGTCTGGAAGTGGCCCTGTGACCTGTTCAAGATCATACCAACACCCAGGCCTCCACTGATGGACCAGCAAGCGATGGCTATGCGTCAGGCGCATTGACCAGGAATTGAACTCTGGTCTCGTGTGGAAGGCAAGAATTCTCCCACAAACACCAGGGGCCCTCTCGCTCCGTAGTTTAGCTCCATATTTAGACAATGCTGATGAGGTGCCTGTTCCCGGAGGCCTCATCCACAGTGGATTCTCTGAAATGTCTGTTTTTCTGACAACAATCACCATGTATCCCAAACTCTCTAGCATCAGCCGTTCTTTCATCTTCATTCTACAACATACCGAGTCTAGTGCCCAGACATTGCCCAGCCCACCGAATTCCTCCATCAGAGCTTCTACCTGGTGGAAGCCCTTGCTTGAGCCCCACTGCCCTTCAGTGCCAGCAGGGGGCTCTCACGAGCATCAGTGAGATGGGCGATGTGAGTGGAGGCAATCCCCCCAAAAGCAAACTCACGGTCATGGGGTCCATTCCGACTCACAGCAACCCTAGAGGCCAGAGTGGGGGTGCTCCCGAGGGTGGCCTGGAAGTGCTGGCTGTGTGGGTAGTAGCCCAACACAAGCATCGTCGTCCTAGTGTAGAGAGGCAAAGGGCCTTGCTTGCCGGTCACTGTGCTCCGAGAAGATCCCTCCTCCATCTGTCCCCCCGGGCAGCATTCTGGAGGCAATTTTTCTGCATATTTTCTCTAAAGAGATAGAGATAGCGTTCAAACGTAGAGATCTGTCAGTGACAACGAAAGAGTTATACACAAACTACAGCATCTTTCAAACAGATTAGGCGTTAAATTATTTTTCTCTGAAATAAGGCTGAATGCGTGGAGTCTGCATTCTCCAAAGAATGTTTTTTCCCCTAAAAAAGAATGAGGCATTCCAAAAATGCCAGACATTTGGCTTGTACAGGATCTTGGAAGTCTGTCCGCCAACTTGCTTCTGAAGAGGGGGAGGCTAGGGCTGGCTCTTCAGGGCACAGTGTGAGGTCCAGAGCGGTTGGGGTCCACCCCATGACAGGATTCCAGAGAGGCCATCTGATGCGAGAGCAGAATCCCTGGGTACCCTTGGCTTGCCCTTTCTGCGTGCTGTTGGCAGGCCCCTGCTCGCAGGGGAGAAAGGAAGGCATGTTTGTACGAAGTGAGCGCAAAGCAGTAAAGGCCACCCAGAGCATTCTGCTCCTCCTTGGTCTCCTCTCTCATTCATCAGGAGGACGCAGAAAGTCTGCACAGCCCTGGGGCTCGTGGCCAGTAGGGAGAGGTCCCGTGTTTCTGCTTTATTTAAAACAGTCAAAAAGAGGCGGTGGGTGGGTGTTGCAAAGGGGCCTGAGGGAAGAATGAATGCGGTTGGGTTGGAATCGTGGTGGACCAGGGAGTTTTAAGGAGGCCTCTGCTTGCAAGGTTGGCAGTTCAAATCCACCAAGGGCTTCACAGTAACAAAGACCGAGCCAACTGCTCCCATCAGGGTGGCAGTTGCACTCTGCCCTGGAGGGTGGCTCAGAGTCAGGATCCATATGCTGGTGCACAGTGACAAGAAAAGGGGCCAGGCTGGAAAGGCGAATTCGTGAGTGAGTGTTTAATTCTGTAGAGAAGCCATACCAGGTTCGGAACAAGGGGAAGGTCTCCACTGGCGCTGTGGTTCCGGCAGCTTCCTCTGACCCTGGCGTGGGGACTGGATCTCGCTTGAGAGATGGGTAGAGCCGGCTGGCGACCAGGAGAGCCTGGAGCTGTCACCGCATGAGAGAAGAGGTGGAGGAGGCAGGTATGCACTACACAAGAGGCAGCCACCATGGGACCTGGCAAAATCACCTTGGATGAGGGCATGTTCTGCATCCCGAGAACTTGGGGGTTCATTGATTTTTATTCTGTACATTTCAAGTGAGGTTTAAAATGTAGGCTTACATGAAAAAAAGTCACAACAGTTATTTAAATTTTCAACAGACAAAAGGAAGGTCAGATCCGGATGTCATATCTTTTTAGGGGGAGAAAACAAACCCTCAGATCAGACAAGAAAAGCATTTCTATTGTGTCTTGGAATTCAGGCACTTCCTAGGCAGGAAAAGTAATTAGAAAGACAAGTGTTCCATCAGTCCGGAGTGACTGGCAGGGAGGAACTCCAAGGAGGGGGAGCAGGGGACTCCTCTGTGGGGGTGCTCTGCTCATGAAGGACTGTGCTGCGGTCAGGCCTTGACAGCAGGAAGGTGAGGGTCATGAAAGCCCGCTTCTAGATTCAGACTCCTCGAGTACAAATCCTACTGTCACCTGCTAGCTGTGTGGTCTTGGTCATGTTACTCAACCTCTCTGAACCTCCGAGTCCCTGGCTGTACTATGAATAGGGTTGTATACAGAGGAAATGATCGAACACAAAGAGAAAGCTTAGACAGCACATAAAAACCCTCTGCTGTGGCATCCACTCACAGTGACCCTGGGAGACAAAGTAGCGCTGCCCCGCAGAATCTCCAGTGTCCTTTCAGGAGTAGACTGGCACCCCCTTCGCTCCGAGAGCGGCTGTCCCTGACGGAGCCCTTCATCTCTGCACCAGCAGCGCTCTCCTGTAAAGCACATAGAACATGCATGTGAGAGTTTGGGGCCATTATGACTAGTATTCCTACTACTGGGATAATTCAAAATGGAAGCCATAATCGACGTTTTCCTTTACACGTAGACTACTGATTTCCCGAGCAAATGAACATCGTGCAATCACCACGTCTTAGGTGTGTCACCAGCTCAGATGTTGGCTTTCACTGGTTGGGCCTCCCTGATCATCTTGAACTATTAGCCTTTTGTTGAAATGTACTTTGAAAACACCGAACCGGTTATCATCCTAACTCGTTTTCTTTAAATGCATGATCTTTGAGTTTCTCAAGTGGTCTTTTAGATGTTTGTGTTGATTGGGGTGGGGGTAGGTGGGGGTGGACACGTTTTCTGCTTTTTACCCCTTGATATGCCAGAGGAGTTGAGAACAGGGTGGGTGTTGAATCAATGCTTGGTTGATTAAATGAAGAAAATCACCGTATTTTTCAAAGGTGATCGTCAACCTACGGGTCTGTACAGATCTTTAAAGAATCTTTTGCTGCATATAACTAAATACAGGCTAATGGTTTCAAAGGACATATCCAGCCTTTAAACTCGTAGAGGGGGTCTCCCAATGATTTTCCACCTGTGAAATGTAGATAGTGCCCAGATTCACTTTAAAAAATCATTTTATTGGGGGCTCGTACAACTCTTATTGCAATCTGTACATACATCCATCGTGTCAAGCACATTTGTACATTTGTTGCCATCATTCTTAAAACATTTGCAGATTCACTGTTTTTAATGAATTCCGAAGTGCCGGGCTCTCTTCCCATTGCTAAGGCAGAGTCTGCTACCCTCTGTTGGCCATTCTTCACCAGGAATTGTTAAGAAGAAATGGTCATGCGGTTGTGCTTGTGTGTCAGAGCACGTCTAGACTGTATAGGATTCCCCGGGCTGTAAATCATTACAGGATAAGGAGCCTCCTCCCTCAGTGAAGCCAGGGAATTTGAACCATGAGCCTGGCTATTAGCATTCCAACACCGATCCGTCAGTAACTCTCTAATCACTGCCATTGAGTCGATGACAACTCATAATGACCCTACGGGACAGGGTAGAGCTGCCCCTGTGGGTTTCCGAGACTGGAACTCTTTACGGGACTAGAAAGCCTCATTTGTCTCCTGTGGAGCAGCTGGTGGTTTCAAACATATAGCCAGCTAGTCAACCGCAGGGCTCCCGTGAACAGTACACATCCATCACATAGAGAGTAAGCAATGGCTGATTAGGAACGCCTGGAGCTGCCTTTAACACACTGCTTACTTTCTTTGTGATATTGTTTTTATTTGGGGCCAGGGCAGCTGTTTCAGTACTAAAACAGTGTAAAGCCTTCCCTGGTGACACAAATGGTTAAGCAGTCCACTACTAGCCAAAGGTTAGCAGTTCAAACCCACCCAGAGGCTCCTCAGAAGACACGAAAACCCTGTGGAGCAGTGCTAATCGGCACACACAGGATCCCTCCCTGTGGACAGATGGACTCCAGTGCAGACAGCAAGCAGAAGAGCCCAGCCATTCTGACTGCCTGTGAGGCTTCCATAACGCCCGTGTCGGTGGGAGCTCTCCGATTCTTTCCAAAGGTCGTGCCTCTACTGCTGGTGGGGGAGACAGCACCTTTCATTCAGTCCGTGTTGTTTCTTCAAGATACTCCGAAAAAGAGATTGGGATTCAGATGCCATCTGGTAGCATTAAAACAGTGCTCAGTGGCTGAGTTTTAGCTGGACTCTTGATTAAAAAGACCATTAATTCACTCTTCTCCTCCTTTTTCTTCCTTTTCCTCTTCCTCCTCCTCTGTGTCCTAAAGTGACCTTTGATAGGGCACTCCCTTAGTCCCCTTTATCCCTTTATTAAATGATATCCTTTTATTTATGGAAATCACCCCAATCAGCTCCTAAAGATCCCCTCTTTGCAGCTGCATAATATGCCACTGTCTATTACAATGATTCACCTTATTTCCTATATTGGGCATTTCTAATAATTAACAATTTCATGCATCTATGAATAATGCCATTCAAGTGTGGTTTTGTATTGTTAGAGGTGTGTATACCTTCAAGATAAGTTCCTAGACATTGAGCCTCCAATCTAGTACTCCCTCAATGCAAGAACACTTTGTTCTATTAACCTGGCATTCCATTATGCTCACCTTCCCGACACGATCGCTGAAGACAAAGTGAGTGCATAAGCAAGTGTGGTGAAGAAAGCTGATGGTGCCCAGCGATCAAAAAGATATAGCATCCAGGGTCTTAAAAGCTTGAGGATAAACAAGTGGCCATCTAGCTGAGAAGCAATCAAGGCCACACAGAAGAAGCACACCAGCCTGTGTGATCACGAGGTGTTGAAAGGATCAGTTATCAGGCATCAAAGAACAAAAAGTAATCATTGTGAATGAGGGAGAGTGTGAAGTGGAGACCCAAAGTCCATCTGTAGGCAAGTGGACATTCCCTTACAGAAGAGTTGTGGGGAGAAAATGAGCCAATCAGGGTGCAGTGTAGCAATGATGAAACATACAACTTTCTTCTAATTCTTTAATGCTTCTCCCCCCACCCCCCCCCCACTATCATGATCCCAATTCTACCTTATAAATATGGCTAGACCAGAGGATGTACCCTGATATGAT
The DNA here is from genome assembly GCF_000313985.2 of Echinops telfairi. Lineage (NCBI taxonomy): Eukaryota > Metazoa > Chordata > Mammalia > Afrosoricida > Tenrecidae > Echinops > Echinops telfairi. The sequence goes on from NW_022103928.1 coordinate 16,764,242, forward strand.
AGGAACTGGAAACACAGGGAATCCAGGATGGATGATCCCTTCAGGACCAGTGGTGAGAGTGGCGATACCGGGAAGGTGGAGGGAAGTGGGCGTGGAAAGGGGGAACCGATTACAAGGATCTACATATAACCCCATCCCTGAGGGTTAGACAACATAAAAGTGGGTGAAGGGAGACGTCGGACAGTGTAAGACATGACAAAATAATAATAATCTATAAATTATCAAGGTTTTGTTGGGGGGGCTGATACCAAGGGCTCAAGTAGAAAGCAAATGTCTTGAGCATGATGAAGGCAACAAATGTACAAATGTGCTTGACATGATGGATGGATTGTGATGAGTTGTACGAGCCCCCAATAAAATTTTAAAAAGAAATAATAAAAAGATAAGTCCCTAGAAATGAGATCCAGTGAAGGGTGAACACATAGATGGTTTTGTCCCCAAAACAAACTCACTGCCGTCAAGTTGATTCTAACTCACAGGAACCCTGCAGGATAGGATACAACCGTCCCTGTGGGTTTCCAAGACTACTCCCCCGCCCCCTGCCCAAGGCTATAATTCTATATACTAGTAGGAAGCCTCATCTTTCTCCCACAGAGCCACTAGTGGTTTCAAACTGCCGGCCTTGAAGTTATGCACCCAAAGTGTAACCACTATACCACCAGGTTGGTTTTGTTAGACGTAACCGAGTCACCCTTCGAAGGGGCTGAGATTGCCTTCTGAGACTGAGAGTCATCCGCATTTCATTGGAAGGATGTTGCTGTTCAGTGCCTTTCGGAAGATTCTGACTCAGCAGAGCCCCACGTGAGAGAACAGAGGTGCTGTCCTCTCGTCTGCTGGGTAGAGCCTCTGGGTGGGTGGGAACCAGCCAATTGTTCCGTTAGCAGCCACTCGTTTAACCATTGTCACGCCCAGGGATCCGTAATGGAAGGACCAGGCACAGCCAAAGTCACTGCCATGGAATCCATTCCAACTTCTCAGGACCCTGTAGGTCCTGGCAAAACTGCCCCCTTGGGTTTCTGGAACTTGAGATCTTTATGGGAGCCGCAGCCTCATCTTTTCCACGGGAGTGACTGGGGCTCAGCAGCTCCGTGCTTAGTTCGCCATGCCACCAGGGCACCGGCTGCAAGGGCACACATACTGAAACGAACAAGCAGAATTGCCAGCCACGAGGTCATGTCTCATGAAGGAGCGTGAAGACGAGAGGGTGGGTGGGGCACTGCCGAGATGGAGTTCTCTGGGGAAGAGCAGGGCAGGGATACAAGTTGGCTACACAAGAGGGGGGGTTTTACTGCTAGTTCTGGGGCGCAGGCCAACCCAGGCCCCCGCCGCAGAGAGGGGTGACCATTCTGTCCAGATTCCTGTGCACCGCCACTTCTGCAACCTGGTTCTGTCAGCTGCTCACGCCCCGTCAGGCATCCCGTCCCACTTCTTCTGGGTGTCAGCTGGCTCCCAAGTCTCCGACTTGTGGCTCGTCTGCCCGTGACCTTGCTCTCTGTTGCACACGCCTGCCCCGTAGTGTAGTCCGTGTCCCCTACTGACGGGATTCTCACAATGGCTCCCAATTCAGACTCTGAAAAGTCAGGTTGGGGTGACCCTACCTTCCCTTGGAAGCGAGAACTCTTTATGCTGCTACAGGCCACGCGGCGCCTGGCCTGCAGGGCATGTGGTGGCACGGAGAGTCTGATGCCCATCAGGGCTGATCCCTCAATGGGCCTGGATATTGGAAAGTTCACATGACTCCTAATGTTGGAGGTTTACCGGAAAAGAAGGGACATGGTGGTCGTGCTGCGGTAGACGTCTCACCGTCCTTGCCGGAGAGCTCGGTTCGATTCCCAGTCAATGCACCTTACTTGTGGTCACCGCTCCGACTACCAAAGGGGGCAGAGGCGCCTTTACAGAACATAGCGCCAATCGCCCCCTGACCAGACGTCTGTTACTCATCTAAGTATTGCGTTTCATTGAGCACCTTGGACAATTAACACAACAATCACATCACTGCCTCCAGGGACCAATTATTAGTTTAACAGAAGAGAGATGAGAGAGAGAATGATCAGCTCTGACAAGAACACAACCACCCCCCCTCCCCACTTGGCCTTTCAATTTGGGAGAAGATTACATTAGATGAAATAGTTCCTAACATCAAGACCTTTTTCAGGGGAAAAGAGGGTTTTTGAAGTGAAGGTGGGCAGGAGGCCGGGTCTGGAGGGCAGCACGTTGGCCTGTGGAGTCTGCAGGGCAGCCAGGGCAGGGGCCAGTGAGGAAAGACAGCCGGTTCACTGACACCCAAGTACGTTCATTTGTTTCATGGGTGCTCTATCTCTCCCCCCACACACACACACAAGAAAGAACCCCTCAGAGGAGCTCACTGACCCCTCCTAGGGCTGTCCTGCACCCAGCATCCATATCAGACACTCAACACCTGTCAATGTCAGCTGACCAGATCAATATGCTAACAGTGGGCTTCATGAACAACACATGCTCAACACGTCCCTGCGGTGTGCAAATGGCTTCCAGTATTGGAAAAGGGAAAAGCAGTGTTGCTTATGTCAACTACCCATGCTGGCTAACCCGTGGTAGGGCCAATGGCGTGTCCTCAGTACGCCGCTTCTCTCTCAAACACTACTTGGGAAAGGTGTCATTTAGGGAGAGCGAACCGATCATGCCTCTTCGGTAGATCACTGTGCTACCAACCCCCTAAACCCATTGCTAGGGGTCAATCCGATTGAGAGTCACCCTACAGGATCGAGTAGAACAGTCCTGCAGGGTTTCCAAGGTTGTACATCTTTATAGAATCAGTCTGCCCCGATTTCCCCCGCTGAGCTGCCAGCAGATTCAAGCCACCGTGCCTTTCTTTAGCGCTTCAATCACGGTGCCACCCCCGCTCCTCCTGGTACTATCCTAACACTTAAATTCCCTTTGTTCCAAGCCGATGCTCCATGTAAACTCCTGCCCAGTGCGCTGTAATCAACTGCAGAGCGGGACGGAGACGGGTGGGAGAAGAGATGACGGCGTGCGCACACACACACACACACACACACACACACACTCACACACTGTCTTGGACCTACGCAGGGAAGCTGTAATCAGCTCCTCTCACCTAAAGTCTTTGAAACTCAATGAAAAAGCTGAAAGTGTGTGTAATTAAAAGTGAGCATCACCATAGCAAGGCAGATAAAGTTAATTATACATGAAGAGGAAGATTTTTTCCTTTCCGCCTGTCGTGGGCATGGTAGTCATCACCATCAACAGCCCAGGGAGCTGAGGAGGCTGGACTCCCAGTGAAAGAATCCAGCGCCCTGAAGCAGAGCATCCATTTCCGAGCCAAATTCTCTAACATAAAGGGGAAGTACAAAGGCTCCGAAGGAGGAGGAGGGCCCCGCTGGGTCTGATCTCTAAGTAAAACCAGGTTTCTGGAGAAGAGGGCTTGTAACACTGATAATGAATGAAGAAAGCAGGATTTTTAAAAATAAACCTGTGTGAGCCAGAGGAAATCAAAGGAGACCTGCATTTGCTTAGTTCCCCAGAACCTTTTGTGATTAAGGATGTTAATTTCCTTGAAGTGGGGTTCCACGAAGAAGGTACTTATTTATGTTCTCTCGGTAAAAACAAACAAAACAAAAATCCCTGCACAAACCTCAGGTTTCAAGAAGGGTCTTCATCAAACTAGTTAATCCAGTCAAATCGACTTAATGGTTACAAAGAGACTGATCGAAGGGGCAATTTACAGTTCAATAATGAGCTGTCAATACCAGACCCGGAGTTACTTTGATCAATCAAATCACAGAAACAGTTCAGGGTTCTATTGATTTCCTAGCAATTAATGGTAGGATCTAAAAAGACAGAAAAAAATGCAGACCTGCCTGGAAATCGGTCCCCTGTGGGTAGAGGCTCGGAGCCCTGGTGGGGTAGTGGGTTACAGGGTTACACTAACCAACTGCAAGGCCAACCGTTCAGAATTACCAGCCACTCCGGGAGAGAGAGTCAGGCTTTTTACTCCCATAAAGATTTAGAGTCTCCCTCGGAGGGTGCAGTGGAAAGGGGGAATGGATTACAAGGATTTACATATAACCCCCTCTCTGGGGGATGGACAACAGAGAAGTGGGTGAAGGGAGATGTCGGACAGTGTGAGACATGACAAAATAATAATTTATAAATTATCAAGGGTTCATGAGGGACAGGAGAGCGGGGAGGGAGGGGGAAAGATGGGGAGCTGACGCCAAGCGCTTAAGTGGAGAGCAGATGTTTTAAGAATGATGAGGGCAACGAAGGTACAAATGTGCTTTACACAATTGATGTATGGATGAATTGTGATAAGAATTGTATGAGCCCTCAATCAAATGATTAAAGAAAAAAAGATTTAAAGCAGGCATCCTCAAACTACGGCCTGCGGGCCACATGTGGCCCACCGAGGACATTTATCCGGCCCACTGGGTGTTTTTGCCCCGTTTGTTTTTTTACTTCAAAATAAGACATGTGCAGTGTGCATAGGAATTTGTTCATAGTTTTTTTTTTTTTTAACTGTAGTCCAGCCCTCCAACGAGTCTGAGGGACAGTGAACTGGCCCCCCGTTTAAAAAGTTTGAGGACCCCTGATGTAGTCTCCGAATCCCGCCACCGCAGCAGTTCTACGCTATTCTAGAGGGTTGCCAGGGTCATCAACCCAAGGACAGTGGATTGTGTGTGCAGAGGAGAGAGGCTGGCAGGCAATCCAGAGGGCGGGCCTCTGGGTTCATTTGTGCCCGAGGCAGCTGTGGCCAGTCACACGCTCCCCTGCGAGTGAAGGCCTCTGGCAATTGCAACCTGGCTGTGATGATAAATCTCCACCGGGAAGAACTGGAGCCCAGATGATCAACCTAGCCATATCATTTCAACCGCCTTCTCTGGGTTCTTGGGTCTTTCTCCTCGTGTCTCCTTACACTCAACCATGAGTTGTTGATCATGGATTCCATTCTTGTCACAAATCTGGATCTCTGCTGATAATCTGTGTGTGTGTGTGTGTGTGTGTGTGTGTGTTTTAAAGGCTTTCATTCCTTTCTGATGAACTTGAGTTTATATCTCCTGCCTCTTTCCATGGAAACACCTGACTCCTCAGCTCTGCCCTGTGGTATAATGGTTCCGAGCTGGGCCGTAGCGAAACGCCTCGTCACGAACGAACGCAGGGACTTCGAAATCAGAAAGCATCTGACCCTGACAGGCCGCAGGCCTTGCCCTCTAGTCCCCCAGGGCCCTCTGGGATTCCTACGCCTTCCTGTGACTTTCCCCCCCTCTCTCAGGAGCAGCCTTGGGAATTTTCTTTGTGATCACGCTTCTGAATGTTCATGTGTTTGTTTTGTTCTTAATCCATAGAGCTGAGTATTCCTTTAGACTCAATGCCACGTCTCGTTCTGGAACGTTTTCTCAGTTTTCTTTGCCCCTCTCTTTTGAGAACTCCTATTCAGATGCGGGATTTTCTAGAGCGAGTTTGTGTGAATACCAGCCAGGTTTCCTGATTCAGACTGGCCAGAAGGAAAGCATACCATGTCCAACCAGCTCATCTGGGGAACCTAAGTTATAGAGTCGTGACCTGCTGAGCCACTACGAAACTGGTTTCCTTTGGCTTCTCTCCATCCAGGCAGTCTTATACAGAGAGGTCCATCAGCAGGAAGGTGGGCATTTCAAAAACAAGTGTATTTAATTCATCTGGAGCTCATTACAAATAGTCTCCGTCGTCAAATCTAAAGTCAAGTAATGGATTCTGAGCTAGGAAAATAGATCTTAAGTGTTTGGTCGTCCCCCCCACCCACCCTTTTTTTTTAACATAATAAATTATTTTTTAAATGTCAAGTAGTACTTAGTCCCTATTTCTGTATTCCAGATTGATCTAAGATCTAAGTACTGATAAAAACCAACAGTATATCAAAGTAAAACACTAGTTGCCATGAGCGGAGTCCGTTTTGATGGGCAGTGGCCCTGGGGCCAGCGTGGCACTGCCCTGATGCTTCCCATGAGTGTCGTCCTTTCAGGAGCAGCCGGCCAAGTCTGTCTCTCAAAGAGCAGGGGGTGGGGGGTGGGGGTGGGGGGGGTGGTGTTCAAACCATACACCTTTGCAGCAGCAGATCAGAGCTGCGCACCACACTGCCAGAACCCCTTTTAGGCCTAAATGTACCAGAGGAAAATGGGTGACTATTTTTTAAACTATGGAGTTGAAAATAATAACAGATATAAATAAAAGCAACAGTGCTAGCAATCATTTTTGTTCACACTATACGTGTTGTTGATACTTACATTAAGGTGTCATTTGGTCATTCCTATGCCTTTGAAGCATCTTTGACCTTGAATACTTATCTGTGAACTTCATATGTGTTCTTTAAAGTTCAATTATGTCTCCCCCTGTCTCCTCTTGAAAACCTTGACTTTTATTTGGACAATGCTGGACCCTGGGCCATAATTACCAAGGGTTTTTCCTTTCTTTCTTCATACACTTACCACAATTTGTCAACATCATCCATAATTATGTTCTGCTTGTTCCTCGTCATCTCATTTTTGCTTTTGAGAGATTGTTGACCTTTTGCCTCGTCTACATCTGAGCGTGGAACAGTGGAGAGGGAAGACCGGAGAAGAAGTGATGGTCTTGACATACGGTGTTGGCAGGGGGTGGTCACATGCCCTGGGCTGCGGGACGAGCCAAACTGGCTTAGAAGAACTAGAACCAGACAGTTCTTAGAAGTGAGGAGGACAAACGTGGTCGCACACAGTTTGGACACGTTAACAGGAAGGACCAGTCCCTGGAGGTGACATCCTGCGTGGCCAAGTGGAGGGTCGGCAAAAAAGCGGGAGGGCGTCCATGAGATGGGCTGACTCAGTGACCACAGTGTGTGGGCTCAAACGTGGCTGCCGTTGTGAGGGTGGTGCAGGACGGAGCAACATTTTGTTCCGTGGCACACGGGGGCCCGGGAGTTGGAATCTACTGGAGGGCACTCAGCAAAAACAAGGAGGTTTCACACTGTCGGTGTAGGCACAGCGCTGACCACACAGATAAGACCCCTTATTGTGTGTGTCCCGCTGCTGTTTCACGCATGCGTGAACTCCTCGGAGAGGCTCAGCTCTAGCGGTCAAGAGTGACCCGTGTCAGGGTGTCCTCCGTTCTCTACTCCTCCAGGGTGTCTGTTTCTGTTTCTTACAGTCTGAGTTCTGTCAGCAAACATTTTGAGCAGCTAAAAAAGATGAATAAAAGAGGGCTTGTTTAGATCATACATGAAAATAATTACTTTGTATAATATTGACCCATTGCATCAAAACAAATTGTTTGTTTACCTTTTTATTCAGTAATTGTTCCTCTAGAGATTTCCTGTGAGAAATAAGTACACACGTGGGAAGATCTGTTGGCACACGGATGGCCAAAGGCAGAGTAAAAAAGGCAGAATTCTTGAAGTCCATGTCGAAGCATTCCAGGGGGACGTGGGACTATGCATGTAATGCAATGCTGTGTGGCCATGAGGGACAATGACATCAATGTGGATTTATTGGCACCAGAAGGTACCCACGATACATGGTAGGGTAAACAAAACCATTTATGAGATGCAAGTATCGAATGGTACATGTAGGTAACTTTTAATAAATCTGAACTCGGTGAAGTAGTGGGTTCCGAGTTGGGCTACTACCTGCAAGGGCAGTAGTTCAGAACCACCAGCTGCTCCTTGGAAGAAAAATGAGGCTTTCTACTCCTGCAGCGATTTACAGTCTCAGAAACCTATAGGGGCAGCTCTACTCTGACCTGTAGGGTCACAATGATTTAAGTCGACTGCATGGTAGGGAGTTTGTTTATGTTTGGTATGTCTCTACAATGCAGGATCCACGACTCCTGTAGCCTCAGTGCCTAAAAGAGTGTCTGGCACTACCTGACCACGTAATAACTCTTTGTGGAGTAAGTGAAAGATGTTTAGAACGTTCTAACCAGCACCTGACCGTGGTGCAGGGCTAGGAGCACTTTCCCTTGCTATAATTTGAGTGATATTCAAAATGCTTATTGCATTTCAATACAGCCCCCCTCCCCCCTGAACTCCCTCACGACCATCAAGTCAATTATAACTTAGAAGGACAGGGTGGAACTGTCCCTGTGGGTTTCCAAGACTGTAACTCTATAGGCGTAAAGAGCCTCCTCTTTCTCCCGAGGAGCAGTTGATGATTTCAAACCGCTGGCCTCGTGGTGCTTTGCAACCCAGTGTGTAACCACTCTGCCCCCAGGGATCCCTGCGCCCCACAATAATATTGTAAAATATATTAACAGCTGCTGGTGAGGATGTGGCATTTCCAAGCATCTCACTGGCCACGCAAACTGGTGCAACGCTTCTGGAAAATCATTTGACTTTAAATATACAAAAACATGAAAACGTTCACTTTCGGGTCTAGTCATCCTGCATGGGAATTCATGTTATGCACAGTCTATCTTTATATCTAAGGCCATTCCTCTTAGCTTTGAATATTAAGAGAATGAAAACCCCTGGGAAACCCATACGTACCTTTAAGGAGGGGAAGAGTGAATGTCACTTATGATTATCCATTACATGGAATTCTGTGTAGCCTTTTCCAGTTTTGAAGATGCTGTAGCAACATGAAAGAAAAGAAGGTGTAAAATGCAGTCATAGAAGGATTTCATTGCATGTGCAAAATAACCCAAGTGATGATGTTATTGTATGTATTTAAGATTGGAATTCTGGGTACTGTTTTCTTAGAATAGGTGTGTGTGTGTGCAGAACATGGATCTTAGAGCTGTAGATAAAGGCTTTTATTTCGGTGTTATATGTGTTACGTGTCTGACTGTTTATGTTCCCTGAACTCTTTATGCCTCAATGTTCTTATCTGGATGGTGGGGCTAATAGTGCTACCTCATAATTTTAAGTCTGAAATCACTGCTGCACAAGATCTACGTAAAGTGTTGAGGAGCAAAGGTGTAATTTTGAGCACGAAGATGCACCCGATTCACGCCATGCTGTTTTCATATACATACTAATAATGCTGGACAATGAATAAGGAAGACAGAAGAATTCATGCATTTGGATGATATTGTTGGTGAAGATCATTGAAAATATCATGGATTACCATAACAAAACTATCTAGGAGGAAATACAGTCAGGATTCTCTTTAGAGGTGAGGATGAAGAGACTTTGTCTCACGTCCTTTGGACATGTCAGGAGAGACCAGTCCCAGAGGAGGACATCATGCTTGGTAAAGGGGCAGCAAGAAAGAGGAAGGCCATCAACAAGATGGATTGGCACAGTGGCTGCAGTCATGGCCCCAACATGACAATGCCAAGATGAGACTGGACCCAATGGAATTTTGTTCTGAGCACAGGGTCACTGTGAGCCAGCACCCAACCACATAGAAAGGCCCAGTAAAGAGTAAAGACGAGACCCGACATGGTGGCTGAATCCGCTGTGTATATATATCTCAAAATAAGGATAGCTTCTAATAATTCTACAACGGAATGAAAAGTAAAATAGTTTAAAGCAAGGGTGGAAATAGTTTAAAGCAAGGTTTAGGATTTGGAATTGGATCCCATTACGGGGATTCTGCAGGGAAGTTGGTGGAGCAACGGTTAAGCACCTCGCTGCAAGACTGACCATCCAAACCCACCAGCTTCTTTGGTAGAGAAGGATGTGGTCATCTAGTTCTGCAAAGATGAACCCCAAATCCACTGCAATCAAGTCCATTTGGATTCACAGGAGCTCTGGGTAATACAATGAAATGCTAAGCCAAACGTTGGTTCCTGAAACCCACCAGGCGGCCCATGAGAGAAAAATGTGACTGGGCTTTCACACAGACTGGAACCTGGGGTCTCTAAGCCTGAGAACGCACTGGCGCGCAGCTTGAGTCGCAAACTCCTTAGGCGCCGCTTGGGGGCGCCAGGGTCTGTGCTCAGGCCGCTCCCGGCGGTGGCCAGCAGAGGCCGCTGTCAGCGCGGATACCGGAAGTCGCGTCAGAGCCCCGCACGTCGGTTCCTTCAACTTCCGCCGCCGCCGCCGGGGTTGTGCGCTGAGTTGCTGTTTTCCTTTAGCCGTCCTAGGCCCCGAAGCCGAGATGCCGCTGGAGAACCTGGAGGAGGAGGGTCTACCCAAGAACCCCGACCTGCGCATCGCGCAGCTGCGCTTCCTGCTCAGCCTGCCCGAGCACCGCGGGGACGCGGCCGTGCGCGACGAGCTGATGGCGGCCGTGCGCGATAACAGTGAGGCCCGCGCTAGCGCCGAGTCAGCGGCCTAGGCCGGCGCCGCGCGCGGGCGCCGGCGGGGCAATTCCCCGACCCCAGCCCTGGCTTCTCAGCCCCTCGACCGGTCCCCTTTTGATGGGCTGCCCTTGGGGGGGACCCCGAAATCGCTGCTCGGGGGACTCTCGAGATAGTGACTGTCGTTGGCGAGTGGGCCCGGGCTAAGGACTTTACTGCAGAGGAGAGCAGAGTTTGGGACCAGTTCTTACGCCCTTTCAGGCAGTAGTAGCACTTGGGGGCGTTTGGGGGGGCGGGGGCTCCCAGGTGTGTGTGTCCCCGTTCATTGCGTGGGAACTTTGGGGGTAGAGCGCTGTGGAGGCGAACAGGCTCGCCATAGTGTGCGTGTGTGTGCGCGTGCTTGTTTTCCCGGGGGGGTGTGCCCGTTCATTGCCTGGGAACTTTGGGGGGCGGGGGGCCGGGAGAGCGCTGTGTGGAGGGGCACAGGCTCGCCGTGCTGTGGGTGTGGGTGTTGGGGCCGACGGCGCCTGGACTGCCCCGGTGTGTGTAGGTGTAGGTGTGTGTAGGTGTTGAGGTCGACGCCGCCTGGACTGCCCCAGCTGTAAAGCGCCCCCACCTGCAAACGCTTACAGACCTGCTGGCCCTCCGCACAGCCCTGAACCAAGCTCTCCCGCCCCCGTACCCCACTGGGTCAGGGGACTGATGGGTGACCCAAACTGCCTGTGTAGGAAGAGGTGGGTGGACACTTACAGTACAACAGGCCCCCTGCTCAGAAATCCGGTTCCATTTTCTTCCTTGTGCAGACATGGCTCCTTATTACGAAGCCTTGTGTAAATCCCTCGACTGGCAGACAGACGTGGACCTGCTCACGAAGATGAAGAAGGCGAATGAAGAAGAGCTGAAACGTCTGGATGATATGCTGGAAGACGCCGAGAAGAATCTGGGCGAGAGCGAGATCCGCGACGCCATGATGACCAAGGCGGAGTACCTCTGCCGGATAGGCGACAAGGTAAGCAGAGGTGGTTTCTTCTTCGTGGTGAATGGACCCCAAACTCGGGGAGCAATCCTGATTAGGGGAACTTCTCTTTCATTAAACAGCAATTTCCTTTTGGAAAAATGCAAAGGCAGCCTGCCTGCCTGCGTTAGTGAAGCAGTCTACAGATGCGTTAATACAGGGCCTTGCTGGTCCTCGCTGCTTCGCTCCATTCTGCTCCATTCTCTCCGAGGGCCTGGCTTGAGATGCTTTCGGTTTTCTGTTTTCCATTTATTCTGAATCGGGCTCACTGGAACCAGTGGTTCTGTTGCATTTTATAATTATGTGAAGCTCTCCTGTAACAAACCTACAACATAATAAACATTGAAGTTGTTTGAACCATTTTTACACCCTACTGCCTGCCCTTTTGATTTTATTGTATATTTGTATAGATAGACCTATAGAAAATTGGTGGTGGTGGTGATTTGAATATTTTTATTGAATAAGGTGATGGTATATGCATGTCCTGGGCATTTTTTCCAATTCAGTAGGTTTGGGAGATCATTCCAAGTTAGAATGTTCAAGGCCTATTCTGGTTAACTGCTGCCGAATGTTTACACGTTGAGTCAGCTGTGCCATAATGTATGTAGCTTTGTAGCTGTTGATGGACATAAATGTAGTTTTCAGCCTTTTTTTTGTTGTTGTTGCTCTACAAACTGTTGCTGTATAAAACACTTTTTGGTACACCTCATTTTCTGTGTATGCTAGTGCTTCCGTGGGGTATGTGACAAACCTTAAATTGCTAAATCCTACACAGTGTCATTTTTGAAGTAAAATAAAGTTTTAGTTGGCATAGTCAACTTTGTTTCCTACACTAGCCAGCCCAGTTTATACTCCACTGTTATTGCCTGAGACAGATAACTTGCCAGCTTTTTAATTTGGTAGCTGTATAGTGGTTAAAAGGATAGACTGGGCCGTTCTTGGGTTTTTTTTTAAATCGTTTTATTAGGGGCTCATACAACTCTTATCACAATCAATTGTGTAAAGCACATTTGTACATTCATTGCCCTCATCATTCCCAAAACATTTCCTCTCCACCTATGCCCCTGGCATCAGCTCATTTTTTCCCTCCCTCCCCGCTCCCCTCACCCTCATGAACCCTTGATAATTTATAAATTATTTTGTCATAGCTTGCCTTGTCCAACGTCTTCCCTCATCCACTCTTCTGTTGTCTGTCCCCCAGGGAGGTGGTCACATGAAGATCCTTGTAATTGGTTCCCCCTTTCCAACCCACCCTCCCTCCACCCTCCCAATATCGCCACTCACATCACTGGTCCTGAAGGGATCATCTGATCTGGATTCCCTGTTTCCATTTGCTTTCTGTACCAGTGTACATCCTCTGGTCTAGCCAGATTTGTAAGGTAAAATTGGGATCATGATAGTGGGGGAGGAGGAAGCATTTAGGAACTGGAGGAAAGTTATATGCTTAATCATTGCTACGTCACACCCTGACTGGCTGGTCTCCTCCCCGAGACCCTTCCTTAAGGGGATGTCCAGTGGCCTACAAATGGGCTTTGGGTCTCCACTCCGCACTCCCTTCCTCATTCACTATGATAAGATATTTTGTTCTGATGATGCCTGATACCTCATCTCTTCGACACCTCATGATTGCACAGGCTGGTGTGCTTCTTCCACGTGCGCTTTGTTGCTTCTGAGCTAGATTGCCGCTTGTTTACCTTCAAGCCTTTAAGACCCCAGACGCTATATCTTTTGATAGCCGGGCACCATCAGCTTTCTTCACATTTACTTACTCACCTGCTTTTGTCTTCAGCGGTTGTGTTGGGACCGTTCTTGGTTTTAAGCTGTGTATTCTCAAGTATTTAGGTGTAAGAAGAATGTCATGATGGCAATATAAAAGTAAAACTGGGCTCTTGAGTCAGATTGCTGGCACTATAATTTCAGTTTCAATAATTAGGAGTTACTGCACTTCTGTGTGTCTCGGGTTCTGGATCTGTAAAATTGGGTGACAGTTTCTCCCAGATGAGATTTAACGATGGGGCCATAGACCTTAGATTAGTTGTACCTGTACGTAGTTAATGCTAAATAATGGGGGTTGGTGCCCTGGTTGTATAGTGGTTTTGCATTGGGTTGCTAACTGAGAAGTCAGCAGTTTGAAACCATCAGCCACTCCTCAGGAGAAAGATGCACTTTCTGCTGCCATAAAGTTGCAGTCTCAAAACCCCACAGGGGCAGTTTCTACTCTGTCTCAAAGGTCTTACATGAGTCTGAAGTGTCTCAGTGACAGTGAATTTGAGGGTTTTTTGGTTTGTTTTTTAATTAAAACAAGCTATGTATTACAAGTGAACGCCAAGCCTAGCGCTTTTGACTCAGGCCTTGAATTTTTAAGAGCATGCTTGACTCAGCATTGGAGGATTGTCCATCTGGTGATGTTCTGATATATTCCCTCCATGTTTACTAAGTAGCATACTTGGAGAAAGAAAGAAAATTATCCTTCCTATTTACTCTCCTTTGCCTTTTATATTTTCTTTAGTATTACTAGATAGTGAACCTACTGGAATTTTCTTAATTAATTGATTATGGTCATTCTTTTTGATGCTCATTTTGCTACAGAATTGTTAGTGGTTAATTCTTTTAAGAAAGTTCCTTCATCCTTTCTACCTGATCTCAGTATCGTTCTCATTACTCTGGAGTATAAGACGTTACAGGCTTAACTACTGTTTTCACTCTTTAAGCCTGCTGCCATGCATTTCTCCTGGATGCACTGATTCCTTTTGAGTGGTTGGTTCTATTTAGAAATCAGAATCTCATTGCTGTCTGAACTAGCCCTTTTGCAAACTTAGGAGACAGTAATTACATAAAATAAAGGTAGACACATACCCAAAAGTACCTTGTATAGATAATGTTATTCAATCTGGTGTCTTATGGTTTGAGATAGAATTGAATACTTAAGTATTTTGAGTATTTAGAACACTCAGATGTTAAATACTGACGTACTTAATGACAGCACACACTATACAGGTGTCTAGGGTAGTGTAATAAGCACTTTTCACCCTTAATTTGATAACTCTGTGGTCACCGTATTTCATCTCTGCTCCCATTTGAAGGGACTGCAGACAACTGATGTGATTTGACCCTTCGCCTCTGCTCAGCTGATTCCTTGGTTCTCTTGATAGGAAGGAGCGTTGACGGCCTTTCGAAAGACATACGACAAAACTGTGGCCTTGGGGCATCGACTGGACATTGTGTTCTACCTCCTCAGGATTGGCTTATTTTACATGGATAATGATCTCATCACTCGCAACACAGAAAAGGCAAAAAGGTACATTTTTAGAATGAGGCTATAAGGGGTTAATGTAAGAAACATGTTCTTTTTTTCAGTGAGTAAATTTGGTCAAAGAACTTAGCATTTATCAAAGAATTTATCTGTTCAACAAAAATCTTTAAAAACTATATTTGGTAAAATAATTCTGTTGGTGCAAGTTGTTCACTATTGTTTGCTCTTTGAAAATATCAGAAACCTTAAAAATTGGTGCTACCCATTTCTAGATTATGACCTTAACTATTTTTATTTTTCATAGCTTGATAGAGGAAGGAGGAGATTGGGACAGGAGAAATCGTCTAAAAGTGTACCAAGGCCTTTATTGTGTGGCTATTCGGGATTTCAAACAGGCAGCTGAGCTTTTTCTTGACACTGTTTCAACATTTACATCCTATGAACTTATGGATTACAAGACCTTTGTGACGTACACCGTTTATGTCAGTATGATTGCCTTAGAAAGACCAGATCTCAGGGAAAAGGTAATGGCTGGATCATTCAGTACTCAGATTTCAAGATTAACGCATGCCTTTCTAGTTTGAACAATCCTTCAAGATAGGATTTTGTTTTTTCCAATTCTAGGTTATTAAAGGAGCAGAAATTCTGGAAGTGTTACATGGTCTTCCAGCAGTTCGGCAGTATCTCTTTTCACTCTATGAGTGCCGTTACTCCACTTTTTTCCAGTCACTGGGTAAGCACAGACTCTCGTTTCAGTCATGTGTCTGTCGGAACTCGTGATAGTTCTGGTGTGCAAACAGCCTTTGAGGATATTTCACACACCCGGAAGTACGTGAGCAGGAAACTGTAGGCTAGAGTTTTTGTTTAGAGGATGGTCAGCAAGCTAGCATATTTCTCTTTGGTTTAGGGACTAAAAATTACTTCTATATTTTTAAAGGTTTATAAAATTAAAACCAAAAAAATGAGCACACACCAGAAGTTTGGCTCTTTGCTGATCAGGCTGTTGTAGAAGGGTGTAAAGCAAAAATGAGCAAGTCAGTCAGTCTGGGAAAGATGTGAGGGAATTCTGAAACTCCTTTTGGATTGAGATTACTTGACCCATGCATTTGACAGTGGGTTATTCTCTGCCTCAGCCAAATAATTATGCTGATTTGTAAAGGGCTGTGTGTGGGCTGAGAAAACAATATGCTGAAAGTACTTGTGTAGTTCATAGTGATTTTACCTAAACAAACTTGCTGAATTATTTTGTTTTCCATACTTTCTGGCCATTTGATATTCTAGTACCCAAATGACCATATTTATATCAGTAAGATAATAGGGATCCTTCCCACATGATTTTCTTACATCTTAAATAACTTAGCATCGATACATTCTTTTATGAAATAAATTGTATCCATGAAAATCGGGGCTGGTACATAGGTAAGTATAGGTGTGTGTACATACATACACACACATATGATTATGTATGTATCTGCATATGCAATTGTTTTGGTTGTTCAGTCACACACTCTTGTTTTTGGCAGGCCCTCCGTACCCTTCCTTTGGCCTCAGGCTGCCTTATTACCTTGTTCCCTCTTCCTTTTTTCATCATAGACGTATACGTTCAGATGTATACCAGATACATCTGAATGGCATTGATCCCCAGAAAAGTCAGTAATTTTAATCTCTAGAGATTTCCATCTTGCTTGAGCCCCAAATGTATCGTTGATTGATTTCTCTTTGTTAGCTGTCTCTCGTTACATTGTGCACCTGCCACCCTTCCTTATCCACTCCTACACTCAGCCTGGGTCTTCCGTCGTCGCCCGCACAGCAGTCTGTCTCTTGCAGTCTGTCTGCCTTCTGTGCCCATCAAGTCCAGTGGAGGGTCTCCTACTCACTTACTGTGTCACTTGGTAGTTTATGAAATTTGTTTTATTTGCCTGTTTGTTGCCCTTTGAAATTTATTTTCTGTGGCAACCAGGATCTTGTTTTTGTTTGTGCCTTAATTCACTAGCTTAGAGCAATAAGTTACTTGGAAAAATTATTTGTGCTTGTATGAGTTTCATAAATCCTATGTCCAATTTTATTGTAGTCATATTTTTAGAAATTTATTGGCATATAATTCACATGTCATACAATTCAATAGTTCAGTCATACTGAGAAGTACAGTCATCACCACAGTCACTTTTAAAGCATTTTCTTCTTGTACTCAATTGTTATTGGCTCATTTTCCCCCAACCTCCCGTGCCGTACCCCCAGGTGCCATTAATCCAGTTACTGTCTTTAGATTTACCTATTCTGGATTTCATAAACAGAAAACCACATCAAAAACAACAAAATTAAAAATAAAGTAAAACAGAAAAATCTCAGTAGGAAAGAAAATTTTAAATGCCAGATAGAACAAATTGACAATGAGTCAGAAGGGAGAACAGATGATCAGGTGTTAAATTTGCACCTAACCACATCGTCAGCAATGCACTCTCCAGTGCATTCTGCACGACAGCAAGGCTTCTCATATCCCTGGTGGCTCAACAGGGGATTCACCAGGTAGTGGAGTCCCCGTGTATTTCCCCCTCAGTTTTGTTCTGTTTTAACAGAAACAACTTTAAAGTGGATCAGAAGGGAGACCAAAGGTTAAGATACTTAATTTTAACCTCACTATATCTGCCATCATGGACTTTACAGTGCTGTCTGATAACGAGACTATTCACGTCCTTTGTGGTCAGAGGCTTGTGTATGTGCGAACCCTGCAAATGGATTTGGTTTTCCATAGCATTCTGCAAGACAGCTGTTCACAATTTAAGCTCTGATACACTGCCCTCCTTCAGATTTGGGTTTTATTGTTTATGATCTTTGTATCACACACGTTGGTGTGCTGCTGCCACGTGGGCTTAGTTGACAACTCACTTAGATGGCTGCTTGTTTGAAAACAAGCCTTTAAATTCCTTCTGATAGCCAGGCACCAGATTGATAGCCACACTTTGCTATAGCACCCTTATTGTCAGTGATCTCTTCATAAGGGAGATATCAAGTAGGGCCATGTCATAAGAATTAATTGTTCTTAGATTAGCGCTAGAATTAAATGGGAGTCCCAAATCCATTCATTTGTCTATGGTTTATATGTCTCTAGCTCACCTTAAAGATAACGTCATTTTATCCTAGAGAACATTATTGTGTTAGACTGGGTTGACTAGAGAAACAAATCCATTGACACTCGTGTGTGTAAGAGAGCTTTATATCAAAGAGCAATTGTATATAAAGAAAACATCCCCCAGCCCAGTCCCTAAGTCTGATATTAGCCCATATGTCCAACATTAGTCCATAAATTCCTCTTCAGACTCACGCAGCACATGCCGAGGAAGAGGGAGGGAAAGAGCGAGAGGGAGAGAGGTCCACCTCTTCAGATGGCAGAATCAAGAGGAAGTTCCCAGAATCCATGAGAAGGCCATGCCCGCAAGGAGGGATCATGGGGCTGTGACCTGTTTGAGAGGCTAGATTCCACCCCTTTTCATTCTTTTATCAAGTTGACATGAAATTGTGTAGCTACCACAATTACCAATCATCCCCCTGGGTCATAACATGATTCTAATGATAGTGTCAGTGTAGCCAATGATTTAGAATTGAAGTCACTGTTGAGAAACAGACATACAGTATAGACGGGGTATTAGAACCTCATTACAAAAAAAACACCAAACCTCATTACATAAATTGTTGACTTGTACAGATTACATTCTTAAGTAACCAGGGAAAACATTTTTAAGTGCTCTTTATAGAACTATTATGGTACAAATAAAGATGGGGGGGACCTCCAAAATGTTCATGGAAAGCTGGAATTGGATACTGGGATTTTCCAGACACTTTTTGAAGCCCCTTTGTCCTCCGCTTTATAATTTGTTTTCAAGGTATGGTTATGTGTTTTTCTATTTAGAATTTAAGTTTTGCTACCTTGGATTTTTTATTTTCTGTGCCTGTTTATATTCGATTATTTTTTAAAAAGTAAGATAATTTACTTAAGGACCTAGGAAATTTTCCATGAATAAAATATTAGGACTTGAACTTTTCTGTCAACAAAGTCCATTCGAAGCTGTTTCTTGTCTGATGGTAGATGTCGAGTGGTGTGTTGGCTTATACAAACCCTGCTGCTGGGCCCACCATGGAGGGGTGAGGGGAAGGGCACTGGGAAATATTTCACTTGTTGGATGCATGTATTTTGGACTCAACCAGAATTGCTTTAATTTTTAAAAATTTCCTTGAATTTGTCATGTTAGCTGTTGTGGAACAAGAAATGAAAAAGGATTGGCTCTTTGCTCCTCATTACCGATACTATGTAAGAGAAATGAGGATCCATGCCTACAGCCAGCTGCTGGAATCATATAGGTCACTGACCCTTGGCTATATGGCAGAAGCCTTTGGTGTTGGTGTGGAATTCATTGATCAGTGAGTATAAGACTTAATTCTTCAACGTCATCTTTTAAGTAACGTGTGCACTCCCCCCCCCTTAAAACATTGTTAAAATTGGCATGTGTGTTGCTTTGGCTTTTATCCTCATCTGCCTTGGTGGGGAAACTGAAATTGTAACGAGGTTAAGTGAGTTACTGCTCTCAAAGGTGGGTTTTTGTTACTACTTTTTGGACCATACTGCTGGTCTGCTATTGTCTCTTGGTCTTCATCTTTGGTTGATAGACCATTAACTGGATCATGGTGGCTCTGATTAATCCCATCCAGGTTTTAGTGTGCGGCTGCAAGTCATGTCACATTAGTGGCTAAATGTGGGATTCCTGGCACTTGAAGTATTGATTGAACTTACTGAGCCATTAGTGAATGTTTGCCCTGACTTATGCAGGGGTAAGAATATACAAGCAAAAAAAGAAAACAGTTATCCTGTGAAGATCATTGTGCAAGTACCTTAGATATATGGCCTATCTGAAAGTGAAGCTAAGAAGTCGGCCATGTAGAGTTTTTAACAAGTGGCAAACACTTTGAAGCAGGCACAAATTTGGATGTTATAGCCTTGTACGTGTGGGCAGGAGGGACACAGGTGTTGAGGGTGGGGAGAGAGGTAGTGGGTTGGCGCACGCGCGCCTTGTGGGCTGTGGTACTTGGCTTGGGCTTTAATGCCGTTGGAGGGTATGCGGTTAGGTTTTTGGTTTGATACAGTATCTAGACCTAGTGGTGTACGCTGTAAGGCAAACAATCAGATACTTTTTCTCTAAACATTTGGTTGTATTTATATTTATCACATTTCCATCAGAAACTTTAAACAAGTCCCATTTAACTCATGGCCCTTTCTTTGGGGGAAAAAAGCAGTGATGTTTGTTTTTTTAAGACATATCCTTGTCAAAATGAAGACATTACATTAACCATAGTCTCTAGTTTTGTTTCATCTCTGAAGTGCACTTGACTTTGTCTCGAAGAGTGGCTGGTGGTTCAAATTGCTGACCTTGTGGTTAGCAGCCCAACGCCACTGCTGGTCTAGGGCATCCTGTAGCTTTAAACTGTCAAGATAGTACATTCGAAGCGATCTTATTTGCTTGTATATATATAATTCAACATTACATACATTTGTTCAAACATCCAAAATGCCCCCATCTCTCTTGACCGACCATTACATACATTTGTTCAAACATCCAAAATGCCCCCATCTCTCTTGACCGACCCTTGGTGTCTCCTAAGCAAGGAGTTAACTTTTCTGTCTCCTTCCCAACCTGACCCTGCCTGGTGACCACAAACTTACGGTCATTCCATAATTCTGTGTTTTAACAGTTTGAGGAGCCACTAAGTATAGTGATTACTCCATTTTATAACTTCATCAAAATGAATGAGGGTGTGTGTGTGTGTATATAGATATAGATCATGACATTGAACACCTTTTAATATGCTACGTGGCCATTCAAGTTCCTTTCCCATGTTTTAAAAAGCATGTATCATTTGATGCTACTGTATTATATCGGAATTGCTTTTGCAATTAAAGACCCTGCTTTGTCATTTCTACAAAGAAGCTGATTGTGATGGGACTGTACTTATTTTTAAGTCTAGTCCCTTTCTTGTGACATGTTCTTATGTAACAGACCATGCCATCTGTGGAAAGGGGCAGATAGATAACAAAAATGCTACCCAAATTGGGAAAGGAAATGAATTTGAGACCTCACAAGTTACTTTGAAGTTGAGTTTATTAATTTTACTTCCTAGTCAGTAGTTTCCTCTGATATGAGGGGGTATCAAAGAATTCATGAGTTAATGAATTTCCCCATGAATTTTCTTGAAGCCCCCATCTGAATATGAACTCATAGGGTAATATTCTGGTAGACAGTATAATCCTACAGTATACTAGGGATGATCTTTGTTTAACAAAATTAAACTGTTCTTCCCCTCTTTTAATCAGGGAACTCTCCAGATTTATTGCTGCTGGGAGACTACACTGCAAAATAGATAAAGTGAATGAAATTGTAGAGACCAACAGGTACTGTTATCTTGTTCATTATTTTTTATACTGCTCAGAATAAGTGCCCTTTTTTAAAAAAAGTGGAGTAATGTGACAATTCTGTTTTTTTTTTCCCTCTTCAATTTATTTATAGGCCTGATAGCAAGAACTGGCAGTACCAAGAAACTATCAAGAAAGGAGATCTGCTATTAAACAGAGTCCAAAAACTTTCCAGAGTAATTAATATGTAAAACCCTATAAACAAAGGATTTGCTTTAGAGATGTTTAAGAATTTTTATTGCTTTACTATGTTACCAGCTCAACTGTATAAAATAAACATCTTTCCAATTTACTTTTTAAAGGTGAGTATAACTATTCTAAGATAATGTCACTCATTAAGTGGTTTTCATTAGAGTTTGTCTTCATAGAATTCTTAACTATACACCAAACCCACTGCAAGTTAGCAGTTCAAAACCAGCAGCTCTCTGCTCCCTTAGAGGCAGAACTTCTTCAGGGTCTTCTGAAAAGTCAAGACTAGGAGGTAACAACAAAAAATGGGGAGGATGAGCATGTATTTTTTGTTGTTTAAACTAGGAAAGTACATCATTAAAAATCAGTTGTAAATAAGCTGATATAATTTATGGGGATCCTTATGATGAAGGTTTATATGTGGTTGGGAATCAAAGCCCCAATAGTAAACATCCCTCATGGCAAATTATCAGAAGCAGTAGCTAGTGTCATTGTACAGCAAGGAGGACCGGATCGGTTGATTACTTGGTGAGGAAGGCGTTTGTGTTAATAAGATGCTGGATATTGTTTAAGCATTTGAGAACACTCACCTAGGTGTTTCTAAAAATGCTTATAAAATCTTAATGATTCTAATTTCTTAAATTACGGTTTAAAAACACCGTTAAAACCCACCACCATAGAGTTGATTCTCATAACTTAGTTTCCCCGGATTGTTACCAAGGTTTAATTTTGTTGCTCATCTAGAGGAGAGAAAAGCCCCAAAGTACTTTATTTACCCCTATCTTAAAATTTGCTTGATTTTACTTCTGCAATTCTAGGCCAATTTCCTAATAATTAAGGGGTGAGGAAGACTAACTAGTGTTAAGTATTACCTTCATCTCAAATGATTATGGAAATGATTATGGTGAGGAAACGAACAGTTTTACGGTGGAGGAGCTAATGCTTCCCATTTCTTAGTCTTTAAAAGTAATATATGCTCGTGACAGCATTTTGATGAAGTCTCCCATATAAGGAGAATGTGCATGGAAAAATAGCATATATTTTAAATCCATTTTCCATGTACTTTTTGAAACTTGTATTTAGGTTCTATGCATATATTAATTTCTAATCACTTTGTTATGCACTGTTTGGGTTACTCAATGTAATTACAAATCGTCGTGGGTTTCTGGAGCATCACGGTATCAGTGTGACGGTGGAAGTGAAATTGGACCTACCTCTTTTCAAAGGGCAGACAGGCTGGAGTGAGAAAAGTTGAATTCTGGGCCCAGTCCTCCACACACTGGACCTTGGGAGGAATTACTTCCTTCTCTGAGCCTGTCTGGATGAGGAGGTAGATTGGTCTAAGGAAGAGGTTTACTTCTGTGAAAATACTACAAACTGTAAAGCAGAAAACCAAATCATGTGTTTGACTCAAGGTTGTATTACCCAGGAAGTAACTTCTGCAGTGAATGGCGTGGGGGCCTTATCTGACCTTTAGCTTCCCTATTGCCACAAGGCTGGGTTCAGACAGCAACATTTCTCCCATGGCACACCATTTCTGTGCTACGTTTTACAATTTGTCGCAATGGCCACATACAACTCACAATACTCAATTATGGAGATTAGGGAAGGTAATTGTTATCCCAAGTCTCTCAGTGGCCCTCAAAGTTGTTCCTCCTCTTTCTAATGGCTTAAGTTTAACCGCAATGATTAGTGAGACCAAGTATATTTCAGTACGTTGGCCAAGTGGTCAATTTAGTCATTTAGCTACTTAGCTACTTAAGCCAAAAGTTGGGGATAGATACTTAAACCAAATACTGGTTTTTAGATAATTCTATTCCTAAATTACTACTACTTAGTAAGCTAAAAATTGGTCCTGAGATAATCTAGGATATAAAAACAATTTTTTACACACAAGGAGTTTCCCAAGAATTTCCCCGGGGGAAATGGAATTTAAAGGGAAAAAAAAGGATTAGGAGGACAAGCAAAGAACGTTGTCACGGACAAGGGCTTTCCTTGTGAAGCGTACAGATGTTTTTGTTAAAGCTATGGCTAACTTTTCAAAACAGTCTCGTTATAAGCAATTATTCAGAAAGTTAAACAAAATGCCTTCAGCATCCAAAAACTCTGTTGTCGTGAGTGACCTTTGCTTGTGAGCAGCTGGTTCACCTTTCTTTTGACCAGGCCAGTTTTTACTCACCGGGAGCCATTACTTTGTGTCTCGTCTTCAGGATCACACTGAGAATGCCATGCTGCTGCATATTCGTCTTCAAAGACATGCTTCAGAGTCTTGGTTTACAATGTTCATCAAGTGGAAATTTTGCTGAACTTTTTCAGTCAGAATTTAAATTAAACTATCTGGTAATTAAACCAATTAAAAACAGCAGAACTAGCTGGTCCTCTTTAATTAGGCCATGACTGACTGACATTCATTTTTCCCTCCCAACAGTATTATTTCTGTTGAGTGGATAACATTGATTAACCAATGTAAAAAAGGTATCTCTAACTTGTCACTTAACATCATAATCATCTTAGAATTTATATTGTGATCTTTTCATGTTATAAAATACTTATGATTAAAACTAGAAAATTAAGACTTAAAAAACCAACTAAACTTGTATAAATATAAGAATACCAAAACAACGAACTTCAAATTCACTGCCACTGAGGCAAAGCTGACTCACAGTGATCCGATGGGGGCAGAGAAGAACTAACTGCCCCTTTAGTTATCCAAGATCATCAATCTCTACAGGGGTAGAAAGCCCTTTCTCCGAGCAGCTTCTGGTGGTCTTGTCCTGCTGACCTTGGAGTTAGCAGCTCACCGCAGTCTTCCACGTCATAAGGGAATAGATGCTGCTCAGGATTCACGAGAATGTGAGTTGTCATCTGATTAACAGATGTTCCATTTGTGATGTTTGAAAGGAGTCTTTTTTTAAAGCATGAGGGATAAGGACTCTAGAGGAATTTTGTTTTTGAAGACACACATAAACAGCCCTTCAAGGAATGAAATCAACAATTTTCTATTACTCCCCGCCCCC
>NW_022103928.1:16788472-16801463 GCF_000313985.2 Echinops telfairi
TCAGTTTTCTCTCTCGGTGTGTAAATCATGCATATTTTTCCTTATGAGTTTGCTCAGCATGTTCTCTGGTTTTGTCCATGTCTTAGGCTTAAAATCCCCTAGTGGAAATATACCACAGCTTGCTTATCCATTCTTCTGTAGTTGGGGTTTTTGGTGGTTTGCATTTTTGCTATTATTGGAAATTGTTGAAATAAACATAGGCATGCTTATTATGTCTGTTCATGTTGGATTCTTGATTTCTTTAGGGTATATATCCAGTAGAGCGATTGCTGGATTATAAGGTACTTGTATTTGCATTTGTTTGAGGAAGCGCCATACTGATCTCTATAGGGCTTACATAATTCTATAGCCCTACCTGCAATGTAAACATTCCTCTCTCTCCACGGCCTCTCCAGCTTGTTTTATTAAAATCTTTCCAAAAGTGTCAGTGCGCGGTGATCTCATTATTTTAATTTGTATTTCTCATTGCTAATGTTTGCAAATATTTTTTTACATGGTGGTTGGCTGCCTATATGTTGCCTTTGGTAATGTATTCTTTTTAAGATGTTGTCACTTTCTATGGATTTTGAAGATTTTCACACATAATGTCGTAGTTTTAGTTGGTCCAGGTTTTTCATCTGATGTAGTAAGGATATTTTTCGTTATTTTCAGTAGTGTGTTTTATGCCTTTCATTAGGTCCTTAAGTTTGTCCCTATTTTCTTATTGATCTTTGTAGTACTGTGATTTATATTTAGGCCTTTGATCCATATTGAGTTTGTTGTGTATATGGTGTGAAGTAGGGTCTTGTTTCATTCTTTTGCAGATGCATTTTCCCAGCACTATTTGTTTTAGTTCTCTATCAAAATTTAGATGTTTATATAGTACAGTATTTCTAAATCCCCAATTCTAATCCATTGGTCTTCAAATCTGTTGTACTAGGATGTTTTGATTACCATTCTGTCAAGAAAAAAAAATTGTACAATTGATTTCCCCCATTGCCTTGAACATTTTTTCAATAGCTGACATGCTCACTCTTATTTGCCTCCTATAGAGACATCCAGACAATGCCAGCATTGGTCAGTGGGCTTTGACTGTGGACAATTAATTAGGGAAGTAGGTAAGAAGAATCCACTCTACAAGGTGGAGACTAGTTTCAACTCCATTACCAATGGAAAGAGACTGAGTGAACAGAGAAAAGTGCTAAGGGGAAGGATCTTAAAAGACTAGAAAGGAAGGGTTGAAAACGGTTTAGGGCAAGAGGAGGAGCATGAAAATGCAAATAGGGAGATAGACAAAATGGTCCCTGGTTTTTCCATACTCTAGCTAAGATTTGCATGACTGCACCTTGCTGGCACAGGACTGTGACCCATCTCTGGGCTTGCATTGTTAGGCTACATTGTTAGAATATTACATGGGTTACAACTGCACCAAATTTTAACATTCCCTGTGGCATTTAAAGTCATTGGCAGTCTGGCTCTTAACTTCTCCAACCCTGTCAGAACCTCCCTTTCACAGGGCCCAGAAAGAATTACCTTCCACTCTACCTAACACCTGTATTCATTCAGTTCACTTCCCAGGCCTGTAACAACCTGATGGGTGAATGCTAAATGCCATATGCTAAAGAGTCAACACTGCCAACTCCCACTGCCTTGAATCGGGCCAGTCTCCTCTTACCCAGAGTGACTAACCTAACAGGGAATGAAAAGAATGAGTTAAAAAGATTAAGGGGTGGAAGCTTTACCTGGGATGTTTGAGAAGGACATCCACATTCAAAAAAATATTGGTTAAGGCGCTTGTGGGTAGATTTGAATTGCTGGTTGATCGAAGGATAAGATCAGAAACCCATGGGGCAGTGAGGAAAGCCTTAAGTTCAACCCCTCCACACTGGGTGTGGGCATTTTCTCCAGTACACAGAGCAAATGCTCTCTTTAGCTTCAGCAACAAAAAAAAAACCTCAATAAATTATTCGCAAATGGAAAAACTGGCCAGATTTCCAGAGAAGAGATTGTTGTGCTTCGGGCTAAAACCTCCTTTCAACTGCCAATAAAAGGAAGTATATGAAGACAAGTCTAAGTCTGTGGTCCTGTTAGATTATAATAGAGTTCAGAAGTTCTGATTGGGAACAGGATGTAGGGGTAGAGTGAACACAACAGCTTTGAGCTCACTACCCGGGTTTCCCATTTCTTGTATACAAAGCAATTGCACTGTCAATATAGTGGTGTTAACAGTATATATAAAATCAGATATATGTCTTGATAATCCTAATGCCTGTGTTGCTACTGCACTTTATCGTTCTATCTAATGTGCTCAATGAACAAACGTGCTCAATGTACAAATAAAAAGTTTACCTTAGACCAGCATTTGCATCCACTTGTAATCAGTCAGCAGCCTCCAATCTCATGGATCGCATATCTCAGCAACAGTATTAATTCTCTTTCCCAAATATTACCAGAGCGCATCCTGGTTCCCAAGTGCTAGTGATGGCAGCAGCAGGAAGAGGCTAAAGAGGGTTGCTTTGGAAACGAAACAAGGTTATTCAACAATGCTAAGGTGGACATTACCGCTCCCAACTCCGGTGTGTTCGCACGATGTCCAAATTGCATAACACCCCTCTTTACAGGCATATTGTGGATCTTCAGCAGCACGTTGCTGTAGGTAACAACATGCCTTGGTTTCTGTCACAAACCTGCAGGGTGAGTACATAGGAGCCCACTGTGTGCACCGTTATTAATTTAGCCAAAGCCAAGATCTATGCCTAAGAATGGAAACATCCGAAGCTCTGCGAAATCGTTTCAAGTATGTAGAGGGAGCTGCTTTTTAAAGGTGTGTCTGATACCAAAAATGAACACAAGTCAGACTAAAACTGAACGGGGCTCAGCGCAATGAGGCAGAAACATGTAAAATATTTCATGCAGCCACCTTATTTATTAAGTAGTCCTAATTTTATTGCCCGTTTAGTAACATGTTTGTTCCACAAACTAATTTTTCATAAAGCAAAGCACAACTTTTTCTTATAAATAGTATAAATTATTTTATTTACAGAAACTTGTTACAAAACAAATAGACTATATATTTCTTCTCTTTTAAATATCCAAAGTAATTTTCTATCCCTTGACATTTGTTCATGTTCTATACAGCAGCCAACACAAAGTCCAGCTGAGATGGTCTTGATTATGTGTACAAATGATCAAACTCTTCACACATCTTAAACAGAGGAGATTGCTTTTATCACCAAGCTCAAAAACCAAAAACCAGCCAGATGCTCTCAAGGCCCTACATTCACACTGACAGTATGTAGTGCTCCTTTTAAATGATCTAAACATGTTTCACAAAAGGTTAAAAATGATTATAGTCTGCAAAACAATGAAACTGAACAATCATTTTCAAAGCCCGCCCATCCCCGGGACAGAGTGAGAGACATTAAGAAATTCCTTGGCAACAGAACTCTTGCAGGAAGACAGCTGCCTATATCAATTACATTTTTCAAATTAAATGTTTTTTTCAGAGGTACTTCTTTGTATGGTATTTTTGGAATATAAAATATTCTTAAGTATTCTCTTTTAACTCTATCTCACGAATGAGTAACAAAGCGGACACATCCTGTAAGCTGCCGGTGGCGGAAAACAGGACTGGAAAAACCCTTGGTGCCACTGGGTAACCTACCTCCAAACAAAAGGTCTTCATCTTCAAAGACCTGACAGCATTACAAGCATTGGTGGCTTTCAACTCCTCCCCTAAAATTTAGAAGCAATATTTGGGGTGGGGGTGGCACAAACTCCAAAATTCAACTGAACATTCAAGTCTTTTTAAAAGAAAATCTGTCCAAGCTTCAGGCACTTTCAGTTTTTTCCTCCATTAGTTTTAAACAACTCACACAGCACACACGTGCTCAGCGTGTGCGCACCACACCAACAAAAAGAAAAGCAGTGTGTCACTTATTACATGTAGTCTGTTGGGAAATCAGGCAACTAGGGAGAAGCAATGCCCACTTCATCGGATGAACCCACTCCTAGACGTGAAAAGGGACAGACTTTCACAGACCAGAGGCATCCCTTAAACAGAGGAGGTGGATTCTAGAACTATTGGCTTGGCAGTGAACCACTTCAAATTATAAAAAGGTATTTACTTTTATTAATAAATAAATACTAGA
Source organism: Echinops telfairi (assembly GCF_000313985.2). Taxonomy (NCBI): domain Eukaryota; kingdom Metazoa; phylum Chordata; class Mammalia; order Afrosoricida; family Tenrecidae; genus Echinops; species Echinops telfairi. The sequence continues at coordinate 16,792,603 of NW_022103928.1, forward strand.
TGATCTCAATTGTACCAAAACAGGGTATCAGAAAAAAAGACCTGTGCAAAAATACATATTTAAATATGTACAATTCATTTTTAACAAAATATGTTTTCTGAAATAGGGATACTTCCATATTTATAATAGAACAAGAAATTCCAAAATAAAGATACAAAAGTAGGTTTTGTATTAATTCTTTGTTCATCATTGCAGCACTTTGTTTTTGTAGGTTAAGAAAATTGCAGAAGTCATGAAATTTTATTGGAAAGAATATAAAAATTATCTTGCTTTTAAATTGATACCAAAGTCTGTCTAGAAACAACCCAATCACTGAAAATTTGGTTTTGCAAGTTAATTTAATTCAAAAAAATACTTGCATTCCTGTGTTGTAAATGGTCGTAAGTGTTCATCATAATAAAAAGTAGTTGTAGGAGAAAATAAAAATATTTTAACAACAGTCTAAACTTTAATAGCACTGTTTAGAATAGGTCTGTTTGTGGCAGGCAGAGTCCAAAATGGCTAATTTCCTAATCCTGAAGCTCTGAGTAACCGCCCGGAGACAGAATGAACCTCAAAGACCACTTCAGGCTAAGAAATGAAATGATCAGCACTCGCTAATCTGAGTATCTATGTCCTCAAGCAGCTTGCTGCTGTGCATCCTGCTCACGCCCTTCAGAGCAGCATGCTGTATGTAAATCCCATCACCGAAACAACTTCGTAACCATCACGTCCCCTCAGCTTTGAAAACAATTCTACCCATACCCCATTGCACTTGTCACCAAGGACTCACACTTGGCATGTTCAGTTCCGCGTCTCCTCCACTCTGCCCCCACCCCACCCCCAGCTCTCTGATGGACTGACGGCTAGGCCAAACCTTGGCACCACATCCAACTGGCTTACCTAACTAAGCTTTCGCCTGATTAAACTCTATCATTTAAATATTTACTGATTGATTGCATAATAAGTGAACAGGACAATGTTCCCCCTTGGGGGAAAAAAAAATCAATATTTTACATCAATTGATAGCTAGAGTATCTGCATAAAGTTTTTCTGTTGGTTTTCTTACATAATAAGGATAATTTTGTAGCAATTCACATTATTAGGCTGGTAACCAAGTACTCATATTCGACTTGATGTTGACTTGAAATTCCCTGAAACTTATCATTTGAAACTCAAGAGTCTGGGGGGCAGGACACATTGCTTGGCTCTATCCAATCCAGACAATGATTAGAGCCTTGGAAAATTTACCCTGTTTGTGCAACTTTGTGTGTTCCAAGCAGAAAAGACCTCATTTTCATTTCAGGGGTGTGGTGTCAGGATCACCAGTTTAAAAAGCCCCGGCTCACTCCCAAAATTCAACACCACTTTCTCAAGCAATGATGTGTGAACTTAGGAAGTTCCGTGGGGCTGGGCTACTAGACAGCGTATCCTGGAGGGCTCCACACTCGGGAAGATGGCTGGCATGTAATCCCACAAAGGGAGGCATGTCAGGCAAGTAATACATGAAATTTCCACGTGGGGATGTCTGCCTTCTTTACGCACACACCCTCCTGCTGTCTGCTCTCCACCCTAACAGCATCCTTAAACATCTGTAGTGGGATGAAGGGGGTGGGTGGGGGGAATGTACACACACTCACGCCTGCACACACAACATGGGGAGGGTTCAACGTGGTGACTGATATCCAAGTTCCAGGGCGGTATCCAAAGTGGAGCCTGAGTGTAACGCAGAGCACACCTTGGAAACATTGAAGTGAACTATGCTTCCATGGGTGAGTTTCCGCTGTGTCTTAATAACGTCACTTTAAAAAGGCAACTTTTTGATAACAGAAGTCTGAGTGGGTCAGTCGGCCCAATCAAGCATGCTAATTAACGTGGACAAGATGTCAAAGATGAGACCATTCTTTGAAAACCTGGGCAAGCGCCCCCGACCCCAACTCCAGGATGATTTTACTTCATCCCTGCCCCCACATTTGGCTTTCCTGTATCAAAACTGGCTTGCATTTATTTCACATACCTCTATCTTTTCTTTTAAAATCATATAGGATTGTGTTTGTACCATGAACATTAAGCCTCTAAAATGGTGTATACTTGCTCTCTGGACATCTATGGCTTCAAACCAGTTAGAAAATTCTGAGTGTTTCTTATCTCAAATGACTTGTCAAAACGCTGGGCAAAAACAGGCTGTTCTGTCCTGGTGCCTTGTGCTACTGTCCACGCACCATCCTGGAACGCTGCGACACAAGCCTCCCTTCCACAGGGCTGCTGGGGTGCAGCGCTCTGCCTCTGCCTCGCCTCTGGAGGGCACCTCCAGGTACGAGCCTCACTACTGGCAACTGACCTACAGAAGACAGTGTACAAGAACAAAACAAAACAAGTTGGCAGGGGTGTGCGTGGGAGGGAGGGAGACGAGACTAAATCCACGCTCTTGCCAAAACGTTCCTTCGCCAGCCAATCTACTTGACAGGAGTGGCTCCATGATATACTGCAAGTTACAACAAACACAGGCTTCTCACAGATTGGTAGCACAAAGCAGTCCAGACCACTTAACACTGACAAAAGCAATTCGGTGGCTGAACTTGATCCAGTGTCCTTTATGAGTACTCACTGCTACAGACATAGCTTCAGGGAATCCTTGTTAAAACAACAGCCCGGCAGCTTCCTACCCTTGAGACCCACAGGAAGTTGGGAAAACAGACTCAAAGGCATCGTGGAGTCCAGAGTGTTGCGTGGAGGTGTAACTTGTCCTCAACAGTGTCCAGATTATTCCTCCCCGTGCTACTTTTCAGCTGTCAGGGACGTGCTTTTGGCTTTCAAAAAAGAGGGGAGGGAAACAATGGACAAAGGTAAGTAGGTAGCTGTACACTCGGCAGCCCTGACACTACATTGGTTTCCAAAGGCCACGCTGTTTCTGGAAACGCCACTGAGGGCAGTGCCAGGAGCAGTCAGCTACAGAGTTCGGCCTTGGCTTTTCAAAAGCCTTCATTGCATTTGGCTGCAATCATTCTAGAAGATTTGCTTTTAAAAAAACCGAACAGAGATGCTGGACTGGGTGTTCAGGTCACAGGTTTGCCTTTCCTCACTGACTGTGTCCCTGAGGGAATTCCAGGTTGTCAAGTGACAAGGTCACACAGGCTAGCACCCACAGGTGTGAATGCTCCCAGCCCAGGATGGGCTCCTGCCCAGTGTACTGCCGCCCTGCCCCGTGGTGCGCTGTCTTTAGGTGCTGAAGCCATGGTCCCTCACTTGGGTGGCTGCAGCCAATCAATGAATTTGTTCCACAGCTAGCTCTGCAGGGGACAACAAGATGAGGTTCCTGGCTTCCTAAGAGCAGCATGCTTTGATGCATTTTGTGACTGTTGACCACATTGACATTTTGGTTATAAGTGTAGGGTCCCTCCCTGCATCTAGATGAACATAAACACAACCATGTACAAACTTTTCTCAGGTGCTCACTGGCCTATCAAGCAGTTCCTACAATTTATGCAATAGAGTCAAAATCACAGAGGAAATAGCTCTCAAACACAAAGGTGAGTTTTAGCCAATTTTAAGGACCAGAACCCCCAGGCAAGCGTGCTGGGTTTCCATGTGTACCAGAGTTGCCTCCCTCAGGTGGTATAAATCAGAGGCGGCACGCTGGTAGCTCACCAGCCACACTTGTTTATCAGGCATGTTTGGCTACATCGACTCAAAACTCTCTATTGATTTTAAAAACGGTCAAATTTCACACAGAAGTCCAGATATGAAGATAAAACTGTTTGGGGGAAGCACAGCCCCTGCCTGTAGTGGGGCAGTGAGTGTGCCCCCAATTTCCACAGACACCGATAGTCCTGCTGGCGCCTACCAGCTCCCCTTACTGACTTGTGGGAAGCGGGATCTGAAGGGCTAGATGAAGACGGCAGGCTCAGTGGGACAAACAGCTACCTCAGTGGAAGCTCCCAGGGCTCGCTGCCACTCAAGCAAGCCACTCGGGAAGGTGCGGGGGTGGCTGGACCGCGTCTTGCCGTGTTTGCAATGCACTTTATGCTTATCGTAAACGATGATGAGTGACTACAAGAAGGGAAAGCAGAATGCTCACTGATGCAGGAACACTCGGATAAAAAAACCCCAAAGCCCTCAACAAACAAACATACGGAAAGCCCAGAAGTACTTGAAGCTCAAGCCGAAGGCTGTTTGCAGTTGCTACTTAAATCTGTGGATAATTATTTTCCTCATACCTTTGATAGGTGTTACATTCAGAGATATTGGAGGGGAATTAAATCACAGTAGGGAACTTCTTGGTATTAAAAAAAGAAAAAAGGTCCCAAACCCTAACCAGGCATTTGGCTTGAAGTTCTGAATAGGAGAAGAGGAAAAAGGAAAAAAGCCTCCCATTTTAAATCCGGGTTCAAGGGCAATGCTGCTGTAATTCCTCCTCGCAAGAATAGAGAGCTTCCACCCCGATGGATGAGGTGACCAGATGAGCAAAGGAAGCTGAGGGGAGAGCCCAGAGGAGGCACCCAGCCAGCCAGCCGAGAGAGGAGAGACAGACAGACAGACACAGGCAACTTGGGAGTCCAGCACCCACGTGGCCACTTCCCCTCTAACAGGCCCGAGCACAAGGTCTCTAATCGAGTCGTCCACGCTGAGTTTCCTCTGCCGTGGCACCTGGGCTTTAATCTCGTCTTCCCATCTCCCTTCAGAGGAAGGAGGAGGAAATATGAGGTGAGACGCAACCACAAAGCCTGTAATTCTCTAGGTGAAAATATAGGAAACTCGCCTGCTGTTCCATTTAAGTACTGTGAGCCCCAGCCCCTTCAGCCAGCGCAGGGCCCTGCTTTCCTCGAGGCACCAGTGGAGGGGCTCTCAGGAAGCAGGTGCTCTCCGGCTGCATCTTCACTCAAGACACCATCCACCCCCCTTCCTTCTGGTGTGACTGGCGGTTCTGGAGCCCTTCCTGTTAAACGTGCCACTGTGGTTCCTTACCCAGGAACACCTTCCTCAAGGTATTAGAGAGATTGGTACAGGGCACCCCTTGCCATTTTACCTTCAAATGGCCATGAACTTTTACCTTTTTCTGTTTTTAAAAGACAGCCGCCACACCAATCAACCCAACCACACTGATTTCCAAGCCAGCCAGAGATCCCGAAGAGATCCCAGGGAGTCAGGCATTCCCACAGGGCTCAGAGTCCATTTCCTACCTGATGGAGGTGGGAATTGTTCATCAGTCCTTGTGCCCCTGGGATGGTGCCTGTGTGTTTCATGTGGACGTTGTTCATGGCTGGCAACTTGGCAACCTTGGTGGGTTTGCTGCTGCTACTGCTGCCACTGCTGGAGCCAGGAGAGCACTTCCTCTTCTTCCCCAGGAACCTGTCCAGAGCCGTGGGCGCATGGGTGAAGCTGCTGTAGGAGTTGGCAGTCAGTTCGGGGGACTGGTGGATGAAGGGGCCCAGAGAAAGGGTAGAGTCTCCGCTGTTCACCATCACACTCATCCTCTTGATGGGCTCCACGGGGGTCCCGCCAGGGGGCCCCCTCCCTGCCTGGTCGTGCCGAGTGCTCACTGCACTCGCTTTATTCGTCACACAGCTGAGGCCAAGGCTGTGGGAAGATGTTACCGTTGAGGGGTAGGGAGGCCCAGAGTGAGCTACACAGTTTTTCCTAAAAGATTCCATGGAATGAGAAGAAGAGGAGGAGGAGGAGGAGGAGCAGGAGGCGGCAAAGGCGTGGACCAACAGTGGGGAACTATTTTTGCGCTTCTTTCCTGAGCCCCCACTGTTGCTGTTGCTGTTGCTGTTGCTGCTGCTGCTGCTGCTACTGGCACCGTGACAGTTCGTGCTGTTACCAGGAGGCTCCTTGGGCCTTAAAGACTTGCTGGATTTCAATTTCTGAGGTTTCCTGGACATGGAGGTGGACGGGACTGAGGAGAAGCCAGCCGGCGTGGAGGGGGACGAGGTGGAGGAGGAGACTGGTCTGGACTGCATGCTGCACACGGGGCCCAGGGCGCCGGAGGTGGCAGGCTGCGCGTTTAGTGTGGTTCCGTGAGCCGGCACTGATTTGCTATGTGGGGAGTGGCAGGTGGACGAGAGCAGGACCGGGGGTGTAGAGATGGTGGGTGCCCCAAGGAGGCCGACCCCACACTGGGATGTCAACACGGAGTTTGTCCGGTGAGGAGCTCGGGTGGAGACAGGCGCCGTGGTGCTGGGCACTGGGGGGATTTTCCTGGACAGAGAGAGGGTGGGGTGACAGTCATCACAGCCATCCAAGAAAAGGTCACCCTTTTTACCTTGGACCCTGACCCCAAGGGAAAATCCTGGGCTGCTGCCAACCCAAGAGGTTCCTCACAGCCTTCCCAAAGACCAAGCCCCCACTGTGCTCCATAAGGCCCTGTGTGTGTCCTGTCCCCTGCTCCTCACCCTCCACCACTACTTCTCAGGTCCAAGAACAAGCTCGATTTCACATTACCAGCTGCTGTTGATTCCAACTCATGGGGACCCATCCGCATTAGAGCAGAAGTGAACTTCATGGGGTCTTCAGTGGCTGAGCTGTTCAGAGGCTGGCCACTAAGCCTCTCCCCAGAAGGGCCACTACGTGGGCTCACTGAACCTGGCACCTTTCAGCTAGCAGCTGGGATGGTCCTCAAAGCGGCCCCGTGCCTCTTCTGGCTGGGACACTCTGAGCTCCTGTTTTGGCTCAGCAGCCCTTTCTTGGGCAACCTGGCCTGCTCCCCAAGCCGTGCAGGTGTGGGGTTGCGGCACTGTGCGAGACTGCCAATTAAGGCCAGCCGGGCTTCTTGACAGAGCATTCCCGGGGTACAGCAGGGAGAGCTCAGTGACTGTGGAGAGAACTGCAGAACTAATGAGGAAAAGAGGAAGTGCACTGCGAGGCTGTCACTACTGGGCTGTCTGGCTTCGGTCCGGGGCTACAATAATTGACAAGTGTATAGACAAGAGGCTCAGTTCATTTTTAAATGCAACAGCACCAGATATTTTAAAACTTAAGTTCCAACATTGAAAATGGTGCCAATACAGCTTTGCACTTGACCTATAGGGTAGTTTGGGCTGACCCAGTTACAGCCCTGTTGCAATTTGAGCTCAGCTGGTTTAGAGCAGGGGTTTGCAAACTTGAGACAGAGCTAATCCTGTCCCCAACAATATAAAAATTATTCAAGAGCCATAAATATATTTTCACAAACAAGTGATATCACCATTATCTGCATAATACCTTGAATTTCTTTTCTTTCAGTTTCACTTCAGAGCCCCATGTATGTACTGAAAGAGCCACGTATGGCTCGTGAGCTGAAGTTCAGAGACCCTGGCCTAGACTGGCTGCTAAGGCCCTTCCCAGATATCTAAGAACGACAGTTACTCAAAAAAGACAATGCAAATGTCTGCACCTGCTTTACACACATCACTCACAAGTGAAGTTCTGGGCCTAGGCCAGAACTTTTCAGCCTCTACTGAGTGTTCCAGTCACCAATGGCACCCAACATCAGTGGCACCATAATCTGAGGGATGGGGCCCAGTGATCTCTCCAAGAATCTGGCTCTGTTCTCTGAGAAAGGTGGTGTCCTGTGGCTTCCACCCAGACATCCTTCATCAGAGCATGCATCTTAGCAAGGCCCCCGGGTGGCAGCACAGTGGAGCAGCATGGCTCTCAGTGACAGGCACAACTCTGCTGTTGAGTATTGTGGCCTCTTGTGGCCACCAAGGGACTCAGGAAACCAAGGCCTATGGACCATGGGGAGGGAAAAGCCTTCATAGGGGGATAGCGTGGATCTCTTGGTTCCAAGTTCCTCTTGCAAATGCCCTTTCAGGTAATTTCTAACCATTTGCACGTAAGAATATACGAGGGGGTGCCTGGCCCCCCCAAATCAGAATTTCACCTGGGTGGAGCAGAGCTTTCGTAGTACGCATTTTTCCTATTAGGTGAGCACTGAGCAACTAACTCTGAGTTAGGGCACCCGTGCCATCGCCTAGGAAGGTTCTCTCTGGTCACAGTGAATTTTTTTGTAAAAGCAGTTTTGCTCGAACCTCGTTTTTTTGTGATGGCCGATTTAAGAGAACAACGTGCAGCTGTGAAATTTTGTTTACTGCTCAGGAAAAATGCCGCAGAAACTGCTGTGATGGTGAACACAGCTTACAAGGACAGTGCTATGGGAACAACTCAAGTGTACGAGTGGTTTTCTCATTTCAAAAAAAGGTAAAATGTCAGCTGATGACAAAACTCTTTCTGGACACCTGTCAATTGTCTGAATGGATGAAAATGTTGACTCGTAGTGCATTTTTGGAGTTCATTCCACCAGGTCAGACTGTTCATCAAGCTTTCTATTTAGAGGTTCTGAAAAGATCACACAACAGTGTGTAACAAAAAACACCTGATATGTGGCAGATGGGGACTGGTTTTGCCACCATGACAATGCACCTGCTCATGCAGCTATCTCAATGTGCCAGTTTTTGGCATAAAAATAACAAAAAAAAAACAAAAACAAAAAACCCAGCATGCCTCTCTTGGCCCCCACATCTTCCTCTCTTGACCTCACTCTGGGTGACCTCTTCTTGTCCCCACAAAGGCAGAGGGACATGACAGGTCAGCGATTTGGGGACGCAGAAGAGGTGAAAAAAGAAACGAGGGAGGTGCTGTCAGTCGTCCAAAGAGATGAGTGTGAAAAATGTACTAAGTGTGATGAGAGTACTTTGAAGCTGATAAGGCAGTTTGGTAAAATAAAATACATAGCTTTGAAAAATAATTCCGGTGGACAAGCAAACGTGGTGAAGAAAGCTGATGATGCCAAGCTATCAAAAGATATAGGGTCTGGGGCTTGAAGGTAAACAAGCGGCCATCTAGCTAGGAAGCAACAAAGCCCACATGGAAGAAGCACACCAGCCTGTGTGATCACGAGGTGT
>NW_022103928.1:16801840-16815909 GCF_000313985.2 Echinops telfairi
TCCCTTCAGGACCAGTGGTGAGAGTGGCGATACTGGAAGGGTGGAGGAAGGGTGGGGTAGAAAGGGGGAACCCTTTTTTACAGGGATCTACATATAACCTCCTCCTTGGGGGACGGACAACAGAAAGGTGGGTGAAGGGAGATGTCGGACAGTGGATGATATGACAAAATAATAATTTATAAATTATCAAGGGTTCATGAGGGAGCTGGGAGTAGGGAGGGAGGGGGAAAAATGAGGACCCGATGCCAGGGGCTTAGGTGGAGAACAAATGTTTTGAGAATGATGAGGGTACCGAATGTACAAACGTACTTTATACAATTGATGTATGGATGGATTGTGATAAGAGTTGTGTATGAGCCCCCAATAAAATGATTAAAAAAAGAAAAATAATTCCACTTGAGGGGAGGGTACCACCTCGTATAATCTTCCTGACTTGTGTCTGCACAAGCTCTGTGAAGGTTTCCAAACTCAAAATCTCCCTGCCATTGACTCACAGTGACCCTCAGGAGAACAGAGTAGAACTGCCCTCCCAGGCCTCTTCCCTCTCAGCTGGTCGGTTCCCACTGCTGACCTTCAGCTTCGACGCCCAACCTGTAACCCACTATGCTGCCAGGGCTCCTGAAGGGTAGACAGGACAATTAAAGCACACAGTTCCATCTGTGTGGGAGGGTGGGGGCTGTGGACTTATCACTGCATCCCTCTTTCTGCTTCACTTCCTCTCTATAATCAAGGGAAAGTCTTCTCTATTCAAAATACCACACGACCAACAAACAGCAAGACCCCACCACCACCCCTTTCAGGGAATAGGGATAGTGGTCCCCTATTACCATAGAAGGGACAGTTCACAGAAATCCCAGGTGAGACATGGCCTCCTGCAGAGCAGCCACTAGCCTCATGTCCTCACTGTTCAAGACAGCATGTACAGGACAATATATTTCCTACTAGCTCAAATCCTACTTCCACTGAGCCACAAATCCATACCAATAAGCAGCTAAAGGCCGGGGTGATGGACACCTGGGCCTCCTCCTGGAAAGAAGGAATTCTGGGTGAGCTGGGCGGCAGCAACACAGGACCACTGTGAGTCTCACCAAGGGTCTGAGAAATGCCCTGGACAGATTTCCGCTGGGTGAGAACACCGACCCAGTGCCAACCAAACCCCGCCCCCACCCCCACCCCCACCCCCAGGACTACCTGAGAAGGCACCTCTCCCAAACTCCAGGCAGCCCCAGTCTGTAAGCCAGCTCACAGTAAGCAGTAAGTCTGTCCCTCCTACCTGGACCTTTTAACATGTAGAGGTCACATAATGGAAAGCGATGGTTTGCTCTTCCTAGAAGCAAATGCGATGGTCTCACCCTTCTGACTGGGGATAGGGCACAATCCTGCTTGTCAGACATTTAATTCACACTGTAATCTGGAAAACCTGCTAACATGGGTGGCTGTTTCAGGAACTAAGGCCATCTTCACCCACAGGCCTCTGGTCACAAGTCACAGACTGGTACACCCAAACCAAACTCCCTGCCACCCAGTGACGCCTCAACTCATGGTGACCCTATAGGACAGTGCAGGACTGCCCCTGTGGGTTTCTGAGACTATGCCTCTTTATGGGATGAGAAATCCTTCTTTCTCCTGAAAAGCAGTTGGTGGTTTCAAACTGCTGACTTTCCGGATTACGACAAAACCCACTACACCACCAGTATAGCGGGGGCAAATGTTCTGGGGCCCCTTCTCAACACTGATGAGCACAGGGCGGTCTGACTGAACAAGCAGCTGAGATTTCACACATCTTGGGAGTGTTTTGATGTGGAGAGGCTCTCATATCCCCACGTTGAATCCACTGCCCCCATGCCGTGTCTGAGCAACAACAATGCTCCTTCCTTCTGGTAGGCCTCAGTAGAAGAGTTTCGAAAGCAGTGAGCTACAGAGGAGATGACCAGCAGGAGATAGACTAGCAGGGTCTGGCTGTCTAGAAGAGATGTTCCCTCTGCCACCAAGTCAATTCTGGCTCACAGCGACCCTATAGGAGGTTTCAAACGGTGCTAAATCTTTAGGGGTGCAGGTAGACTCAGCTTTCCCACAAAATGGCTGGTGGGGTCAGCCCCTGACCTTGTGACAAGCAGCCCAACACCTACCCACAGCACCCCCAGAGCTGCTACAGAACAAATGCTAAGTCCTATAAACGACCAGGGTGAGGTTCGTTGTCTTGTGGAATTCAGAGAGCTCCTGCCGAGCCTGCTGTATCACACAGGATCACTCCTGCCTAGAACGTGCCCACCAGCCCCACCCCCAGCAGCTGCACTGCAGGCAGCCAGCCAGCCCAGGCTAAGGGTTGCTTTTTCAGAGGCTTTCTGACCGGCTGCCTGGCTGGCCCTACCACTAATGTGCTGTCTTAACGATGACTTCCGCTTCAGCATCTCCAAAACAGGAGTGATCATGGTAAGCCTACAGAAGTGTGTGTGACAACACCACAGAGGCATTTCATTAAGTTGCCTGCCGGAGGAAGCTAGCATTAGCTTTGCTGTTATTTTTTCCAGCGTTCCACTATGACACGCTGTGTCCCCTTTATTTTCGTTTCCAGGTTCCAACTAGAACGTGAGCTCCGTGCAGTGGGAGGCCCCCAGACTGAGGTGTGTGTGCTCAAGGGGAGAGCTGGCTGACGAGTGAGGAGACAGGAGGCCTCTTCTCAGGACGAGGGGAAGGCCTTGCTTTCACTGTGGATAAGCACATCTTCATGACCGCACCCCATGAGAAACAGAGAAAAGAGAACGTTGTAGACGTGCAGAAAGGCCCAGGGCAGGCACTCACTTCCACAGCTGCGCATTCAGATGCTTCTCCACCATGAGGTTGAGGGCGCAGCGAAGCCGGTTCCACCTGGAGTCAAACACGTAATAGCCTCTTCCAATCTGCCGGCTCCCAAATGTGCAAAACTGAAAGAGAACGCAACTTTACCAACTCCAACGAGGGCACAGCCTGGCGAGGGCTCTCTCTCCTTCAAGAAAGGCACTAACCATTTAAGACGGAGCTTACTCAAGGACCACAGCTGTGAAGCATGAGCGCGACAATGCCTAGCCCTGAGTACCGTGGGAAGGGAAAAGCAGGAGGCAGCCCCGGACAGAGTGCGTGCCACGCCGCCTCTGGGGTGCCCTGTTCTAGCTGCTCGCACACCTGGGCCGCATCCCACACGTGAGGGCATGCCGAGGTCCCTGGCACACCCCCCTGCAGTGCCCTGTCCATGCTGCGTAAGGAGGGTCAACGCGGGGTGGTGGACGTGGAACTTACAGATGCTGGCTGAGGATGATGACCTGAATAATGACAGTCCAGTTTTTCAACAGACTCTTCTTTGTCATCGCCTTCGCCCTCCTCACTGGATAACCGAGAAGCTGGCTCAGTGGCAGGCAGGGGAGGGTGTGGAGGTTCATGGCCTGGTGGAGGGTCAATGGGGGCACTCCCAGCTTGCTGAGCAGGGCAGCCTGGAGGCCTTGGTGAGCAGAAAGTGCATCATGGATCAATCACACGCCTGGGAACAGCCGCCCTAACTCAGATACAATGTATCCAATCACCAGAGAGGCCTGGGTGGTCTGGCCACCAACACTGGGGACCAGCAGATGCCCTGGGAGGAAAGGGACCTCCTTCTAGAACCACCTCACTCACTGACTCAGAGCAACACTATTGGGCAGAGTAGAACTTCCCCCTGTGGGTTTCTGAGACCACAGATCTTTATGGGAACAGACCACCTCATCTTTCTCCTATGGGGCAGCTGATGGGTTTTAACCACTGACCCTGTGGTTAGTAGCCCAGTGACTAAACCTTATCACCACCAGGGCTCCTTTTGCCAGAATGCTATGCTGAACACAGCTGTCTGCCAGATTTAACCAAAGTTCTTTATGCAAGGCAAACTCAGGTGGCTCCCAAAGGGGGAAAATGTATATGGAGTCTAAGAGAATTGTGTCATTCCTGTACAACTGGATTATGGCAGCAATTATTCGAGGTAATTTGCAAACGGTTGTAAAATAGCACAGTAGAAATGGGGAGATAAAAGCAAGGCAGCATGACTACTTTATCCTCAGCCTGCTTTGCAAGGATACGAAGGTATTTTTCCTACATTTATAATGTCCTGGTGGTTCTCAAGCTAAAGCTCCCCCTTCACCTGCAGAAAAATGTCCACAAGGAGCTGGCCCAAGGTCTTGCTAAGGCAACGACAGCTGGGCCTGACCACTCTTGGGTGAGCCTCCCTTGACCGCACACCCATGGACACCCAGAAGCCAGCGGTTCAGGCAGGTCAGGCTGGAGTATATACTTGACTTTCCACGAGGGAAGTACCTGACCCCCCTGTGCAACCATTCCAAGGATCAGCCGAGTGAGGGAAACGTGAGTAACAGCAGTGTTTGTTGCTGCTACTTAAACAGCAGCCTCTCTCTGCCTGCTGTACATCGAGTACAACGCCCTTTCCTTGGATAGGCATGCAAACACACACGCACGTGCACCCAGATAGTCCACAGTCAGGGCCCGTGAGATGCGTGTCTGATAAATACTCAGTAAAACACTTTGATCCATTGCTTAGAATGGTGCCAACATGCCTAACACATGCTCAGGCCAAAGCCCCAAATGAATGAATGGAAAAAAAAAAAAGTCAAAAAATGGATGCTCTAAAAACTCAGCCTAAAAGCCTGTCCCCAGCACAGATCCCCAGTGCTGTGTTTTTCACAAGTGAGACAAATGAATGGGACACTGTTGCCAAAGCCATGTGAAATGTTCTAATCAGTAACCTGCAGGAAACACCAGAGTTTCAACCCTGGCCATTGCTAATGCTGACCCGAGTGGAACAGATACTGCTAAACTTAAATTTGTAACTTTTTTCTGGCCAAGCAGCAGCCCTGGTTGAAACTTGCTGGTGAACCAAAAACATTTTTTCGTTGTCTCATAGTAACTCCAAATTAAAAATAGTAAGAGTAAAAACTCTTCTTTCGTGAGCATGATGTACTTTCCCAGACCGCAGGGCTGTCCTGGAGATGCCCTCGGAGGAAGAGTGGGAGGGCTTGGCTTACCTCGGAAGACTGGAGGTGTGAGGTTGAAGTTTACTAGCGAGTGCAAGCTTTGCTTCGGCAGGAATCCCTCCATGGGAGCTGTGGGGTGGCCCCTGGGAAGCTCGAGGCAGGGCGGGAGGCGGGTCCCTGAGAGGCTGCGTTGGTTGCTGAGAGTTTGCATGGCGAATCCATTCCTTTTCCCTGGTTTTGTTTTTGTGCTCAGCTAATAACACATCAAATCGTTTTCTTCTTCCCTGGACGGCCCTCCGCTGGGTTAAGGAATGTGTCTAAAGACAACAACAAAAAGAACCCAGAAACTGAGGACTGACAGTAGTTTTTATTTTTCAAAATTGTTTTCCTTACTTTTATTGGGGGCTCTTACAACTCTTATCACAATCCATATATTCATTCACTTTGTCGAGCACATCTGCCGCCATCATGTACAAAGCATTCTCTTCCCACTTGAGCCCCTGATGTCAGCTCCCCATTTCTGTCCCCTCCCTCCCCCGCCCGTCCTCCCTCACAAACCCTTGATAAGCTATAGATTTTTTAAAATTTTTATTATTTTTTTTAAGTTATAGTTTATTTTTCCATATCTTACACCATCCTCCGTCGCCCCTCACCCACTTTTCTGTTATTTGTCTCCGTAGGAGGGGTTCTAGGCTGATCCTTGTGATGGAGTCCCCCTTTCTCCCCCAACCCCCTAATCCTCCTGGTAGCTCTACTCTCCTTGCTGGCCCCGACAGTAGATTTTTTCATTCTGTCATATATTCAAGACATGCATGCCCCCCCCCCCCAAAGCAATCTGTATGAATGAACTATTTAAGTGGATTATGGTACTAAAACTTTTTTTTTTTTTTAAAGCATTCTGTGTCAGTGTCATGGCTACTCAATATTTGATAAGCTGAAAATCATGTGAGGACATTATTTTTCTCTTCCACTTGGAAGAAGCACATCTTCCAAGCTCAAGTGTATGAGATTTTGGTGTGGGGATCACCTGTCCCCACCCCTCCCTCGGAACAGCCATGTAAGTGGTGCCACCTGTTAAGCAGTTAGAAGCACACACAGTGTCATGGGTGCTCTCTTCAACTCCACTAGGAAAGTCACTGCAAACTACTTACAATGCTCAGTGTTTCGAGGGAAAAAATGATTCCATGAGACATGCATCAGAAAAATGAAACACAACGGTCTCTTCTCCACCGCAGCCAGGGGGAGACTAGAGCTGCCTCCAGCCCAGGAGGAGGCCAGGAGGTGGGCTCGGGAAGGAAGGCTGGTGAGGAGCAGAGCGAGTGAGCACAGTGAATTCCTGCAAGCTTGTGACTGAAATCAAGAAAATGGGATGGAGAACATTCTGCAGTCTGAGGATCGTCATCTAATTTCAGAATTAAGAAATGGGGCATTGAGGAAAAGGGCAGTTATGACAGGGCAGTGGTAGAGACAGATTATATACACATATATATTTAAAAGTCTACATTCCAAATGTGGAGGATTACTGTAATTTTTTTAAAGGTCATTAGGACCAATACTGTACTTAAACCAAAACCAAACGCACTGCCATCTAGTTGATTCCAACTCACGGTGGCCCTATAGGACAGGGCAGAACTCCTCCTCGGGTTTTCGAACTGACCTCATCAAGGGAGTGGAAAGCCTCATTGTTCTCCCATGCCACCCTTAGCAAAAAATAAGGCCAAGGAATCGGATAACTGAACTGGTCAGAGCTGGGCAGTCAAGTGCTATTATCTCTGTGACAAGAGTGGACAAGTCAAGTTAGTGTGACCAGTCCAGGCTGCTGGAATTGCCATCTGTGCAAAGTGTAAGGAGACCCTAATTCTTAATGAATTTACATTAACCACAGTGGACTTAAATCTCATACCCCTTGAAGATCAGTGAATTCAATTCTATACTTCTTTTTCTCTTTAATGCTGAAAATATCATAAACGATATTTCATGCTTGTGGTCAACATAGTATACATACACACACACACACACACACACACACAGATGCACCAGTTTATATATAACAGTACGTTACTACAATTTAAAGGGGGAATTATGCTTCCCACATTCATTTAAAACTCAATAACCTAATCTACTCCATCAGACAAACCACAATCTGCACAAAATGTCATCCAGCACCCGCAACTAAATGAATGTGTCATTCTTTTAAAAATGTGTACTGTTTTTTTGTGATTCATCATTATGCTTTAATTTGTAACAATGAAAATACATCCTACATACCAGATATTTACATGATGATTCATAGCAGTAGTGAAATTACAGTTATGAAGTAGCAATGAAAATAATTTTATGGTTGGGGGTCACCACAACATGAGGAACTGCATGAGAGGGTCGCAGCATTAAGAAGGTTGAGAACCACTGCTCTACAGTGTTTTTAAAAAAAAATTTTATTGGGGGCTCGTACAATTCTTATCACAATCCATACATCCATCCATTGTGTCAAGCACATATGTACATTCGCTGCCCTCATCATTCTCAAAACATTTGCCTTCTACTCTAGCCCCTAATATCAGCTGCCCATTTTCCCCGTGTACTCAATTTTACGATGTCTTACATCCCCAAGAAAATCACCTAAACAAGGACAAGGCATTTTACCAAGACCTAACAATGCACCCGACACGTAGAGGCTTCAGGCAAAAAGCCTTCCACCACAGTACATACTGACTCAATGACCATACAATGTCATTGGTCCACCTGCCCCCATCACCAGACAGATGTATAAACCTCTCTCCTCATCTTGCGATGTCCTCACGTACTTAGTGAAGAAAGTGGGCAGAGTTCATGGATATACTGAGCTTGTTTGAAAAGTGCAAGATTCCACATAAACTGAGAAAGATACTCCAAACACAAATCTGGCAATTTCACACACATCGTTTGTCCTGCACTGCCACCCCAGAATTCAGAGGTGGACTGTATGGCTGTGTAACTAGGCTTGCACACGTTAAGACTCCTGGCACCACTCCCTCCTCCTCTGATTCCACATGCCACCTCCTTCCTCTTCAGCTACCTGGCCTTCTCCATGCCAGTTCGGTGTTCGTGTTTGCACTGCCTGCCCTTCGCCCCGCCCCGCCAGAGCCTTTGCCTCGTATGTACGCCATCACACTCCTCCCACCCTGAAAAGACAAGGACAACCAGAACATGACAGCATGGGAGGGAAGTGGGGCCGTGAGGGTGGCAGACAGGTAAGATGGGAAAGAAAGACAAAAGTAGGGAGCAGCAGGGCTGACAAAGAAGAGTGGAACAATGACCCAGACAGAAGAGACCAGGGCAGCAATGTGGGGACAGATTCTGGGGCCAAATGGGAGGGAGGCCAGGAGAGGAGACAGGCCGAGAGAGAAAGCCCTATGAGAAAGTCGGGGCAGTCTGAAAGGGCATGGCTGGCAGGACAATGCATTTTTCATCAGTTTTATGCTGAACTCACGACAAGCCAGAGCAGAAGGCACATATGACAAGCCAGAGCAGAAGGCACATATTACCGCAGTAACAGTTGGCATCGCACCATGCGGCAGTTAGTAATGACGCCCTTACAAGAAGGCATGGAGCAGGGAGATGGGGGTGGGAGAGATGATCCACAATAAGCTATGTCACCTAGCACTAAGGCCCAGCAAGAAAGCAGCTCAAACTCCTTGCAGATGATGAAGTGAAAATGCATTTGCTTTACTGTAGTGCCTAACAGATCTGACTACAGAGAGCATCTTGAGTAAGGAGAGGGGCCTTCACTTGTCAAAGGTGAGTGGAATGGTGCGAAACCCATGCTGCTGGAGCCAGGGAGGCAGGGGAGGTCCAGCTTTGAGAGAGCAAGGGCAGAGGCCTCCCTAGAGGGAGTGAGGCAGTGACACAACTGCATGGTCTTTCCAGCAGCAAGCATTTAGGAAGAGCACTTCAAGATCCTTATATTTTATTGGCCAAGGCATAAGTCAGGTACATTCTGCCAGCTGCATTAAACAAACTAATAAAAGACACAGTAGCAAAACATGGCCAGCTCAACAAAGCCACAGGTACTTAAATGGGGTTCTTTGAGACTTCAGAAGTATGGGTTTTACAGACATGTAGAGACTCTTCATTTGTATGCCAAGGGCATTTCTACACTTACTCTAAATCAGAACAATTTGCACCACAGTAATGTCTCTGCAGACATATTACCAAGCCTTTGCAAGTAACAAATTTCGTAGGGAAGCACAGTGTTCCCCTGGATATGGCTCTGCTCATCAGAAACGCCTCCCTTCCCTCCAGACTGTCCCCTCTAAGAATAGACTACACATTTTGTCAACCCATGACTATCTCTCTGTCGTTTACAAAATCCCTAACAGTCCTGCGGGTTCTCGGCTTTGAGGGTCACCAGGGAACACCGTCTGGCTGCTTCTCAGAGTCCTGTGCACACACTGCTGGAGGCCACCTACCTTGCATGTCAAAGACCGGGTGCAGGGCTTCTTGGTGTCGAGATCAATGACCCCACAGTGTATGTCAGGATCAAACTCTCTTTCTGTCAAAAGCACACAGACATTACAATGGGCTTGACAAACACTCTGTGAATTATTTTGTAAAGAAGGAATATCAAGACAGATAACTTATAATTTGAGTAAAGCCTATCATGTCATCAATAAATACACAATCTGTAAGAATTTATGTGACACCCCGCAAAGCAGAGGCAACACAGACAAGTGATAGGGTGGCCACAGCCATCAGGTGACAGGAAAGATACATTATTAGTACACCCTGCAAAATATTACTAAACACTGCATTTGCATTCCTTATATACGTAGACGTGCTCCTTAAAGAGTGACGACAACCAGCGTGTTGCCTAAAGAAAGGCCACTGTCCTGTCCTCACTTCATATACACACACCCGAGAGGGAGAGTGTCACGTTACCTGATAATCTCTTATTTAAAAATTTCCGATGATTGGAACTGTCTTCGGATTTCTTCTCTGGGACGGGTGGTGCAGGAAGCCCTCTGCCATTCAGAATCTGTCCGGGTGAAGGCAAGTTTTGCTTTGGTATGGAGGGGCAGTTAAGGCCAGGCTTGCCTGAGGAACTCACAGTAGCAGAACAGGTTGGCCCCACAGCAGATTTCAGTAGTGTGCCGTCCATCTTTGGGGGAAACTTCTCCACTTTGACGGGGGCCGGCAGGCTGTCATAGAGGAAGCAACAATACCAGCATCTGAGTGCCCGGCGGCCTAGGAGGCTGCGGAGCTGGAGGGACATGGGCAGATCTGGCCCAGCTCCCACTGGGCACCTTATGTGTTAGAACCTTGTATTCAGAAATACCAGGAAGAGTCACACTTATTCTGGATAAGCCCTCCTGACAAGGCAAAACCTTGGTGGATCTTCACATTTCATGGCATCTTTCATTACCGTATATGCTCATGTAGAAGCGGAGTTTTTCAGCACATTTTTTAAATGCAGTTTTTGTGGTAAAATTAGGTGCCTTGGCTGATGTTTAGGTTGGCTTATACTTGAGTATATACGGTATTTTGGAAAAATGCTACACTTGGGTCAAGGAGACAACCAGACCTAATAACCAAAAGCAATTTCTGCAAGAAGCAGAAACATGAAAAGGTTCAAAAAGCCCAAGACTATCTGGAAGGTATCCAGAGAGTATGCTTTTGATAACTGTCATTTAAACAAATTAATCCATCAAAACAGAATAAACTTCTAAAAAAGGGGGGGTGGGGGAGAATGAGAGAATACTTTCAAAAAACATGTTACTAAGAATTCACAAGACGCACCAGTGAGTTGACAATATATCTCCAAGCTTCTGAGTTTAGTACATTTTCACTTACTGACACATATTTTAACCTAAAAGCATTGATTTCAGTGGTTCTGTGGTTTGCCAGTGAGGAAAACCAATGTTTCACTTGAGCACGATGTGTGAGTGAAATGGTAATGCTCCAGGCCCTGGAAGCCGTGTCTGTTTACAGTGCTCAGGGTAGGAGCACGTGGTACAGGGTTGATGAACATGGAATTGTACACTACCAGCAAAGGACCAGACTACTACTCTTGGGATCTTACTGACATTCTGCTTGGTGAAACTTACTGTAGTGGTGCAAAGCTAGCCAATGGCTCGCTCTCCCTCTGAAGCCCTGCTCCTTATAGAGGTTTGGATTGATGAGGTTTTACACACTTTGTTCAGTAGAGTTTCTGTTCTCACAGCTGTTAAGCTGAAGAGTAGCTTATGAACTGCACTGGCATTTTCTTTGGCTTTGAGACAGTTCAGGAATGAAAGCCAAAGTTTCTGTACTGCACGTCTGACAGATGAGCTGGGCTGGGGGCTGGCTTAGCAACCAGGACAAATAGCTCCAAACAGCTGTATCTGCAGCCAGATACCGCAAGATGCCGTAGCATCTCCCAGCTGCCAAGTCATCGGACAGTAGCAGGTGCTGGACCCTGCAGAAATTAACCAGGTTATCAGATCTCTGGGACTGAGATGTGTGTGGCTTACCCTCCAGAAGGGAGGCCGGCCGGCCAGGGAAAGGCCCCCTGCCACAAAGGCTGAGGGATGCCACCAGGAGGCAAGATGTGATTACATGGGAGAGCATGCCTGCTCCCTCACGTGACCTCCAGGAGCCTGCTAACCTCCAGACCCAGGGCGGACACTCGCCAGACCCTTGCCTGGAGGGTAGGAACCCCTTCCAGTCTTTCTTAATTGCTGTTGTGACATCAAGGCTGGTGGAGCGGGAGCATTGCTCCCCTATTTGCTCTACAGGCCCACAAACCTTTTAGAGCAGATTCCTGAAACATCTCCACCTTGTAATAATTACTAGCAAGAGCAGAAGAAATCCAGTCTCCTATGGGTCAGGTACTATGACATTGAATACATTACATGCTTCCTATAACCTTGAACAGTAGATACAAAAAGAGAAGAAAGAGGGCCTTGCCCAAAGCCCTGCACCCAGGAAGTCTCAGGGGTATAATTTGAACCCCGGGCCTGTTTGACTTGAAGTCTCCAAGGTTAAAGTCCCTCAAGCTCATCAAGCTTTGTTCTCCTTGCCTGAGAAAAAGTGGTGGTTAGCAACAATCTCTACTTCAGCATAATTCATACATAGAGCTTAGCTTTAGTATTTGACTCATAACAAAAGATTAATATGATTTTTGTTATCACAACTGTCTAATAGCTCTCAAGAATAAGAGGGAAACAAAGAGAATCAATCATCTATTTCTGAAATTTCCCCCAAATGGGCTCTGTCTTCTATTATGAATGGATACACCCAGGTATTACTGTTGTATGCAGCCCCCCCGCAGGGAAGCTGTGGCTCTATAGCCATACTCACAATTTCGGATTAACTTTACTTTGCTGAATGATTTGTATTGACCTGGTGTCCCCCCTGAGCTGCTGTTTTTCTTTGGGTGATTTCGACAACTTGGAGCTTGCGGCAGACGTGCTCAGGAGGCCTGCACTGGAAGAGCGGCTGCTTCCACTTGCACTGCCTCCTTTGCTTTTGGACAGAGAAGGGAAGAGGGAAAACACTGAAGTGGGAGGACCGGCCAAAGAAGGCTTGCTGGGTGAGCTGTGTCTTCTTTCTAGAAAGGGAAAGAAAAAAAAAAAGTCATCCCCTTGCAGTTAAACTGGCAAATGAAACCCCAGCGCAGTATCCTGAAATCACCGTGTTTAGGTTCTATTACGTGCCAGTCAATGAAAGTATCTGAGAGTAATAACAGCTTTCAGAAATGGCTTATCTAGGCCGCACAGACTTACTGACAATTCTGGGAACTGGTCCTCCTGTCTAGGAATCATCTTAGCATCAAGAGGCTTATCACCTAGACCACCCATTAGGAAAGTCAGCCGCCAGCCTAAGCATGAGAGGACGGCCATTTGCGATGTGCAGGGCAGAAAACAAACCTCACTGGCATCATCTTGCGGCCAGAGAAGAGACTGAATCATCTGCAGAGTTCCGCTACCGACACTGCACGGAATTCTTTCTCCTTTCTAGCACTGCGCCTCTCCAATTTGCAAAACAGCACATGTTAAGAAACAAGTTGTACCTTCCTTTTTTCTCTTTCTGTCACTACCCACACCAGCATGACACCAATAAGAATGTTTCTAGGGTTACCTTATCATTCCTTAAGAATCTGTGTTGAAATTTTCCAGTGAATCATTTCACTTTTTTTAATAATCTCACTTGACTACAGCTGGCATGGCTCCGGTTCACACCACAAGGACGCCAAAGGCGCAAGACAAAGATGCCACAAATAGCTGCGCCTGCTTTTGAAACCAGGAAGTAGTTCAGTTCAGCACAGACCACACAGGTCTAACTGAAAATGAATCTGAAGCGAGACTCAAACCTATCCACTAGAGAATCAGGTTTTTACAGAGGAAAGCAATCCATACTAATATAAATCAGGAGCTGTTGAAGAATGTTATGATCTGAAACAAGTTAATTATTTTGGTAACTTTATCCACTTAAATAACTTATGATGATAGCTAAGTGGATCCTTGCAATTAACCCTTGTAATTTAACATATTTGCTTACTTAAAACAGTTAAAAGGCACGTGAACAACATTTACTTATGACAACAGGGGAGAAAAATTAGTATTTTTAAATTATGCACGTTAAAATCAGTGACTACAAATATTGCCTCAGTTGGTTTCCTGCCAATGGTCTTTTTATAGGAGTCGCGGGCATCCCTAGGAAGCTGTGCTGACTTATTCCTGGAAGAATATTGGTTCAACACTGCTTTCTGCTAGTTCCACACCAGCACAAGATTCTCATGAGATCTGCAAGCTCTGGCAGAGGCTATAACCAAGTCAGGGAGGTCAACTGATGATGGTTTTTGTCCTTTTGCTTCCTTCCTCCCCACTGCCAATGAGAACGTTGTGTATGAGGAAGGAACAGGAACATAAGCTTGATACTTTTCAAAACTCTCCATCAATTTGTTGGTGTGTTAGCCTGGGTACATCAGAGAAATAAATCCACAGAAAATTAAATGTCTAAGAGAGAGTTTTATATAAAGGTTAAGTGCACATCAAGAAAACATCCCAACGCAGTGCTGTCCAAGCCCACAAGTCCAACATTAGCCCATATGACTGACAC
>NW_022103928.1:16816196-16836171 GCF_000313985.2 Echinops telfairi
CAAGGCTCACCAAGCCATTTATCCCTCGGCCCTTTAATTAAGCCCACACGTGTTTATTGACCAGGTTGGCACAATAAACCTTAACTACCTCAGTTGGTTTTGTTGTTTTAGAGGTAGTAGTCCTCTCCAATGTACACTCAACACCTGAACCTACTTCCAGCCAGGAGAGTGTTATACCCACGTTTACAGCTCAACTGACTGCCTTAAAGAGCAGCTTCCAAGGGCTGTGTCCTGGTCATCTTCCTCTGTAGGGCACGGCACAGAGCAGGCCTTCCTCTAATGCAGGCGTCCTCAAACTATGGCCCACGGGCCACATGCGGCCTGCCGAGAACATTTATCCAGCCTGCTGGGTGTTTTTGCCCCGTTTTGGTTTTTTTACTTCAAAATAAGATATGTACAGTGTGTGTAAGAATTTATTCACGTTTTTTTAAAAAACAAACGCTGTTTAAAAAGTTTGAGGACCCTTGATCTAATGTCTGCACATTAATTAATTCAATTAGCATTTGCTTTTCTTGTACAGAGGAGTGATTTTCCAGTGACCCCAAGCCTGTGGTCTTCACCCTTGGCTGCACGCTCACATAACCTAAGGAGTTGACTTAATTGGTGCAGGGTGTGTCAGAGACATCCAGAATTGTACAAGCTCCTCTGTGTAGTTCTGCTCTGCAGCCAAGGTTGAAAGGCTGCCCTGGACTCAAGTCATGTCTCAAGAACTATTAACCACGGCTGAGCAAGTTAACATTTGTACAAAGCTGAGAACACTCGCTGGCACATGCACTGAAGTTCATTGCTGTTGCTTGCTCTAAAGTAATGTTTTCCAAACTTCTATCAACTGGAAGCGGTTTGCACAATTTTTACCAAAGCCACATAAAATACTATTTTTTCTTAACACTTTATTTAAATTTTAACAACTATTGTCAATAATAGAGGCTACCTCTCCTTAGCATTACTGGCATTTTATTCAAGTCAACTCTTAGAACAGGGCTGCAGTATGTCTGGCCCCATCTCCTAATCACCAGTAGTTACCCTCTACCAGGGACAACAGGAAACCACCCCAGTCTACCTCCAGGTAGCCCTCCAGGAAGCAGGCACCACCTTTAGTATAGAGAGGTGTTTTCTAAAGAATACTTCAGCTCTCTATGAATCAATAGGTTTCTAAAATCACCTTGGGCAGCACCAGTGGAGATGCAATAATGAGAAAAGCCTGTGTTTCTGGTTCAAAGAGGATAATCAACTAGAACCTGTGACTTCTAAGAAGTACATGCATTTATTCTGAGCGTGCAAATTCTCAAGCAAAGGTCTCTGAGCAAATGTGGGGTATTTTACCTTAAGACCAAATGATGTACATGAAGTTCTCAATTCGATTAAACAAATCAGTGGTTACAAAGCTGGTTTAAAATACAAAAGTGTCCACCGTCATTGTTGTACTAGGGAAGAATCTGAGCATTATACAAACTGTGCCTTGCTTCTGTGCAATTTTGTCTGCCAGAAACCCGAAGGGACGGCAGAAAACCCAGCCATATGAGGACACAGAGCTCACCCACTGACAACTGCAGGCATTCAAGCCACACCCCCACGGCTGGCTACCACCTTTCTTCCGGTTTCAGAGAACCCTCTCCTCGTTCCCCTTTCCACCAGTGCACAGTAACTTCCAAAGAGCAGCCAAACCTTCCGCTGCCAACCTTCCTTCTTTCTAGCATACTTTAGGTCTGTGTTTAGGTAAAGTGGCAGATTGATTCTACGCCGTAGAACATTTTAACCATTTAAGATATAGAAAACAATTCTGTGTCTTCATTAGGGTCTTCTGTGTGTCACTGATGAAGCTTTTAAGCCCTAAGCCTGTCATCCTGCCCTCTTAACCCCCTAGGGTTTTTATTGAACAATTTGCACAGTGGGGCAATTTATTTTTTAGAAATGTACACATCATGCTACAGCAGTACTCAGGACATGTCTAGTCTGTCCTTGCAGTTTTCTATTCCTAATATAGTGCACTTTCCTTTTTCTTTAACATTTTCCTTTCTTGCCTATTCACTCTTGATACGAGAGTTAGCAGTAGAAAGTCAGTACTCAAAACTTCCCCATGTTAAAAGACAGTTGATGTATAAACCAAGATTGGCCATCTATCATTTGAATTGCTTTTATTCACTGAAACTTAAGAGATTGTGTGTGTTCCTGTGTAACAGGTCCTAGCTGAAAAGTGCCAGCTCAAATCCTTGTCATGTTACTGAATTAAAGGTTCTTCCACATTATGATCTGGGGCCTTTTTCTGGGAAAAGGGCAGCACCTGGCTTTCTCCTCATAAGGAGCAGAGGTAAAATCTAACTTCAATATACTTTTTTTCGATAAGATTTTAAGCTGGGCTTCCAGGATTTGGTTTGTTTGCTTTTAGAAAAAAGTGTCCTTGTATCAAAAGAGAATCAGGCAAATTATGGATC
Organism: Echinops telfairi; assembly: GCF_000313985.2. Taxonomy (NCBI): domain Eukaryota; kingdom Metazoa; phylum Chordata; class Mammalia; order Afrosoricida; family Tenrecidae; genus Echinops; species Echinops telfairi. The sequence goes on from NW_022103928.1 coordinate 16,818,629, forward strand.
ACATTAGGGGCAGTCCAAATGGAGTTTTTCAAAGCACTCCTCTCTTCCAGGGTCTTGCACCAGCCCAGAGAAAGCAGACACTGTCCCTGGGAGAGGAGAGCACTTTGCATCGCTCCAGCAAGAGGCAGTCAATCAGACAGACCGAGAGACAAATAACACACAATCAGAGACAGACCCACCTAGGTGAGTGTGTGTGTTAGGGGATAAGAGGCAGGGCAGGCAGACACAGACAGACAGACATGCAGACGGAGACTGAGAGCAAAAGACAGATGGCAGAGCTTCCCGCCTCCTCTTTGTGGCTTCAACCTGTGACACTGCCAGCTGAAGGATCTGCAGGGACGATGGGCAAGGGAGGAAGGAGGACAGGTTTCTGTAGGTTTTCCAAAGTGGACTCTGGGCTCTTTACACGTATATCACTAAAGCTCTAACTATTCTAAAGTGGACAACAGCCAAGAAAACTGAGCTTGTATTTTGCATTCACACTAAGATTAAACATATACCCCCCCCCCTGCCATGTAATATATCAAGATGCCAAAAACTCAAAATTCAGACCCAATGCCATCAAGTGGACACCAACTCAGAGACCCTAGTGGGTTACATATTGGGCTGCTAACCGCAAAGTCAGCGGTTCTCAACCTGGGGGTCAAACAACCCTTTCACAGGGGTCGCCCAATTCATAACAGTAGCAAAATTACAGTTATGAAGTAGCAATGAAAATAATTTTATGGTTGGGAGGGTCACCACAACATGAGGAACTGTATTAAAGGATCGCGGCGTTTGGAAGGTTGAGAACCACTGGATAAGGGGAGGCTTTTTAGTCCATAAAGATTTACAAAATGAGAAACCCAGAAAAGCCGTTCTCCTCTGCCTTATAGGGTCATTGCTGACAGCACTGAGAATGAAGACGGAAGTCATTCAAAACAGGAGATCAAAGCAACTCATCGATCCCAGTGTGGCTGGCACTGCTGGATAGGTGTTGGGCTGCTCACCGCCTCAAAACCTTCTAAGAGAGTTGCTATGAATTGGAATTGACTGTATGGCAGCGAGCAGACATATGTCACAAATAAATATATTGCTGTGAAAATAACTAAAAGCAATTTATAAAATTAGGGTATAAACCTAAGAAACCATCAAAGCAAATGATAACTTCACACATTACCATTTATGCTTACAAATATTTAGAAGAACATAGATAAAATTTGTTTATTTTTTAAAGTGGTTATTCCTAGAATAGTTTTTATGTACTATTTAATATTTATATATAGAATATGGTTTACTTGATTACCAAAGGTATCAAAATACTATTTAGTGTTGTTAACTCATTTTGACACATGAAGAAACAAAGCACGGTACATCATCATCTCTGTACACGATACAAAGTTTCCCTGTTCTGAACAGGGCAGGAACACAAAAGTGGCTAGGTGCTCCTGAAAAAAAACAAAAGAAAAATCTCACAAAACTTTTTTTTTACTCTGGGTTCTTTACACGTATATCACTAAAGCTTTAACTATTCTAAATAACTGACTACTAAGTCTACTTCTGTTTACTGGCCAGAACCCAAGTGTACGCACCATGCTATGAGATTTACAGGGAGTAACTTCTTCACGCCTGACCACCAACCCAACCAATCAGAAGACAGTTGTATCTTCATCACTTTCCTGATGAGGAAGCCAAGGGTTTAAGGGGCTAAAGTCACTTATTGGAGGTCACACAGCTGGTTAAGAAGCAGAGTTGGAATGGATCTCAGGCAAGCTGACTCCGTTTCCAGTCAAAAACACACTCCAACCCTTCTGCCCTTAGATGACATTTTTTAACAAGTCAGGATGTACGATGGTCCAGAAGGAAAGAAGATGGAGGGGAGGGAGGTTAAATCAGATAGTAGGGAGCACTTCACAAGTGCTCAGCAAAAAATAAAAACAAAATAAAACACCAAACAAACAACTATTAACCAAAAGGTTACAAAAGCTAAACATACAGTGAGTTTTGTTAAATTTAGGGTGAGGGTGTTTTGGATTTCATCTTTTCATTTTGGAAGCTGCTATCGATAGTGGTTACACATTGGGCTGCTCACTGCAAGGTCAGCAGTTCAATATCAGCTGCTGCTCTTCCGGATAAAGATGACGACGCTTTCTACTCCTGTAAAAAGGCACAGCCCCAGAAACTCAGAGGGCCAGGTCTACCCTGTTCTACAGAGTTGCTATGACTCAGAATTTACTCCATAGCAGTGAGTCTGCTTTTTAGCTTCGGGCAGCATGGTAAGTATACTTTAAAAGGCTCATCACCATTTGCTTCACTTACCTATGTTTACTCCAAACTTGTCTTTCAAAACTGAATCACATTCAGAATCCTTCAGCATATCTACAGATTATATGATTATTTTCACATTTACACACACACACACACACACACACACTCCTGTGTCTCCATAAGCCAAATCCATCTGGTGACAATATACACTTATATGCATAATTGTGTGTGTGTGTGTGTGTGTGTGTGTGTGTACACACCAAATCAAACTCACTGCCATCAAGTCAATGGCATCCATCTGTCACTTGAGGGACGAAGAAGGGTAGTAATACACTCAGAAACTCAAGAGAGCTCTACCCTATCCTATAGGGTCGTTATGGAGTGTGTGTGTGTGTGTGTGTGTGTATGTGTGTGTCTGTCTGTGTGTGTGTGAGAGAGAGAGAGAGAGATGTATATATATATTTAAAACTCAGGGCATTATTTAGCATTATTGCCTAAGCAACAATAACTGTAAAAATCGGACACTGGGATTTATATTGTATTTATATTTTCTAATTGCTTTTAATATAGCATGGCTAAATCATATCAAATGCATTCAGCTTTTAAAAAAAATCATTTCATTGGCAGCTTGTCACAATCCATACGTGCATCCAGTGTCAAGCACATTCGTACATATGTTGCCATCATCATTCTGAAAACATTTTAAGCTTTTTAAAAAAATCATTAGGGGATCATACTACTCTTATCACAATCCACACATACATCAATCGTGTAAAGCACATTTGTACATTCGTTGCGCTCATCATTCTCAAAACATTTCCTCTTCACTTAAGCCCCTGGCATCAGGTCCTCATTCCCCCACCCCTCCCTGTTCCCCACTCCCTCATGAACCCTTGATAATTTATAAATTATTATTTTGTCATATCTCACACTGTCCGACATCTCCCTTCACCCACTTTTCTGTTGTCGGTCCCCCAGAGAGGTGGCTATATGTAGATCCTTGTAATTGGTTCCCCCTCTACCCGACTCTCACATTTTAAGCTTTTAATGATCTTTTTACTACTTTCATGGCATCGACTTTTCCCTTTTTTCTTATTCTTTTTCTTTCTTCCTTATAACTTCTTATTCTTTTCCAAAAACAATCAAACATTGCCAGCACACCAGAAAGCACGACCTGCTAGGAAAACCACGCTAATGGCACCATGGCTTCTTTCCCACCCTAAGTCTTCATTTTCTCTGCTCTGAATCCATCAGGGTCGCCAGCCACCTGATGATGACACAAAGAGACAGACGGCGCAGTCTGATTTCTGAGAAGGATATCAATCTGGGGGACTGTCCCCGGAACACTCCGTCTCGAGTTGGGTGCGACAGAGCCGACCTCTGGCACACAGGCCTCACAAGACAATTCGGCAGAAGGAGAGAGCAGAGGCAGCCTTGGAAGCATGCTTAGGTGGGTTACATAGGGCAATGGCAAACACCGACAAAGAAAAAGTCTATACTGAAAAAGGATGATTTCAACACGAGCTGCCCTAACAAATTAATCTCCAACTGTGACCTCTGCCAAACGCGTTCCTCCTCCCCAGAATGTGGAGGTGCTTTTAAGCGGAAACCTAAGGGGAAAGTGCAGACGAGAGAGCCATTTTACAGCACTGGGGCCACATGAAACAAGTTTTCACCAAAGGTCTATAATCAAATTATCAAGCTCTTCAAGTCCATGCTTTATGACAGAAACAAAGGCTCTGCTAAAGTATTCCTGGTCTCCCGACGTTTCCAAGTCTGAGCAGAGTGAACCTGCTGCAGCGTCCCCATTCAGAGCAGACCACAAAGAGCAGATTACAAGGGGAAAAGGCTCCACTGGCGGGGGCAGGGACAGGCGTGAATGGATTTTCAATAATGTTGCTAAGAAAGGAGCAGAAATACAGCAACCTCAAATAATCCTCTTGCCAGAAAGTCTTCCCATGAAGACTTTTCCTTCTGGGCTTTCTTTGCAAGTATACGACAAACAAAAACCTGACTCAACACCTGGGGATGTGTGTGGTACCCTTTCCCTGTCTTTGTAACCTGCAGCTCTGCAGTCATTTAAAAAAAAAAAGTTAAAAATCCCAGTTTTATGAAAGATTAAAAGAGAGGAAAAGAAGAGGCACTGCAGGTTAGAACAGTTGACCACCTTGATTACAAGTCTAGTAGTCCCTTTTCATAATCATTGTCACAGACCACCTATCACAAGGCAAATGGTCAAGATGGTTTCCTTGGATGGGTTCATTTCCTTAAGAGCACCCTTCCTATGTTTGGGTCAGGGGCGGGCTTTGAGCACAGAGCTAGCCTCAGGGTCCCAAACCTACACTGACTCTCGAGGAAAGTACCTTGTGTGACAGGCTGCCACTACCCTGAGCACAACACAGCCATCACACTGCCTATGGCACCCGTGATCTCCACGGCACCACGGCTGACCACACAGTATCACGCTATAATTGACAGGCTGGGTGACACTTTTACTTTGCAAGCAGTCATAAGGACTTCCCTGTCCTGTCCTCAGGAAGCACAGTGCTACCTGAGGACACTGACAGAGCACAGCAAAGCCTGAAACGTAGCATGGCAGAGCTGACTGAGGCACCCCATTTTCCCCATGTCCGCGCCTCTGCACTTACCTCCCACCCCATCCTGCACTTAGAACGATCCCATCTGTCAAGTAGCAACATGTGTGGAGGAAAAACAAAACTACATCAGCCAAAACAAACAGTCCAGCAGCCTCCAAACACTGTTGATGTAATGCAGTGGTTTTCAACCTTCCTCATGCCGCAACCCTTTACACTTCCTCATGTTGTGGTGACACCCCCAACCATCAAATTATTTTCGTTGCTACTTCATTTTGCTACTGTTATGAATTGGGCGACCCCTGTGAAAAGGGTCATTCTACTCCCAAAGAGGTCGCGACCCAGAGGTTGAGAACCGCTGTTGTAATGCTTTGCTCTATGTAAGGGGAAAAAAGCACCCTAGAAATCCAGTGAATTATCATTACAATTTTAGCTCCCAATTTGTTATTCCATATAATAGTTCAAGAATCACTACAAGGGACATTTTAGGTTGTGATCACTTTCTCCCAAATGGAAGATAAAGGACCAACATTAAAAACAAAAAACTTCTCCCCAATACTAATATATGCCTTTACCACTCGTATTCAGCTTTTACACACACACACACACACACACACACACACACACACACACACACACGAGCAGCAGTTCTCAACCAGGGGGTTGGCACCCCTTTGGGGGGTAAAATGACCCTGTCACAGGGGTTGCCAACTCATAACAGTAGCAAAATTACAGTTATGAAATAGCACTGAAAATAATTTTATGGTTGGAGGGTCACCACAACAAGAGGAACTGTATTAAAGGGTCATGACATTTGGAAGGTTGAGAACCACTGCTTTAGAGGATTAAAAATTAGGGAGTGAGGGTGTGAAAAGAGAAAATGCAAGGAATCTGAGAAAACTCATTAAAGAAGTTCTCTTATTAGTCTGAATGACGACTTCTGTGCAGGAGTCCAGACAGGAAGCACCGTCTTCCTAAGCCCAGGAGAAGCACCACTCCCAGGTGCACAGAAGGACTGCACCATCTGCTGAAAGCACTGTGCTGAGTCTGTAAGTCACTATCCTAATTTGCCAGTTTGCACTGGCCATGTGTATGTAGATATACTTCTCATGTCACTTTATTCCACGAGACTTGGGGAGAAGCCCACAGACATGGGCACTACAGCAAAACCACAAACTCTGAGAACAACCCAGAGGCCTCCTTCATGAAACATTCTGTTATTAATAATGAGTGATTCACTTCTTAACAATGCCAATGTTTTCAACGAGTTTGGGAACCGTACCTGCCCCAACTGCAGGCTCTCCACCAATGAACACCACAATATTCAAAAATGAGACCAGATACAACAAAGCTAACATTGCCTGATAACTGAGAGGGAGATGATGTAGCAAAATCAAGTTTAGCGAATTAACAATATGAAGAAAGATTTTAAGATCAGCTTGCATTTAAATCCTATAAAAGTGGGTAGCTAAATTTTCAACCTCAATGAACACTGTCTAATCAAGCTCATTATTGCAGAAGGAATGAAATTTGAATCCAGTGAAAATGAAAGAACTCAATTCCCACCTCAACTTCCTGCAAGACAGAAAGCAGAGAACTGGGGTAACTTTGAGAACAGCCTGTCCCCCAACTCCAAATTAAAAAAACAAGCAAACAAAAACCCAGGTTAAACTGCTAGGTACCTTAAGATACAACGGAAAAGAACCATCTTTTCTGGTAGTCGAGCCATAATTACATTTTTATACACTCAATTTAAGTTACTAAATGATTTCTCAGGGCTACTGCTTCTATCTCGAAGCTGTTCCTCTCGACACAGTGTTCGGTTTACAACTTTGCTGTGGACTTGAAATATCTGACAAAACAGCTTTCAAACACAATCTACAGGAAACACTGAGAACTGCCTGTCATGAAACCTCACTCACCACAAATACGATAAAAACAAACAGCGTGGTACAACGTCCTTCCATTTTTGGAGAGCCACATAACCAAAGAGCTCCCTGTCGTGAGCTACAGGAACTGTTGGGTGCAAACCTCAGCAGTTTGTAGGAGTTAATAGCAAACTCAACTCCTGTCTGCTTTTGAACTTTGGCCAGATCACTCAAATGACATTTCAGAATGGCTCCTGTGGCCCGCTTGCAGCAGCTAACCCCTCTTGCTGTGATTACCCACTCTGATCCACCACTGCTGCAGAGCCTGCTCCCAGCACCGCCTCAGCAGTGTGCCCCTGGGCCTGCTGGCAGAGCAGCTGGCTGCCAGGAGAGAGGAAGCCCGCACAAACTCTCCAGACTGCTGTTTGGATCCACACAGTGTTAGCAAAGAACTAACCCACCTTCTGCAGGCTCTTTCAGACCTGGGCCACCTGCCAAGTCCGGCCTCGGAAAACTGCCTCGGCAAACTTACCCAGTGGAGCTTTCAGCCCCTGTGCGAAGGAAGGACTGTGCCGAAGAGGCTTCTTGTTACCTTCCATTCACATAATTTGGTTGTGCTTCATTGCACACTTGCTACTTCAGGCTTGCATCATGATTTAGGTCTGCCCACCATCTCCAAATATGCTCCATGTTTGGGCTTATGTAACATTTGCTACTACTGTAAAAAGCACTTGAATTACAAAGGTCCTGGCAGATCAACAGAAAACAGGGGGTGGAGTCTAATTTCATCTAATATGGTCATCCAAGGCATCCTGGCTTGTGTAAATTAATCCTTCAATTTGAAAGACAACTTGCCAAAACTGGGGAAAATGGAAGTTAAAAATGTGACTTGCCAAATGTGAATTACACACAGCTTACTTTTTCTGACTATCTTTAAACTGCCACCATTACTGTCAAGTATATTAGACATTTAAACAATTCATTATAAAACCTACATTTGAAGACTACCTTAGAAGTCAAACATATTTTTATAAAGAACAAGATCCTGTCTCCACATGTTTTATTCCCACATGCTCTATACTTTTAAAAAAGTTGATTATACCAGAACATACTTTTTTCCCTAACAAATCTGTTAACAAAAAGGCTAGCCTACTTTCTGTATTACATATCTATTTATATAGTAACTCCTGAAGAATATACAACTGACTGCCCAGAGTTTGATGTTCAATCATTAGATGGCAGATTAAATAAAGCTGGAGGTAATTTTAAGCTGAAAATTTCCCTCATTAAGTGACTCTTTGGATACAGAGTGGAGCCCTGGTGGTGAAGTGGTTATGCACTGGGCTTCGATCTGTATGGCGGGCAGTTCAACATCACCAGCAGCTGCACAGGAGAAAGACTGGGGTTTCTACTCCCATAACAAGTTACAGTCTTGGAAACCCAAGGCAGTCACTATTAGTCAGCATTGACTTGATGGCAGCACGTTTGGTTTTTTGGTTTTAGAAACAATCTCCCTGATCGGCTGGCTCCCTCTCTCAGCCCTATGTCATCTCCCACAATGACTCTTCCTCTTGTCTACCAACGTACCTTATCATGAAGTAAACACAGAAGAGAACCAATAACAGAAGGGAATTTTATGATAATAAAGGCTGACCAGGTACATAAACAGACTCAGATTGATAGTTCAGAATGAAAATTTTTAGGTAGCCTCCCCTACAGAATCCACAATCCCACTCAGAATATTTGGCAAAAGTCACAAATTACACATACAGAAGAGTGAAGGAATATAGGAAATGACTTCTATCAGACCTGACACAAATTCCGAAATTCACTGAAACAAAAGATTAACAGCTACACTGTCATTTTCACTGTAAGCATTCACTTCTAACAATATTGTGATCCAGGTTTTCTATAACGCACCCCCATTCACATTTCCTATGGCCACATTCAAACCACCCAAAAGAACAAAGAGAAAGAGCTGGTCCCAGAAGCCTTTCTCTCTTTTCAAATTTTTATTAGGAAAACAAACAAGCAACCCAAAAGATGTGAAGTTAATTCAATGAAGGTTTTCTTAAATGCAAAGCAATTCCACTGCTGTACTCAAGGAGTACCACTGCTCACTGCACCCACCTATTCTCCCCCAGGGAGCAGTAGGCGCCTCTCTGAGGACATCAATCACAGACTGGAGCTGGGGAACGGGGACCTTTCTCAGAGCAGCCTGTTTCACCTACGCTGTACACGGGTATGATCTCCTAGCATAAGTGCTTCCCTTTTCATTGTTCCCTTTTGTAGCTAATGCTAGTAAGGAAGAGAAGGGGGCGGGGGGGATCACCACCAGAACCAGCCATGAGTGTGTGGGAACAAAATCTTTATTCTGTAACCCTGATGATCAACAGGGTAAATTTCAGCAAATATTCTTAAATGCTACAAACACTGCATTTAATGTCATATACAAACAAGGAAGAAACAATTTAAACTTATTTGGTTATGCATTGGGCTGCTACCCACAAGGTCAGTGGTTTGAAACCACCAGCTGCTCCAAAGGAGAAAGACAAGGCTTTCTACTTGAGTGGACTGTAGTCTCTGAACTCTGAAGTTCTACCCTGTCCGATAGGTTGGTTATGAGTTGGAATTGACTCAGTGGCAGTGAGTTTGTTTTCTTGTTGGATATAAAAGGGGTGAATGGTAGTATAAGCTAGGTAAACATACCTGTGTCTGATAAAATATGCACAAAACCTGGGCATCAAGTGTACATTTAACTTTGAAACATACCCATGCCCTTCAATGTCCTGAAGAAAATGTTCAAGCAACTACTACTTTGTTCTGCTTGGAGAGCATTTTTTTTTTTATATCATTTCCCAATATCCTATTCAAATACATTTTTTTAAAATAATAAATCTCCCAATGCAATCTCATACTTAAAAATCTATGCCTGGAGACATGTTATACTTATGGAAAAATAAAGACCAGACTGGGGGGGGGGGGAAGGCCACAGACTAAAATATCATTTTAATAGAATAACACTCATTCCCTACAGACCAAAAATTACATTTACTGGCTGTGGCTTGGATGGTTTTACTAATCATTTTACTCTGGTGCACAAAGGAAGTCCTGAACTAACAAAAAAGCCCTTCAATGAATTAACCCACTCACAGAGAATGAGAAAAGGGCGAGTTAAGAGATGGGAAAGGGCGAGAGTTAGGGTTATTTGCTGGGCTGGAATGTCCAACTTGGTGATCACCTTGATCTGCAGAGCTCTTTACTGTGGCAGTGAGAGAACAGCCAGCCTGCAGTCTGGGGCCTAGGTCAGGGATTTCTGTCCCTTAGGGCCTTGTCTTCACAGGACACACTGACAACACCTCCTCCTCTCACAGGGCGTGGTAAGGAACAAAATTATGAATGTACTACCCAGAGCGTCACAGATGCTCGATACAACTGGTTCCTGATTTAGGGTGATGAGTTAACAACAAACCAAACCTATGGCTCTCTGTTTTTCTACCGTCTGCTATACAAGAGTGCACTGATGCAGAGCATAACTTGCTGATGTTATCACTCTCTGATGTTTTCGCATAGTGTTTATATGCAATGCTTCCAACCCCCAAAGACAAATAAAAATCTATTTTAAAAGATGCTGATAATGAGAGGCAATGAAAACAGTGCAGCAGCATCAACAAAAGGTATTCAACTTATGCGGAAACCGACTTACAAAGAGCTCACTGGGATGGAACCCCCTTCATAAACTGGGGGCTACCTACAAATGTAGGACTATGAGAACGTTTAAGGTGGGCAGGAGGTGAAAGAAAGGAGGTCTATGAGTAACAGATATTGAACTTAGGGAAGTCTCCAACCAATCTTGGGATTTTCTGAATCAAATCGTTGAGAAGACAACCCAAGCGTCATTCGGCATTGTGCGGGTAACCAACAAGCTGTTGGCAGTTGTGAAATAGCGTGCCTCTGTCACTCATGGTATCTTAGCCAGTGCTACATTTTACAGGAGCGCAACAAGTCTCCACTAACTCATGCCACTGTCTCAGCAGGCCAGGTAGGTTTTAATTGGCCTTAATTAGCACTTACAAGAGCTTTAACATTCCTTACCTGCTGCCAAGGAGCATTTGAAAGGAGGAGAAAGTATTTTCAAATTTGGGAAATACCAAACAATTCCTTCAGCTGGAGGCCTGGAATCCTGCTATCTAAAACCAGATTAGCTTCACCAAGAATAATGCTGTTCTCACTAAGTACTCACACTGGATGTGGGGTGGTGGTGGTGGTTGAAATCGATACAATTCACCTTGGTGGCTAATATCAGGCTATAATAGCCTTCCCCAAGCTTGCCTCATCTGATCTGTTTGTGGATGGCTGGGCAGGCCTCAGCCACACTTCACATGTGTCTCTTTTCAGCTGTCCCAATTGTTCAAAGGCTGGCAAACAAAAGATGTCCACATAGCCTGCTTTACATGGGCTTTGTGTTAACCATGGTCTGACCTTAGTCTGGTCATTATTTGATACACAAAGTGAACGCTGTTAAAAGGCCACCAATCACAAGTGCCAGGAGCATAATGAGATCAGAAACACGATGATGGTTTTTCACTGGCCTTGCAATTAATCTTACCCCAAATTATTATCCTCTAGGAGACTACAAGTTTTGTAGAGGTCCATCCCAGCTTTAACATACCTAAGATTTGTTCTCTGGGGTAAATTCCATACAGAGTAAATAGAAATTTCCAAAAGATGCCTGCAGGAGAATTGCCTAAGGTTTAAATCAGTATTTCTCTAAAAATCATTCACTCACTTGATAGATCTGTCCATCCTATCATTAAGTATTACCCAGACTCAACATCAGCTACACTGGTAGTAAAAATGTTTGTGCTTGTTTGAGAAATGTACTTCAAAGTCAAATGAAAATTAACCTTGTTCATGTGTATGTGTGTGTAAGGAATACTGTAAAAGGCTTTAGAACAAATATATGAGGTTTAGAAAAATAAATACTACGCTACTGCTGGCAGGGATGCTCTGGCTGATGAGAACAGCACAAGCTTTTGGAAACGCAATCTAGCAATAGCTACAATGGGAATACCTATCCTCTGACCCAGGAACCCTTCCTGAGACGCTAATCCATGGAAACCAAACTACCAACACTAGATACGAGGAGCACAGGCACCCGAGAGTGCTTACAATAATTTTGCTCACAGAATAAAAAAATTGACAAGTCGCATGAATGCTGTGGACAGAAGGGTTTGGTTGTGGAGGCTTGAGCACAGCCACAACTTTCACAACAGTAGTCAAGCTTTGTTATATTCCAGTTTCCAAAATTCGCTGTTCACTGCAATCACCTGGGCATCTGCTCAAACTACAGATCTCTGGGCTCCATTTGCAACCAAATGAATCCAGAATCTCTGGGGGAGGCACCCAGGTAATTCCAATGATCAGCCAGCCAAACGTGATCAACCAGGGGCTAGAGTACTGGCTGCAAATAGATTTTGGAGTGTTATTTTATTTTCAGAGTGTTATTACTGGGAAGAGAAGAACTGGACGAGTGCATCATCGTAAGATCCATTTTGGGGCCAAGCCCCCTGCTGGGATAGCATGTAATTGCATAGGCCTACACAGAGTCATGAGCAGGAAGGAAGATACATACCCCACAGTTTACAGGATAGAGGGAAAATTGGGAGGTGGTGGAAGCACAAAAAAAGCTAATGAAGACAAAAAAAAGCCGCATTAAAAACAAAATACTTGAGATATAAGCATTTGTGTACTTATGAAAAACTATGCCAGTGTATATATGAAAGCATGCATTTTAAAAGAAAAACAAATTTCAATATACTCATGGGCCAACCAAAATATCTATAAAGAAGATGGATTAACAATTTTTAATGGGAAAAATACATTGTACAGAGAGCTGAATAAAAATTTAGAAAATATCACATTCTGATAATGCCTTGAGCAAGTAAGTTCTGATTCGCTCTTGTTTTGGTTAAGCAGACAAAGCAGCAAAACTGAACACAGGAAAATCTCACATACACACAAAAGACTTTTATAAAATATAGGAAATCAACAACTTTCTAAAGCTCACTGAAAATCTTCTAGTACTAGGGGTTCTAACAATCTTTTTTAAAATGCCACCTACATAGGGTAATGAAACAAGTTGCATTCCTTGATTTACTTTTGACTGGGAAGAGAAATTAAGAAATATATATCCAATGTTTGCATCAGAAACTATTTTATTTATTTTTAACTTTAAATTGAGATCATTGCCTTCCCTGGTTTAAACAAAATTTTTTTTCAATCACATAAAAGATGAAGTTATACTTGAAGTTTGATTTTGAAAGTGTTGTCTTAAACATAAAATGAAGACCTAAAAACTGGGATTTCTATACACATTATCTCAAATGAAGAAGGAAAAGAGCTCAAGTTAGCTATTGCCCCCTTAACATAAACTAGTTTATTTTATGGGCTGGGAAAAGCACATCCATCAGAGGACTGATCCCCAATGAATACTCCCTCTTCTGGTCATGTGAAACACCACAGCTTAGCAGCGCAACAAATACCAGCCATCTATGTATCTAAACAGCGTATGAATTAGTCTTGTGAAATAACTTCAGAAAAACCAACTTATACCAAGTATAAAACGTGAAATCAAAAAAGTATGAAGGCCACTTATCCATTAAGTGCTAATGATTTCTATATGCAGCAGACACATCAAGAATAGCACGGGTCAATGTTTACAATTTGTATTTTACTTATTAGTCCTGGCAAGAAACTCTTACTCCAGTGAGACAGCGCAAGCTACTGAAGTAGTTCATGAACTTACAGCAGGAGTAACACGGAGGGTGTCTACATGACCAGGCGCACAGTAGAGAATCAATCAGCACAAATACTTATGACTATTAAAATACTGCCTGTAATGCCCCCAACATGAGGACTCTAAACCTCCACCACAGAAGGTGGGTCAAATATATGAATGAAATGGAAATGAGCAGTCTTTAAATAATTAAAAAAAACTCGGCAGAAGATTAGACACTACAATGGAAAGATGTTAACAATATACTTAAATACATATACACATATATTTAATATTTTAAATGCTAAATACATATTTATTATACACATATATTTAATATATTATATACATATTTTATATTTAAAGTTAAAGAACACTCAAAAACCATTTAAATGAGTGTGTTGTGGGGTGTATGGGGGAGAACTGGGTAAGTCTCACTTTGGGTGTAAAAGCATCTCAAAGGCACAGGTCCAACTGCATCTTGAAAAGATGGAGGAGGGTTATCCATTTGATGCCATTCGTATCTTTTCTTGTCATTGGACATGTCATTTAAAAAACATGCTTTGAAACTGATTGTGGTAACTACTGTACATACTGCTTGATGTGGTTGAACTATGGAATGGAACAATGATATCTGTCTGTATATTAGCTCTTAATTTTGAAAAAAAAAAAAGTATGTATATCCGCTTAATGCAAAACAAATTAAATATGTTTTGTTTTTAATCAATAAACTCTTGCTTAAAATGAGAGCATGAGAAGGACAGGGGAAAACTTGTATCCTCACCTGTTGACTGGCCTATTAACCTTTAAAAAGAATAATTGATTCTAAAACTTGGTCAAGGTGCAGTAAATTACTTACTATGATTGGATGGGACTATGCAAATAAAGTTCTATGGCCCACCAAGAGGGCTGAAACACATGGTTAACAGTAATGCGAATAAGGTGCATAACACATCTGTGGGGGTGTCACCATGCACAAAGTGTGAAGAATCCTAATGAAAGGATTAGTTGATTTTGCCATCTTGCTAGGCTTAAAAGTGCCCATTCCAGAGAGGGGGAAAACTCACACTACCACCAAGAGAGAAGAGCTGGAAGTAGAATGACCTTAGACTGGGGTCCTTTGCTAAGAACTTCTTAGAATCAGAATTGAGACTGAACAAGGCAGAAAGGGCGGGAGGAGGGGAGAGAAGGCACACACGAGAGAACTGTAACATGAGAGATGGCAAGAAGCAGAGAGAAATGGAGGCAGCAGAACCATAAGACCAACATGGAAAGGCATGTTGGGCTTCCAGCCTTCAGAGAAAAGCAGATGCAGTGGACACACTAACCCATGGATTAAGAGCTGAGAACCTTTAGAAGCCAAGACTTACTGGAGTGGGGTGCTTATGGTCACTTCTTAGAGGAACTAAAGAGCTCTGTAATCACTGAGTAGGGAAGAGGCAGGCCAAGGGGCTGAGAGCTGAAGGAGAGAGGTCTGGGGTGGGGGTAACCCCCCAAAAAACTGGAATTGCGCTGGGCAGAGCAGAGCTTTCATAGTACACACTTTTCCTGCTAGACGAGCATCAAGCAACTCGCGCTGAGTGCACCCAGTGGCGTTAACTAGGAAGGTTCTCTCTGATCACAGGGAATTTTTTTTATAAAAGCGGTTTTGCTGGAATCTTGTTCTTTGTGATGGCTGATTTAAGAGAACAGCATGTGGCTGTGAAATTTTGTTTCCTGCTCGGGAAAAATGTTGCAGAAAATGTGTTATTTAACACAGTTTACAAGAACAGTACTATGGGAAAAACTCAAGTTTATGAGTGGTTCTCTCATTTCAAAAAAGGTAAAATGTCAATCGATGACAAATCTTATTCTGGACATCCATTAACTTTCTGAACGGACAAACATGTCGACTCAGTGCATTTGGAGTTCATTCTACCAGGTCAGACTGTTCATCAAGCTTTTTATTGAGAAGTTCTGAAAAGATTGCGTAACAGTGTGCAACAAAAAGGCTGATTTGTGGCAGATGGGGACTGGTTTTGCAACCGTGACATTGCACCTGTTCATGTAGCCATGAATGCACCAGTTTTTGGCAAAAGCACCACGCCTCTCTTGCCCCATACACCTTACCTCACTCTGTACCACTTTTTTTTGTTTTTGCAAATGCAGAGGGATATGAAAGGACAGCAATTTGATGATGTAGAAGGGGGAAGAAAGAAAACAAGGGAGGAGCTGTCAGCCATCCAAACAGATGAGTTTGGAAAATGTTTCCAAGAATGGAATCGCAGATTTGAAAAATGTATTAAGTGTAATGGAGAGTATTTTGAAAGTGAAAAGGTTGTTTTGTGTTAAAAAAAAAAATTTAATACAAAGGGCATGATGAGCAATGCTGAGAAATTGCCCTGACTAAAGAACTGTATCCTGAACTTTCCTGGTCCTGAATTGTAAAATGTTACTTCCCTAATAAACCCATAAGTGGGTGTGAGTATGGGCTGTGAGCTGCGTGTAGCCAGTATAAAGAATGATAACCCAGCAGAGAAGTACCGTATATACGTGAGTATAAGCGGACCCAAATATCAGCCCAGGCACCTAATTTTACCACAAAAACGGCTTTTAAAATGTGCTGAAAACCTCGGCTTATATACGAGTATATATGGTAGCTGAGGCAGCTGAAAAGTTATTCCTCCACTGCAAAGGAATCAGTCCAGTGCTATGACAGTGATTCTCCTCCTTCTTCCCATAGTTAGACTAGGAGGCTGAACACTGCCCTATGCTATTCTTACATGTGGCGTTGCATTATTTTCTACCCTTTCAATCTTTAGAAAATGTCTAAATATTGAATATAAAAGTAATACCATCAAGGTTTTCATTCAGTTCAGTACACCTCATGGATACAAACAAAACAAAGGCTACCATATTCAAACGGAAAAGAACCATCCTGGGCTCCCCAAACTAAATTAATCCTAAACAACAAAATCCTAAATTTTCATCCCTTCCTTGTCTATGCCACCCACACACCATACTTCCGATGCAGATTCCATAGAGCAAACATAAATCCTCGGTGAGAACTGGCTTTGCGGTGCCTCTATGGTCTAAACCAAGTCTCTTCCTGGCTACCCAACAGTGTCCAATGACATCTGGCCCCTCCCTCGATCCATTCTCTTTTCTCCAACTCCTAACCCTAACCCAATTCTAACGCTGTCCAGGTGAGGACTCCCCCTTGTATTCTGTTGTGCCTCCTCCCTGGCCTAGGTTCCAGCCCATTTCCATCGGAGAATCTTTAACTTGGCACTTCCTCTGTTGCAATGGTTCTCAACCTTCCTAATGCCTTGGCTCTTTAATACAGTTCCTCATATTGTGGTGACCCCTCCAACCATAAAATTATTTTTGTTGCTACTTCATAACTGTAATCTTGCTACTGTTATGAATCAGGTGACCCCTTGCTACTGTTATGAATCAGGCGACCCCAAAGGGGTCGCAACCCACAGGTTAAGAACCGCTGCTCTATTGGTAACACACTTATCCCAATTCAAAGGTTCAAATGATTGGCTCCCCCCGCCCCACCCCGCCACCTCCTCTTTTAAATCCTTAGCTTAAGCAAAAACTCCTTAGACTGGCTTTCCTTAACTAGCTGATTCTTAGTGAGCTGGTCAAGTCATTCTTAAATTATCCTTAACATTATCACTGACTGAAATAGTCTTTTTTTTTTTTCCTTCTTGATATATGTTGTCTCTCACAACCACTCAGACTATAAACTACTTGAAATGAGACACAGCTGTCTGAATTAGTGGAATACAAGGCTTAACACAGTAGGCACTCGATATTTGTCAAATGCATGCAAACCAAGGCCAATTTCACTTCTGTGCAAAAATCAACTCTAAAGGCATATTGATAAAGATATCAGTAGGAGGAAAAAACACATGTTTTAAAAGTTAGAAATGCAAATGTTCCTACAAACGGTATAAATAAGGTAAAGACTATTTTAAAGAAACCAGCCTATTATACAACAAACGAAAAAAGATAAAATTATACTAGGTAGGGAGAGAGTAGGTTTTTGTCTCATGTTACTAAAGTAAG
>NW_022103928.1:16836498-16855726 GCF_000313985.2 Echinops telfairi
GGTTTTCTGGACAATGGTGAATTTGGAATCGCTCGACTGAAGACCCATCTTGACACTGCTCACTTTTTGACTTGCCTGCTGGTGTTGGCAGTCTCTCCCAGCTTCCTCTGACACCAGCCCACCACTCCACAGCGGGGAAGGCCAGTAGAGCAAAAGAGTAGAATATTTATTTCCTCTTAAACAAATCAATCTTTACATTGTTCGCTGTAGAAATGCAAGGGAGCTTCAAAATGCTCATGGAAAAATGTAATGAAAAGTAGGGCTTTCTGGATAATGTCCTTTGTCGGTTTTGCTTTCACTTCCTGAAATTCGTTTTCTATTCTTTTCTTGTCTGAAAGCAGTATTGTTATATGCTGTGGTAGATTTGGCTTTGACACATGGTGACCTTATGTATGCAGAATAAAGTGTGGCCTAGTCCTGTTCCATTCTCATAAAAAAAAAAAATAATGGAATTTTCCCATGCAGATTTTTAAGCCCTGTAATTAGTATGCCAATATCTAAAGATGCTACAAAATAAGAAGTGGAGTGTGGCTTTGGATAGCTACTCTGGTTTGGGGTTAAATACAGTAGAGGAACAGCTGGAGAGAAATCCAGTGACGAAGCTAAACCAAATATCTACATATGATCGTTATATCTTGGAATTACTAAATATCCTAGGGGGATATGCTTAAAGTAACACTGACCCAGTCATCCTAAGTAAACTTAAAATTCTACCTGAGTGACATATGTCATTAATGATAGTTTTGTGACATGTACAATGAGTTCTATCTTGCCAGTACTTTATTTTTTAACAGTGTACTTCCTTATTATATGTATAAGAAATCATTAAGAGTAGCCAGAATACACTGCAGGTTAGATTTTATCTGTGTAAGTAAAATTTAATTTATTGATTTAATCTGTAAACTGATAATGAAATCACCTATTAAGTGGATGGTGAAGATCAAAGAATGAGGTAATACAAGAATACTTCATAAAAAACATCATTATCTGTAGACTTTTAAAAAACACCAATCCTAGAAAGATTAATTATCACAAAGTTTCAAAGCAGAAATAAAATGACTGAAAATTTACTGGTACATTTAGCTAACACACAATGGAAAAAAGGGGGGAAACATTGTCTTTTCTTTATCTGAAACCAAAGTTACTTTGTTGTCAAATAACTCATTCAAAAAATACTTGCTGCTATCGTTGCTTCCCAGGCCTTACTCAATCAGATGGATAAAATAAAAACAACCAAACCCCAAACTCACCCTGCCATCGAGTAAATCCAACTCACAGCGAGCCCAGAGAACAGGTAGAATTGCCCTTGAGTGTTTCCAGGACTGTGAGCAAAAGAGGGTACAAATGAAACCGAACAGCAAAGCCTTTCTTTGCTTTATCTCGAGGAGTCATGGTGACAGAGTAGTTACCACTTGGGCTGTGAACCTCAAGGTCTGCAGTTCGAATCCACCAGCTGCTCCACAGGAGAAAGGCAAGGCTTTCTACTCCCCAAAACAATTACAGTCTCAGAAACCCACAGGGCAGTTCTACCCTGCCCTTAGCGGGACTGTGAATGGGCACTGACTCCATAGTAGTAAGCTTTGCTTTTGAGATTTATCTTGCAGATACACTCAATTTTGTGATGGCAGTCATTGATCACAAATTCATGAAGTATCATCAAAAATAAGAACCACTATTTTTGACAGAACCAGTCCATCAAATCTCATAGAAGACTCATTTTGCTCTTATGCTAATATTCTTAGAAACCAATTAACTAGCTTAACCTTTGAGTCATTTGTATTCATTCATTGGCTGATGAAAATGAGATTTTTAAGAAAAAAAAACTTAAATGCTGGCATCTAAAAGAATCCACACCACCTCAATGCACATTAGGTCTAATACACAATGTGTGTGGTTCCTAAATTTTTAATATCTGCAAGTGAAGAAAGCTGGAAGGTCACAACAATGTTAAAGTTCTGAAAACAGCTGATTGCCTGAGAGGCAGAAGTTTTGTGCTTAAGCCTGGCCAATCTTTCTGCAGACTCACATTATCAATAAATAGCTATCATATTGACTGATTACTACTAACACAAGGTGCTTGTCCTGTGAGCCTTCTGCAGATCAGTATACAGTTCTAGAATTCCGCTACCAAGGTAGGATGCATCCTATGACCAGGTTGGCCTCAGTGGATAGGGCCCTGAAGCATCAGAACATACTCTCATCACGTGCGCTGGTATTTACCAAAATAGAGGGTGGGCATAGCTCCTCAACATGACTAACATTAGATCCCAAGCAAAAAAGCACTCCTGTTCCATATCATGTTCCACTGCTGAACACCACCATATGACGTAGCTAACACACCAAAAGTGTGGTCTTTTTAACAAAGGGCACAGCCGTGCCAGGCTCAAGTGCCTATACTGGCAAAAGTGTCAATAGAAAATTTAGTCATTTTCTTTTTGGCGTATTGATTTTCATTCTTATCTTTTTATGGTAAATACATGTAACATGAGGGGGCTTCCAAAAGTGTGGTAAAAATTTAATGAAAAGATAATGGAATTTTCCCACAAACTTTTGGATGCACCCTCATACTACTCACTTCCTCGCTCCCTCCCTTCCTACCTACCTACTTACCTACCTAGGGCTTTGGCAAGGTTTTCTTTATAAATGGAGTTAGCTAGCTAAAAATGATTTGATTTAAAGAAAATCACTAAGTGGAATAAAGTAAACAAATCATAAAAATAGTGCATGGTTATGGTTGGGGAAAAATAGCCAAGGCACATGTGCCTACCTAAGGTCGTGCTCAGGGACTCTCAGTTGCACCAAGAGTTGAATAAGTACATCAGCCTAACAAAACATGCCAATTGCTGACACTTGAGGATAGGTTTCAATTAATTATAGCGATTCTAAATGTAGCACCTGTATCAACTAAATTAACATCACTCATTTATTTCACTGCCCGCTCCCCCAACATGTCTGCTTAAAGAAGTAAATTCATAAGTAAACTCAGAGAGGCAGGAAAATGCAGTGTAGTGAAACACAAGCAATGTATCGGAATCACCTGGAAAGCTCTTTCCCAAAGTTCCAAAGTCATCTGCTAGCAGTACCAAGTCCGAGATTCATTGTAAAGTTGTGTAGCTAAGACCCCAGAGCTTATGCTATTCACACGCCAGTTTAAGGACGAACACAAAGCAACTATGCCTAACTTGCCAGACACCCTGAAAAGAATGGTGCTTCTAGCATCTTCTTCACACTGATGTTTTAGAGGTAATTAATGGGGCATCAAAAACCAGCTGCTGTGAGGTCGACTCTGATCCACAGTATCCCACAATGTGTGTCACAACAGAACCCTGATCCATAGGGTGTTCAAGGGCTAAGTTTCAAAAAGTCCAGTTAGTCTTCCCCCACCTCCCCCTACCCCCAGGAATCTTTGGGCAGGTTTTCAGCTCCAACCTTTCAATTAGCAGATGGACACGTTAACCATTTGCATCTCTCTCAGGGACCCCTAAAAATGTGACACTATCAGCATATACTATAAAGATTAAAATATTTCCATTCACCTGAAAAGGGTCTTGAGAAGCTATACACTTAGGAAGTTCCCTTTTGATTACAGTGCATAAGCAGAAATCTGATTCAAATTTTCTTAAGATCTGAAATCAGCAGTAGAAACCTCTCCTGGTTCTTCAAAACAACTGAGTAAAACTACAAAGACAACCAAGAGGCATGCTGACTTATTTCAAAACATCAAAACAATCAGGAAGACATGGTATTACTATGTAGTTCCCAAGAACAAACCAATCTATATCAGGGCTATGAGAAATTGTAAATGTCAAAATGAGACCACAATCACCCACCATCACTGCAGTTGCTGACTCCCTAAAAGGTTGCTTGGCAGCAAAAAATATGTGGCCTCTTACTACTATGGGTAGTAGGATGCTCACCAATTCAGAATATGAATGGCTGTGTTATTTTTTCCCCACAGTGGCTTCCTTCCCTGCCCTGGCAGCACTGGTTCTCATCCATCAGCCTACTGGAGTTTGTAGCAATGGCTCATTTGTTCATAGAAGTCACAGATAAATATCAGTAATGCTTGAATTAACAGAACACTCAGATTTCCACCAATATCATCAGAAGATAAGAAAATATCCTTGGCAGTTATACCTTCTTTCTAATATTGTAATACACAGACAACGGCTATTCGGGGGAAATAAAAAAATATCTGAAAAATCTTTTTGTTGTGTTAGCTGTAGTAGCAAGAGTCCTGGTGTCATAATGTGTTATCCATTGAGCTGCTTACTGAGAGGTCAGCAGTTGGAACCTGCCAGCAGGTTATGCACAAGATGAGGCTTTGCTCTCCAAAATGTACCACCTCTGAAATCCGAAGGAGTTCTACTTTGTCCTATAGAGTGTGAGACAGAATTGACTTGCTGGCAGCGAGTTAAATTATGGAATATAAGCAATCAAGAACAGGCCTCCTGGAATTATGAAAAACCATCCCTCCTCCCTGACACAAAAGGGGATAGTGGCAGTACTGCCAACCGCCTTGGAACTCAAGTGTCCCTTTTCGCTTAGTGGGGTGTCATTTCTAAAAGACTCCAAGGCCACAAGGTTACTGTACATTTATGGTACCTCCTCAACCCCATCTACCTCTAAATATCTTGCTAATTCCACCCACCTCTTTCTGACAGATAGTGAACCAATCAGGCATGATAGAATTTCCCCCATGGGTTTCTGAGACTATAACTCTTTACAGGAATATAGTCTCACCTTTTCTCCTGAGGGGTGGCTGGTGGTTTTGAACTGCTGACATTGCCCAACAAGTAACCCAATGGAATCCACTCAATGGCAAGAGCGTCTCCTGTGGTTCCTGCCTCTCTCAGAGAATGTGGCCCTCATGTTTGTGCTGTGACTCCCCCTTTGACATCTTTAATAGTAGAGTGAGGAAAGCCCCACTGAGGCTCCACCAAGCAGGTCTCCTTTCTACTCAGGCAGTCATTTTTTGTGTATGAATTCTGCATCCACCATCTTCTCATTTACATCACCCCCTTGTTATTCTACAAGTTTGTTATCAGGAGACACTTGTGCAAGGGTACAGGGTAGGAATATAATTTAAAGACACTCCTGTCACACACTAACATTCTAAGAGGTAGGCAGAAAGGTAAACAAATCTCTATACATTGTTGTGTAGCCACTGAATGGTGTGTTCCTGGAAGAGGGAGCCAGAAGGCCCTTTTTCTACCTCGAGAAATTCTGGAAGCAGTGGCATCTTTACTTGGGCCTTGGCAGTCGTTTTCATACTCTGGTGCTTTCTCTCTCACTCCGTTCCAATTCACTCTGCCCATCAATCCTGCTGGTGCACCGCTACCTCACACCACTGTAATGCTGAAAGATCTGAAACTGGTCTCTTGCCACATCCAGGACAAGGGGCTCTCTGATGGGCAAAAAGGCACTTGGAGTTAGTCTCAACCTGCCTTTGCACACAGCTCTCCACATGTGAGTACATCAGCTCAAGCCAAAAGGGATGCCCTGCAGAACATTCCAGACAGCCTGGAATGTCCTGTCTCTGCCCTTGCTTGTGTCACCCATTGCCAGCCTGAACCACCAAATATGGTTGTTGAGTGCACAAACTGTGCAGCTGTGTCAGCCCTATCTAGCCCCATCAAAATGCTTCTTCCCATCTCATTGTCCACAACAGGCAAGTATACATGCTTAAAAATTGAGAAAAGAACATTACTGATAGGAAAAATGAAATCTACTTTTAACAATATCATAGCTATTTTCTCTAAGAAGCTTTCTCTGGGTTATTCAACAAGACAATTTACGTTACTTACTTGCAAGACCTTGAACTGTTTGATAACTTCATATACGCATCTTCCAGTGTCTACAGCTACACTTTTCTCTCTTATTCCGATTTCTTATTATATTCAGGCATTGCACTAGGTCTTTACCTATTCAATCTCCACCATGAACCTATGAGGTTGATATTACCAAGGAAGATGAGGCTGGATAACTTGCTCAAGACAAAGAGCTAGACGATGGGTCTTAATCCAAGAACCTTTAATTGACTCAATATATATTTCTGGGGGAAAAAAGAGTGGGAAGTTGATTGTGATGGTAAATAGCAGCTGTTCTTCCAGTGAGCACTGAATGTTTCTAGCTTTAAAATGTAACTCAAACCCATGTTGTCTTCTAAGCTGGACCCCAGTTTCAGAATGAGATATTTACCATCTTTCGCATTTCAACTATTCTGTGTTTTCCTCTTCTCAGCAAACCAGTTAGTGGTTGGGCTGTGTTCCTCCTTTACAGAAGTTTTCCAGTGCCCTCAAGCCTCTTATTCTCCTGGCCTACAAGTTGTGCATGATTTTGCCTGTAACATGGGACACTTGTATGCCTCTGGTCCCTAGCTCCCTCCACTACCTTCCAGCACCCCTCCTTTTTCAGGTCTGTGCACTCACTGGTTCCCTATTCAGGGAAAGCTCTTATTCCATCTATATCGCTGCTTGAGTAGCCTACTCTCATCACCTAGGGCACAAATCACCAGTCACCACCTCTGAGACTTTCCTTAAAACAGCTTCGACAGAAGAGGCCCAGTGCTAGCAATAAGGGCAATGAGAAAACAACTTGCAGCTTTTAATCAGAAACTTGTTTTAAACATTTTAGGTGGTACTATGACAATGCAAAGAAGCCCTGATGACACAGTGATTAAAGCACACCTGAACTGGCAGTGGTCTGAACACTAGCTTGCTCCACATGGCAATCAGCTTCCATAAGGACTTATAGCCCAAAAAACACTATAGAGCTGTTCTTTGTTCTACAGCAGCGGTTCTCAACCTGTGGGTCGCGACCTCTTTGGGGGGGGTTGAAGGACCCTTTCCCAGGAGTCACCCGACTCATTACAGTAGCAAAATTAATTATGAAGTAGCAACGGAAATAATTTTATGGTGGGGGGGGGTCACGACAACATAAGGAACTGTATTAAAGGGTTGTGGCATTAGGAAGGTTGAGAACCGCTGCTCTACAGGGTCAATATGAAGTTGGAATCAACTCAAATGGATATGATGCAAAATGACATATTTGGACTCTTCAACAGTAAAACACCCAGGTAACAAGCTTGGCCACCACTTGTCAGTTTGTTGCACTATGGTGGCTTGTGTGTTGCTGTGATACTAAAAGCTATGCCACTGGTACTTCACCCATGGTAGACAGGCTTCAACAGAGCCTACTGACTAAGACAGGCTAGGAAGAAGCAGCTGGTAATCTACTTTTGAAAACCTTCTGACCAGTAGAAGAACAGCAGGTCCCTGCCGGACTCACTCTTCATAAAACAGAGGGTCAGAATTAAGAGGAAGTCCCTCACTGAGATGTCCTGACACAGTAGCTACAATGGGCTCACACATGGCAATGTGTGTGAGGGTGGCGCACGACTGGGCAGTAGTACTTCGATCTCCTGTACACAAGGTTGCTGGATGGCACCTAACAAATTTTTGGAGTTCACAGAACCCATAAGATCACCAAGTTTCCAGTTAAGTACATGTGCATTTTGATGAGGAGAAGTTGGAAGGTCTTCAAAATCCCCAAGGAGAACATGACATCAAGAAAGATTGGTAGGCAACTAGACACCCCCTTACTGAAGGGGTGTGGGGAGGAGATGAGCCAGGCAGAGTGCAGGGTAGCAACGATGAAACATATAACTTTCCTCTAGTTCTTAAATGCTCCCCCCCCCTTCCCCCGACTATTATGATCCCAATTCTACCTTACAAATATGGCTAGACCAGAGGATGTACATTGTTACAGATAGCAACGGGAAACACAGGGAATCCAAGACAGACGACTCCTTCAGGACCAGTAGTGAGAGGGGCGATGCCGGAAGGGTGGAGGGAATGTGGGGTAGAAAGGGGGAACCGATTACAAGAATCTACATATAGCCTCCTCCCTGGGGGATGGACAGCAGAGAAGAGGGTGGGGGGAGACGTCAGACAGTGTAGCTTATGACAAAACAATAATAATTTATGAATTATGAAGGGTTCATGAGGGAGTGGGGAGGGAGAGGGGAAATGAGCAGCTGACATTAAGGGCTAAAGTAGAAGGCAAATGTTTGGAGAATGATGAGGGCAACAAATGTACGTATGTGCTTGACACAATGGATGGATGGATGGATTATGATAAGAATTGTACGAGCCCCCAATAAAATAATTTTTTTAAAAAGAGAAAGATTCAGAACCACTGATCTCGGAAGTTTCACACCCACAATCCTTTTAAAAAGTCATGCATTCATATTGTGTGTGTCATCTAGAATTTTAACAGCCACTGAATTATCAGCCATGTGGTCTAGAAGGAAAAGAAATCATTAGCGATAATATTTAACATAGATCTTTAAAAAATATATTGTTAAGGACCTAGTGCCGGGGTTTAAGTGGAGAGGAAATGTTTTGAGAATGATGAGGGCAATGAATGTACAAATGCGCTTTACATAATTGATGTGTGTATGGATTGTGATAAGAGTTGTATGAGCCCCTAATAAAATAATGATTAAAAAAAAGAGAAAAAAATACATTTTCCTCTGATTATTAATAATCAGAACATGCACTTCACTTTCAAGAAAGAATTAAACATAAAGTACCAAACAGCTGACAGGTATTAACTCATTCAATGAATTAGAAAGCACACTGCCAACCAGGGAGGGTTATTATTTTACTCTACCCATCCTGCTGCAGGCCTGCAGCTTAATCTTGCTTTACCTTGAACCCTCTAGTAATTATTTTAAATGGTTAAGCACTTACCATAATGTGATTGAAATGCCTGCGGTTTGACAACCTGATTACAGTCGTTACACACCACCAAGTAGAAATCATCATGGGCTGGACAGAGACCAAATATTGGCATGTCTGCAACAAAGAGAAAGAGCATTATTCAAATCATCTGGCTATGATTTGATATGAAGCTGGCCATTGGGGGCTAGAGCACTACTTTCTAATAGAGCTGACTAACTACAAAGTGTACCAGGACAAATGATATTCCAGCTTAAACATAATGGACATGACAGACCTTACTATTAGTAGAAAATCTGGCTTACAGAGACATGTGTATAAAGAACTAAAGTAACATTCTCCGAAAATCATTAGTATGAGGTAAAATAGACAAATCTACTAAGATGCAGATGATGAGTATGTGTGCAAAGTGAAGTAACTTTAAATGAATGCTAAAAGGATTCTGGAGAGGAACAAACAAAAACCCACAACTAATAAAATGCTCAGTAATTCATTCACAAAGCTGTACCATCTAGTGGCTTTATTTGCCTAACTGTACATCCTATTCCAGCCATCTGGCCCTGGAGTTCTATGAAACAGTTAAGAAGGAGGCAGAGGTTTCACTGAAGAGTAAAATGGCTAGTTTCTCCAGTGTTCCATACAAAGAAAATTATTTGTATGTATTTTTTTTCCGGCCATGGCAATCTCGACTTCTTTTGCTTATCTACTGATGGCACTGGATACACAAGACTGACCAATAATTCAGCACCATCACCTTACTTTGTATGTTAATTTCACTTCAATTACCAAAACAGGGCAATATACCATTTTCTTTTTTAAATGGTTAAGAAGTCAACTTAAAATGTGAAAGTGAAACTAAACTATCTAGATATACATGAAAACTGAGAGTAACTTAACATCTGGCAATATATGGTTAAATGAAAAATATATCCCAACCAGGAACAACTGTTAACAACAATCTAGGGAACATACCAAGCGCTAAGTTGCTCAGAATCCAAATGCTTCAGAATCATTTCAAACAAGTATTGTACACTGCACACTACTTAGAATACATCCAAGGAATGTACAATTAGACAATGTTTTAGGTAAGCATGCATCAATCTCTGGTGAACTTGGTGGTTTGAAAGGCGGTGGGATGGCTGGGGGGGGGAGGACCTGAGGAGATGTAAAGTGATTATAATCCCTAAAACAACAAATAAACTACGGTGTAATATCTAAGCAAGGCTATAGCTTGGATTTTCCTATTGCACTTAATTGTACAGAGCTGGCTGTCAAGTCTGAAACCTGCCCTGGCTCAAGGTGATTCTAGGATGCATCAGCAACAGTTTCCATGTGCCGTTATCTTATTTTATCCTCACAATATCTAGGTAGATGCCATTATGCGCCGACTTTAAAGAGGAGGAAAATGAGCCACAGAAAAGTGAAGTAATTTGTGTGAGATCAATAAATATCTGGGACTCAAATGGGACTCATAACAGTGACATAAATGTGGTTCCTCTTGAAGATCAGAGAATAATGATTTCTAGAAATCCCATCCACATTTCAATCCCAGTAACTTGGAATCACCAGGGCTGAATACCTTGAATGGGCTGAATTGATTAGATGGCGTAAGCAGCTTCTGGGACACTGGAGACTTCTGGGACTTAAATCAAACAAAGTGCTATCTTCCTCGAAAGCATGGCCACAATGAGTCACTCACAGTGTATGTGGGAGAAGGGAACGGTCTTATCCATGCAGTGATTCACGTGTAATAGGCTATTTTACATGGTTATGGTTCTTTCACTGGGCATTTCACTCTAACCTTTTTAAGTAAATGATCTTAAGTTTCATAATAGCATGTGCTAAATGCCTGATAGAAGGCTATTACTAAAGGCATGGTATGAATTATATAAGTTGTATATCTTTACTAATTTAGATTTTTGAAGGTCGAAACATCTATAAGTAGCAAATCAATTGTTTTGCTTATTAAATCAAATCAATCCGTTTCATAAAACAATTGATTTCAGCTTAGTTTTGGGCCTCTGCTCCTGGCTAGTTTCCCAAAGTACTGAATGTCAAGCAACGTTGCTTGAAATACATCATTTTACCCCAGGTACATCTTGTGACCCTAACTCCTGATTTATAAATACGAGGAAGAGGGGGGAAAAAGCCATACTGATTCTTTCAAGTTATAGATTAAATTGTCACAGTGACCTTTATGTAGAAAATTGTTTTTGCCCTTTGATCCTATTGTGAGACTTAAGAAACATTAGTAACAGCTGTAGTGGTATAGTGGTTACGCATTGAGCTGCGATGTACATGGTCAGCGGTTCAAATCCACCAGCAGCTTTGTGGCGGGAGAAAAGACGGGGCTTTCTACTCCCTTACAGTCACAGAAACCCACAGCGGCTCGCTATGGATGAGCACTGACTAGATGGCACTGAATCTGGTTTGGAGTGAAAGTAAGGGCAAAGGTTATTTCTGTAGGGGAGCAGGACATCTATACGTTTTTAAAAGTTTATATCAATTTAAAAAAATGTTATTTGCCATTGATGATAAAAGAGGAAAAGTTGTTGCTTATTGAGAAAATATTATGTGCCAGGCACCATACTGAGCACTTTTTACATGGCTTATCATTTATTTCCAAGCCATAGAAGATGGAGCTTCAAAAAGTTCATGGGAAAGTAGAATTGAAAGATAATGGAATCTTTCCCCAATCCTTCTGGAGTCCCCTCATATAATTTCCTATTTACTGATGGGGAAGCTAACTTATTTAGAAAGATAGCTGTTTTGCACCACCAGGATGCAAACTGCATTCTCTGTGATTAAGAACAAAGCTCAGTTCTTAAATCTCTCATTAGCACATCCAGAAAAAAGTACATATGCAAATAAACACAGAACCCCTTCGGAAAAGAAACATAGTATATGTAATTCCAGGCCAAGCCACCTCCTGCTGTATTATGAATATATAAAGCAACTTTTAAAGTTTAGTTTCATAAATTCTTTACTTTTAAATATCCATATTTGGAAGTACGCTAGAAGCTACAAAATTTAAGTAAAATGTCTTCTTCAGAAAAAAAGGGAAAATAAAAGTTATATATTCTTCTACTCTGGGACATTCCTGAGGCCTTAGCAACAGGAACAGAGTGCAGGCTGTTGTGGAGACACAAGGAACCGATTTGTGTGAGATAGTGTATTATGTTTTCTCGATACTTTTAAGGCATCAATTCATAATCAAGACCATCTACAAACTAACATATGGAATTTTCCCAAATGCTGGAAAGTTTGATTTATGACAACACAATGTCAAGTTAATAAAAATGAGCTCCTACTGCATTAGTAACATTAACAAAATACACTTTAAATACGTAACAAATAATCTTACTTAAAATAATTAAAAACTTTAAAGTGTCCTTGAACTCATGGATTCTCAACTAACTTTATTATTGTTAAGGCCTTAGATCTCTCTCAGGACTTGGGTTAACCCTATCTAACAATCGTTAGTCACTATTGATTGGGGTGCTAATGGCAAGATCAGCAGTTTGAAGCCATTAGCAGCTCCTGGGGAGAAATAGGGGGCTTTCTACTTCTGTAAAGAGTTAGTCTTGGAAACTCACAGGGTGGTTCAACCCTGCCCTAAAGGGTACTGCTAATGAGATGGCTTTGACCAGACAGCAGAAATTATTTGAGCACCCCTATCTAGGCCAGCAAACTAAGAAGAATGGGGTTTAAACACATGTATGCAAAACTCTACTCCCAGTCAAGCCCTGAATGATAGCTGGTATTCTCCATTACTTTGGTGTTCCTGTCCCTATTTTGAGGACTGTATGACAAAAAACAACACTTGTGTGTCATAGCAAAGTATTTAACTTTTGCATCCCTCCTCCCACACATGCCAAACTTCCACATGTATGTATGACTCCCACATGCCCTTCTCTGGCCTAGACATAGTTCCTAAGCTCTGTCTCAACTCACATATCCAAGTAGCTATTATCTAACACCATTTGAACATCAAACATGTATCTCAACTGAAACGAACTAAAATTTTCTCCCTGCTCTGGTTCCTACACTCTCAAAAGCCTTCCTGTTTTTTTTAACATAACTGCCGCCCCCACCCCCCCAACACACACACCAAACAACCCCCATCACTTCCCCCAACTACTCTAATAAAAAACCTAGGGGTCATTGCCTACATTGTTCTCTCATCACATCTAGCAGCCCTGGTCAGTTCCCAGCCACCAATGTAGGGCCTCCTGTCACCAGTAAGTACCTTTCCACTGGACTTGGAGCCAGCCTTCTGGGTGGTCTACAATCGCTTCCTACAGAACTCAGAGTAAGATTCTTTGAAATCTTCCCCCAGATTATGTCCCCCCTCTTCTTAGAAGTTCTCCAGTTACTTCCTACTCCTCTGGGAATAAAATCCCAACATCACCACTACACGGCACCCCCACCCCCTGCGGTCCTGCCAGATGTGCTGTCCATCTCCTCTGACCTCTGGTTCCTGGGTTCTCTATACTCCCCCTCTGCTCAGGTTCGCTGGCCTTCTTTCTCTCCTCGGGGCCAGAAAGTACATGCCTAGCCAGCCTGGTCCCTCATCCTCACAGGTCTGGCACAGTCACACTTCAGGTCTCTGCTCAGTGTAGTCTTTTTGCTCTGGCCCCTTCCCAATTAGTCATTATTTATCACTGATAAATCTCAAGAGAGTGATTACGAGTGTGGGTTGGGCCATTCTCTGAATTGTCTTTCCCAAGCTACACATCCTTGGGCAAGTTCTATAACCTCTTTGAACTTCAGTTTCCTTGTTCTTCAGTTTCTGTTAATGATGCTCATACTACTTATTTCATAGGGTTATTACAAAGTTTAAGAGAATACACACGAAGCCATAGAAAGATGCCTGGCCCCAGCAAGGGCTCATTTAATGTCTCCCCCATACCCTGTGAGATAGGAGTCATATATTCCCACTGATTTTTTCACACAGAGAAACTTCACAAATAAGTGGGAGAGCCAAAATTTGAACCTAGTTCTAGGCTCAAAGTGCCAAGCCTAGATACTTTGCAATGTCCTCCCCAAAATACTGCTAGATTTGGGCTCCTATGTGCCACTCCCACACCCAGATGACGGCTTGGTTGGCTCCACTTACTCGAGTCAGTATGCTACCCCTTACTGCGTCAGCCACTTCTACTCTGCTGTCAGAGCCATCTCCCTGCAAAGCAATGATGCCCTTCATCTCCTTAAACACCTCTGCTGGCTGCACTCAAGCGCCTGGGCACCTGATCTTTGGAAGCAAGGCCCTCAGCACTCTAGTGCCTCCCACCCTTTCCAGCCAAAGTCCAGGCTACTGCAGTGTCAGGGCTGCCTTAACATTCCCAGGATCTTCCATTTCCCTACAGCCTTGCCTTCTGCCTAGCACAGTCCCTGTGATATGGAAAGTCCAATGAGAACCAGGTCCAATGCCCCCTCTGCTGGGCTTCTGTTCATACCATTTATAACTCCATTCTAGGCCTTCAATGATTTATGATGATTGTTAATTTATACCTGAGAACCTCAGCAACCCTTGCCTCAAAGGGCCACTGTATAGAGAATGGTCTTGTGCATATGCAACACAAATGACTGGAACTGGCGACCTTCCTGTGGCTTCCAGCTGCTCTTAGGGACACAAATTATGATGCTTGATCTGGACCAAAGGTCCTGGTCAAACTTAGCTGTTTCTCCTCCCCTGGTTCTCTGTACCTTCCCCCTGCCCTTTGGTCCCTGAAGCACATCATGCTTTCTCTCTGGCTCCAGTATCTTGACATTTGCTGTTCCCTCTGCCTGAAACTCACTCCCGCCTGATCTTTACCTGACTTATTCCAGCCTCAATGTCTCTTACTTGGGAGTCCTGGCTAGGCAGGGCTTGCTATCTGCTCTTAAAGCACTGACTTCGCCTTGGCACACAGGGCTGTATCTATTCTATCTCTGAGTTTTCATCACTGTTTCCTCCTAGCAAAATAAGCTCCATATATGCCTTGCTTGTGGCTACATAATGCCTGGGCCTAACATGACACATAGGAAAAGCTACTATGAATATGCATCAACTAATATTTGATGAATAATAATTAGACTAGGTTCCCGTGATGCCATAAAAGCCAAGGTTATAGTTATGGTCTGCTCTGATGTCATTTAGTGACACGTGATTGTCTATGAGAATTTAGCATACCATTCAGTGATACCAAAGCTCAAGGAGAGTAGAGAATCCTACAGTTTAAAATAATTACACATGGATTCATACCTGGAGGCAGTTTCTTGGTAGAATTTTTGGGTTTCAGGGTTTAATCCTTGTATTTGAACACTGGCAAATGTTCTTTTGATAATATAAAACAGGAGCCAAAGCAGCCCTAGGGTCAAACTACTGGAATTCCAATTCCTACTCTTCCTCTTACTAGCTGTATAAACATAGTTAAATTATTTAATTTCTCTGAGCTTCACTTTCCTCATCTATAAAGCAAGGTGATTAAGAGTGTATGCTACAGAGTGAGGATTAAAGTAACTAATCTCTACAAAGCATTAAATGTCAAAAAGTATTATCTTAAAAAAAAATCAAACAAGAGACATCCTGGGAATATTTGCTTCCAGCAGTTGATACACACACCCCAAAAGGCAATTTACTATTTGGCAACATAAACACAACTCTCAGGGGGTTGCTAGTTCCTCTTGCAGACCACAAACTTTTCCCTCTAGGCAATGAAAAGCAGAGGAGACTCCTGGGACTCCATCAAGGAGACTTGCTGGCCCATGCCTAGGAGTTTATGCTTGACCCTGAATGTCAGAGATAATCTAAGACTTTAAACCAGGAAGTCACAGGATATAAAAGTCAAACTCTGGAATGAGTGTGGATCAATTTAGGTTCAGGAAAGTCAGACCGAGACAGAGAATTCCTGTGAAATGATGGCAGAAACCTGACTCAGGCCGACTCTGAGACCTTCCCCTCCTGAGAAAATAGGAGATGGCAGGTGAGGCAGCAGGAGCATCTAAAGCCTGGCCTGTGGTTTGTTAATCTAACATTATTGCAGCTCCTGTTGACACGTGAGTATATGAGAGGAAGAACTTAATTTTGCTAAGGCCATATAAGCACAGCTGCTAATAAGGCTGCCAGGCTATGGAGCCAGGCTCCCAATCCAACTGGCTCGGTTTAAATCCCAATCCTGTTATTTTGAGCCTCTACTTTAGTTTCCTCATCCCAAATTAAGGAAAATAGCAGAATCCAACTCACAGGTTGTTGGGATGACTAATGAATATATGTAAAACATTAAGAACAGAGCCTGGCACATACATAATACAATTTTGTAGTTATGAATTCCTTCTATCCTCCCCATCACATTCCTCTAGTCTCTGTCCTTTCCCTCACATTTGGCCCCAATATCCACAGTGAGGTTCTTAAATCATAAATCACATGTCAATTTTTGCCTGATCAAACCTCTTCCCCCCCCAAAATCACTGCCATGGGTCTATTTTCACAGCGACGCTGTAGGCTAGAGCAGAACTGCCCCTGTGGGTTTGAGCCTTAGAACAAACTCACTGCCATCGAGTTGATGCTGAGTCATGGCAACTCTACACACCAGGGTAAAACTGCCCTGTGAGTTCCTGAGACTGTAAATGTTTACAGGAGTAGAAAGCCCCATCTTAGTGTCACAGAACTCAACGCCACTGAGTCGATGTCAACTAAGAGCGACCCCTGTGGGTTTCCGTGACCAACCGTTTTAAGGAAAATCTCAGTCTTTCGCCAGAAGAGCTGCTAGTGGTTTCAAAGTGCTGATCGCCATGAGGGCAGCCCAGCAAGTACCACTACATCACCAGGGCTCAATCTTGCAGTTAGCAGGCCCAGTGACTAAAACACTTTAATACAGGACTCATTGATAAAACCCATTAGTGATTCTCCAACATTGAATTACTGAGAAGGTCCTGACTGATCTTTGCAACCTCAAGACCTCAGACTCTCCACCCCAGTTTTTTGACCTGCTTGACAATTATGACATGTCACTCACTTCCTACCTTGGGGCCTTTGCCAATTGGTGTTCCCTCGGTAAGGAATGTTTTTGCCTGGTTGACTGGAGGTCTCACTTAAATTTCATTGCAAAGACCTTTCCTGACCACCTTTTGAAGCAGACTACTATCTGTTCCCAGTCTCTTCTCACCACTCTATCAGTTCTTTGCAATTTATATTTGTTTTGCTGTATATATGATTGCAAAATAGACCACACTGGATGACAACTGACAACAAAAAGATTGTTTTTCTCTCTCCCCTACCATGTAAATTTCATGAGGGAAGGGACCCTGCCTACACAGTACATCGCCTTGCACAAACATAGTAGGCTTTCAACAAAAGAATTTTTTGAGAACGCCCTGGAATCAAATTACCTAAACTCAAACCTCAACCCCACCACTCAAGAGGTTTGTGACCTGGAGCAAGTTTGTTACTGATTTCTTCTGTGTCTTAGTAGTTTTATCTGTAAAGTGGGGATGATCATCACTCATTGCTATCAAATAAAATCCGACTCATAGTAACCCGATAGGACAGGGTAAAACTGCCCTTGTGGATTTCTGAGACTGTAACTGTTTATGCAAGAAGGCCTCTTCTTTCTCCTGTGGATCAGCTGGTGATTTTGAACTGCTGACCTTGAGTTAGCAGACCAATTCTTAACCATTACCCTCCCAGGACTTCAGGGATGGTGATATTATCTACCTTAATGGGTAGTTATATGGATCAAATGTGTTAATATAAAGACCTCAGAATTATGTCTGCACCAAGTATGTGCTAGATACACGTTACATATTATAATGATTGCTATTTTTACTAAGTCGGTAGCTGCTAGACCTCACAGACTATGTATCAAGTATTAACTATGGATCTATTGGGTATCATAACAAGTACACTATCAGGGTAATTACACAATTTCATGTCAACTTAATAGAGTGAAGGGGTGGAGTTTAGCCTGTCAATCAGGTCACTGCCTGATTGTACCTCCTGGTAGGCATGACCTTATCATGTGGTTTCAGGGAACTTCATCTCTTCCTCCCCAGAGATAAGACACACTCTCTCTGCTTCACATTCTTGTTGACAAGCCACATGGAGCCACTTTGATGGCAGCCAGAGCCCTAGAGATGCTGCCACTGCCATTGGAGCCACAGGACTTTCCACCTACAGCCTGTGATCTTCCTGCATTTGGCATCATTGCATGTGCTGCGTTGAGTCTGAAGAAGAATTCATGGGCTAATATCGGACTTATAGGTTAATATCAAACCTATGGACTTGATCTGGGCTGGGATGTTTTATTAATGCATAATTATTTCTTGAAATAAAGTTCTCTCTTACACATATATGAATGTCAATGAATTTGTTTCTCTAGTCAACCTGGACTAACACAACTATAAACACCACCTATTCATTCATTCATGTTTTTATTTTGGGTATTGGTATATAACCATAAAAGTAACAACAACAAAAACCCTGCAAGTAGTAATGCTTACAAGAAAAATAAAGCTTAGACTTATTCAGTGCTTGTGTCCCATGTATAGTGCTAAATATTTCATCTGGGCAATACCACCTATCTCACTTTATAATTACTTTATAGATAAAATAAGGGAAGCAAAAGGCCTCAAGCCACAGACAAAGCAGGTAAATGAGCTGGGATGTGAAATGATGCAGTCCCAAAGCAGAGATTCCATTTTCACAACCGTAAGCCCTTCTGCCCAATGCTCTCCCTAAATTCTTATCTGTCTCTGCTTTCAGTTGCCCTACTCTCTCAGGAAATCTCTGTCCTCATGCTTTATGTAAATGCAACCAAGAAGTTCTTATCTGTTCTTAAGAGTTAAAAGGCAACATCTTGTCTGTTGCTTATATTGCTGCTCTAAAGTTTCTGCTGTATTTCAGACACAAACAGGGCTCTAAACTCTCACAGCCTCATATTAGTGCCTGTAGTACTTTTATGTAACCTAAAACCTGGAAAGTTGGCCATCACACATAGAAGTTTTATTTAGTCAGCAGCAAATTGATTTCAAATGGAAAATCTCAACACTCCCAAAACCAAAGTCAGCAAGAAAACAAATAAACAAAAACAAACTGCAAGGCCATCAAGTCAATACCTATTCATAGGGCTCCTACAGGGTAGGGTAGAACTACCCCTGTGGGTTTCTGAGACAAACTCTTTACGGGAGTAGAAAGCCAAGTCTCTGGAGGGCCGGCTGGTGGTTTCAAACTTCTGACCTTGAAGTAAGCAGCCCAACGTGTAACCACTATGCCACCTGGGCTCCCCAAATTGATTTCAACATGTCTCAATAATGGGCAGTCAAAATTAAAATCAATGATATAAAAATGTGCTTTACTTGAGTGGAGACCCAATGTCCTTCTGATACCTTAATACTAAACCTATTAAATATATGCACATAGATCTATTTCCCCATCCTCATATATAAATATATTTGCATATGTACATGCCTTTATTTAGACCTCTATAAATGCCCTTTGCCTC
>NW_022103928.1:16857701-16870678 GCF_000313985.2 Echinops telfairi
TCTTGTCTAATATTTAATAATCACAGGCCAATCTTATCTCAACTCCTTCAGAGGTAACAGCCACAAGTGTGATTGTCCTCACTGGTTGCTACTGAGACATGATACCTGGGACAGTGCTGAGGAGATAAGTATCAATAAATATCAAAATCTAGGACTCTGGGTTAGGGAATGAGAGAGGGTGACACTTTGGTGTCCTGTATGGCAGTACTCCATGATAAACTGCCTCATACGTATCAAGTTATTCCCTTAAAATATTGCTGGCAAATTCTGACCTCTCAGATCAGAAACCAAGTCTTCAGTGCCATGTGTCTGCCAAGATTCTTACCCAATCTTATCTGCATTACTGCCACTAGGCTAAGCTTATAACCTATGGTAGATGGGAGCTATTGGGCAGTCTCTTGCTTAGCTGGTTTTATAGCATCAAGCAAAACACATCCTCGCAGGCAAATACTCCTAGCCATCCCCAAGACTATTGCCCTTAGATAACTAGTAAAAAACATTATGCTCTTCATATATATATATATATATATATATATAGGCTCAAACAGAAAACAGCAAATCAGGAAGGAAGCTCACAGGCATATGAGTTAATTTATGTTAGTGGGAAAGGAACAGCTCAGGAAGGAGGGTGAGAATGGCTGCACAACTCAAGGAATGCAATCAATGTTACAGAATTTTACACGTAAGAAAAAATTCAAAATGGTCTAAGTGTACACTGTACTTGTAACAAAAATTTTATGTAAATTATAAAAAGATACTTAACTTCTCAGCAACCAGTTTCTTTACTTAAAAGAGTGAAAATAATTACATCTGTTTCAGGTTCTTGTTGAACTGACTGAAATAATGCAAGTAAAATGATTAGCACTTTTATTTTCTAAATATATGAAGCAGAGTTGCATACACCCACCCTAAAGACCCACTACACCTAAGTCCATTTGTTTTATCATCATTGTTGTTATGGTTCATGTTAATACTCTCATGACCCAATAAGCAATCTATATGACAGCAAGCATCCTATATAGGAGCTGCAAAAAAAAAAACCCCATAGCTCTGATACAACTAAGCACAACATTAACTACTGAACACTGCCTCATGACCTTTATCTTTTGAAATGATTCACCTTAAATAGGCCATATCCTGATCCATAAAACAAAATTCAAGAAATGAGAGAACTAAAACTATACATAGTATATTATGTGACCACAATAAAATAAATCTAGAAGTACCTCTAAAAGAAAGTTAACAGAAAAGCTTCCCAATACTTGGAACCTAAACATACTTCAAATAACCAATCATACAGCAAGAGGGGAAAAACACATGAATGATTTATGAACATAACGTACAATATATCAAAATGCGGAGTACAAATAGCTGAAGAGTGGGAAAGAGGCACCTTATAGCACTAAAGCCTCTCAAGTTTCTAAAGAAAAAGGTTATTAAAAAATAATCTAATCTTCCATCTTAACCAAGAAAAAGAGCAAGAAAACAGAGAATTAGTAAAAGGAAAGGGAGAGTAAAGAGCAGAAATCAATGAAATAGAAAAAAACACCAAAATAAATAAGTAATGAAGCAGAATGCTGGGTATTTGAAAAGATCAATAAAGCCAACAAACTATTACAAGGCAAGAAAAAAGACAAATTACTATTACTAAATATGAAAGATGATCTTACAGACAGCAGGGTAATGTGTTAGTCTGGGTACAGTAGAGAAACAAATCCACAGAAAGTCATATGTATAAGAGAGTTTTATATAAAGGGTAAGTGCACATCAAGAAAACATCCCAACCCAGTGCTGCCCAAAATCTATAAGTCCAACATTAACCCATATGTCAGACACCAATCCACAAAATACTCCTCCATCCCACAAAACACACACAATGCTGCCAAACTGTAGGAGGAAAGCCGAGTCAGTGAATATGGCAGGGGTCTGCACACGGCTGCTCCAGCACCCAGGGCTGCATCGGGGTAGGCCGATGCAGCTTTTCCTTGGGGATGTCTTGCAGGAAGTGAGCCTTGCCAGCTGAAGCAGAGAACTGACTAAGGCAGCTGCACCGTGGTCTGACCATCACAAAGCAAGAGACCCAAGAACTAGAAAGGTGAGGCTCACAGAGCCATTTATCCCTCCGCCCTTCAATTAACCCCACATGTTGTTTATTGGCCAGGTTGGCACAATAAACTCTGACTATCTCAGGTAACAAGGTTACCTTATAAAAACTTTATACGAACACATGTGACAACTTGGGTAAAATGAGACAATACCTTTAAAAGTACAGACAATCTCAACATGATCTCAACATGAAATAACTTGAATATCACTTTGATTATTATAACGAGCCCTGGAAGATCAATAGTTAAGTACTAGATTGCTAGCTGGTAGGTTAGCAGTTTGACCCCAAAAACTGTTCCATGGGAAAGATGTACTAGTCTTCTTCCAGAAAGATTACTGACTTGCACCCAATAAAGCAGATCTACTCTGTCCTACATGGTTGCACTGAGTTGAGATCAGCTGGATTGGCAATGAGTTTTGATAATTATTTTTTTAAACTTGATTTGAAGTCTTCCTGCAATATATTGGACTAGTAGACAGCTACACAGACCCTCTACTACACAGACCTGACTCCACCTCCCCCCCAAAAAAGGCTTACAGCAACTATATAGGGCAGACTTGTATAGCTCCAAAAGGCTTCAGGCTGTCAATCTTCACAAGAGCAGATTGCCTCCTCTTTCTCTCATGGAATGGCTAGTGGGTTCAAACTACTGACCTTGCAGTTAGCAGCCCACTGCATGACCAACTACACTACCTGGACTCCCTAAAGCAAAGATACATAAGACCAAATGAAACAGATATCAATGACAGAAATGCACGAACTGCTAACTTTGAGAAAATACTGGACAAAAGCTCTAAGAAAGGAGACAGAGGCTGGCTAGTCTGATTTGGCACAGTCAGCTTATCTTACCCAGAAACTTGATAACAGATTCCCCACCCCACCCCTTCCTTCCTCCCCTGCCTCACAGTCCCTGTTCCACCTGAGCTGTGCATGCGCTCCCCCCACCCCACCCCACACCCCACCCCCGCCCCCAGTGGATCAGGTACTGAGGACATCACTGAACGTCAAATCTGGAGGCTTGTGAACGTCCCCCATATCAGAAGAGTAGAACATATAGTGCCAGGTACCTGGCCACTCCTGGACAAGCAGGAATTCCTTCCATTACCTGCCCCAAACTGCTTGCTCTCTGGACCAAAAAAAAAAAAAAAAAAAGGCTTCCAGAACAAGCCCCTTGACCCCAGGCACCACCTGAGCAGACATGAAATACTGATGAACCAGGTGCCCTATCTCAGACAATGTACAGACCAGCAGGTACTCCATTGAATAGATAATACTCCACTCCAGCCCTACCACCCTGAGAGAGGTCTTTGGCTGGCAGGGATGCCAACCCACATCAGGTGCCCACCCCCAAACCCCGCCATAGGTTTTTGCCCTTCCCTTGATTTTATCCTTTTCTCAACTCCCTTCATTTCTTCTTATTCCTTCCAAACTTTGTTCTTTGGGTTTTAAATTTTACTATTTATTTTCTTTTTCCCACTCCCTAGTTCTGCTCATTGTATTACCTTCTTTTTTACTTTCCTTTTTCTCTACCTTTGTTTTTGGTGCTTTTTTCTTTCTTTTTCTTTTTTGTTTCTGTTCACCTAGTTTTCCTTTTGTTTTTTAAATTCCTAATTTTAAAATATTTTCTATTGGAGCTGTTGCTTGTCCCACTCCCCAACCACACCCTTTGGATTTTGTTTGTTTCTTTGTCCAACCCAATAGGAGCCCAGCAGCCTTGTCCACATGGCTCAGCCACACCCCGTATATTTCCTGCAGCCATACCTACACCTCTGCACCACTTGATCACTGATAGCTGAAAACACCACTCAAACCATAAATCGTGTTATAGGAAAAGCAAATACAGAATTTTGCATACATTCAGTTTCTATTACACCCACTAGGATCACAGGCAAAAAGTGACTAAGGTCTCACCAATGAACAAGCATCATTGAAGTACAAACAGAATACGACTACAATTTTCAGAGACAACACATACTTTTAGTATACAAGAAGAAACAAGGCACACTGGCTCAAATAAGTGCTCAGTATACAGAGTCAGAAAGACCACTCTGAGGAAGAAAAATCATTGGAACTATCTGAAAAGTAATTCAAAAGAATATTTAGATTCCATCAACAAGTTGAAAGAGATCAACAAAAGCAAGGAAAAAAACAGAAGAAACTTAAGAAGAATTGAGGAAAACATGACAAGAACTGACAAAATTGAGTGAAAACGAGAAACAATGCAAAGATAGCTAAGAAACAGAAAAGATCGATACTAACATTTAAGAAAAAGAAACCACAGTGAAAGAGTAAAGTAGAACTCAATCAACAGAATACCAATTAATCTGCTAAACAAAACCGAAAATCTGAAGAAAGCTTAGGAATTATGCAGGAAAACATCAAGAGGAATAATTTACACGTGATCAGAATTATAGAACAGGAAGAAGCACAAAAGCAGAGAGAAAAATCACTAAAGAGCTGTTTGACAAAAACGCCAATGATTTCATGAAAGTTAAGAAGATATGCATTCAAGATGTTTAAGGACCCCCAAACAGAACAGACCTCA
This sequence comes from Echinops telfairi, assembly GCF_000313985.2. NCBI lineage: Eukaryota > Metazoa > Chordata > Mammalia > Afrosoricida > Tenrecidae > Echinops > Echinops telfairi. The sequence continues at coordinate 16,862,354 of NW_022103928.1, forward strand.
AAAAAAAAATCACTAACATATAATCAAATATTTCATAACCAAAGAATCCCTTGAGGAGATGATAGAAAGCAGTCTTCCAAAGGAGGGAATCAGTAAGACTAAGTTTTGATTTCTCCAAAACCATGGAGGCAAAGGAAGACAAGTGGGATGACAAATCCAGCCAAATGGTCCCTCAAATACAACTGTGAAATTAGGACATTTCCAGATAAACAGAAATGAAAGAAACTTGTAAAAACCACATCAATCAATACTAAAGAGTTCTTTGAACAGAGACGATCTGAAATTAAAATACACAAAAAGCCATCCGGAAGTCAACTCAACTGTAGAAGTATCCAAAGTAAAACAAACTCACAAGACAAAGATGGGAACCCTAAATATGACCATTTAATAAGTACAGTCACAAAATAAACAACACTGTAGTTATAGAAGGGTCACTCAGAAAGGAAGTCAAGGAGATTTCAAAAGAGAACAAGCAGTTTTAAACTTGGTAAGAAATTATTTTAAGGTAACCTAAAAGACAATAAACATGCTTAATCAAAAGAAAACCACAAAGTGTTAGTAAACTCTAAAACAGCAGCAATAAAGACAATAACAAAACATACACATGAATTCATCATAGAAAATTATATGGAAAAAAGAAACCAGGACACAATAAACACACAGTGAAATTACAATAAATTCATACCTTTCAGTAATTAAACTGAATGTAAACAGATTAAATGCACCATTCAAGAGAGTAGCAGAATGGGGATGAAAACAAGGCCCATCAATATGCTTTCTAGAAGAGGCACACGCTAGACGCAAAGACAAAAATAGAATACACGCCTAAAAAAGGAAAACAGATGTGAAGCTAATGACAATCACAAAAGAGCAAGAGTGGCAATATTAACTTCTGATGAAACAGACTTTTAGGCAAAACCCAGAATAAGAGACCCCAGGGCATGATTGAAAGGTCAAGTGAACAAAAGGGTATAGCCATAACAATGATCTCTGCACCCAATAAAAGAGCCTCAAATATACCAACTGAACTCTAGAGAAGTAGAGAAAAACAGACATCTCAACAATAATAAAATACTTTAATATATCACTTTTGATGAAGCATAGAACAAAGAAGAAACTCAACAAAGGTACAGAAGAACTAAACACAATCAACTAACTGCATAGACATTCCACCCAAGAACAGATTTTCCAGAGGGCATACAGCATTCTCCAGAATAAACCATGTTATGGCAACAACAAGGCTCAATGAAATTTAAAATGTCAAGAAATTGTAATCTTGAGATGTAGTAAATTAATGTAGTCCTTCTAGCTATATCTATCTTTTAAAGTGATGTATTATCATTCTGGGCTCTACACCTGTTGCTATAATCCCATTTTGTAGGACAATCTCTACTATGCTAATGGACAGGATTGGGGTAGGATTAAGGGCTGACTTTCTGTAGAAGATAGGCGCTCTGGTGGTGTAGTGGTTACGTGGGCTGCTTACCAATATATTAGTCAGCAGTTGGAAACCACAAAGAGTTACAATCTTGGTAACCCACTGCAGCAGTTCTATGCTGTCCTATATGGTATGCATAAGTCAGCATCGACTTGATGGCAGTGATTTTGTTTTATTTGTCCTTTTTTTTTTTTTTAAAGTAGAGGGTGTGAACCAAGCCACATCCTTTGTCCCGTTGTGGGCATCCTTCTACTTTGTAGAGACTGTGGAAAGGAAACTCAGGGGAAAAGCTCTGAGAGTATGTGGCAATTTTTCATCTGGCCCAAACTATGGAACTGTGAGGCAAAGTGACAGGTGGACTCCTGGCCTAAGCAGGCAAAGATCAAGGGACCACTGAAAGGCTGAAAGACTGAGGTCCATAGAGAAACTTGGCTGCTGGTTGAGGAGTTGTGTTGCTGTTAACCAATAACTGTATCCTTACTGCTGATCCTTGACTTATGGTCACCTACTAGCTTCCCTAGTAAACCTCAATTTGAATATTATGTATGAGCTCTGTGTGGTCATTGCAATGAATTATCAAATCCAGCATAGCAGTAGTGCCATGGGAGGAATAGCTGGTGTCACAGTAGGTAAAGAAGGATGGAGGGTGGGAGCATATCTGACTCCTGCCTCATGGGACTTAGGGAAGCCAAACAAGGTTCGATATGCCTCACCTCCATTACTGTTCACAATACATCTTCTCAAATTGTAACACTATGAAATTTGTTTGGTGGTCGTTAGTGCTATCAAGCCAGTGCCAACTCATAGCAACTCTCTGTACAACAGAATGAAGCACTGCTCAATCTTGCGCCTCCTCACAATTGTCCATTAACAATTTATGCCTACTGCTGCAACAGTGCCCATCCATCTCCATGAGGGGTTTCCTCTTATCCACGGATCCTCTAGTTTTAACAAGTATGAGGCCCTTCTTCAGGAACTGGTCTTTCCTGATCATGTCCAAATAGGCATTAGAAATCAGCAATAGGAAGATTGAGAGAACAAGAAAAATAAAACAGAAAGAACCAGAATAAAATAAAATCCTGCTTTACAAAGTACTAAATAAAGAATAAAAAGTAAAAATCATCAAATCAAACATAACAAAAAAATCTTCGGGACCCAGCAAAAGACGTGCTAAAAGGTAAATTCACAGCAATAAACCCCACATCAAAAGGAAGAACAAACCAAGATCAACGCAGTATCAGCAACATTTAGAAAAAGAGCAGCGAAAGAAGACTACAGCCACCAGAAGAAACAATATAGACTGGAATAAAAATAATAAGAATGTATGTAGGAACACAATTAAAAGTATCCAACAAAACAGAAGTTGGTTCTCTGAAAGGATTAACAAAATCAACAAACCATACGACAAATCTAACAAAGAACAAGGAGGGGAATATGTAGCAACACAGCACAGAAATAAAATGAGTGGTATCACAAAAGATACTGAATACTATGAAGAACTGTACACCAACAAATTTTAAAACCTAGACAAAATAAACAAATATCTAGAAACACATTACCTACATAAAAGATACACACTATATTAAAATTATTCCATAATAGAGAAAAGGATAGAAAACTCCTAAATTCCCAAGTTCTAGAAAGTGAACATAACTCAGATACCAAAATTAGGAAGAAAGGCATCACTAAAAAATAAAATTAAAGACCAATATTCCCCTATGCATAGAGATGTGAAAAATTTTAACTATGTACTAGCCAATAAAACCTAGCAATATATCAAAATATATAACATGATAGCGTGGGATTCACCCCAGGTATGCAAGGATGGTCCAACACTAGACAAAGAATCAATGTAATCAATCACATAAATAAAATAGAGGAAAAGAACCACATAATATAGATTGACACACAAAATATAGTTGACAAAAGTCAACATGTATTCTTGATTAAAACACGCTACACAATAGATAAGAAATGTAGGACAGGTGTATAAAGATAGTAACTGGATTGATAGTCTCTTGGTGTTCGGCAGAAGAGTTGAAGGGAAATAGGGAGCGAACAGCAATGAATACAGAATAGGTAAAGAAGGTTGGAGGGTCGGGGCAAGCCTGATTTCTGTCTCATGTCAATAGGGAATCCAGAGGTCAGATACTGACTACTCCGTCAGTTTTACATGACTCTTTACAGAAAACACTCCAGCTAAGCTATCTAATGGAGACTCAGTTAAAAACAAAGTAGACTTGAGACACAAGTCTGGGGCAAAACAATGGAACACGAACACGAACACGAACACACACACACACACACACACACACACACGAATGGGAGGTGAACCTTGATGAAAAAATAAACCAAGACCAGGGGAGAGGAGCACTTACATTTCAGAAGAGACTGAGAGTTCTATGTGTGAGTATGGTGGGTGACTGGGGGAGAAGTAGCTGCACATCAGGAAGAGATGCAAAACAAGGGTTGTAGGGAACCTAAGGGTGGCAATGGTCCAGATTTTATGTTCCTGGATAGACACTGTGAATACATTTCTACCCAACCCTTGGTGAAGCACACCCTGGATTAAACACCATGATGACCTGGGGCGCTGACCTTGTAGGCAGCTTGGCATAATGCAGGGGCTACACCTAAAGGACTTAACATAGAAGCCCCTCTGAATAAACCAAGCCTGCCTCAAAGCTTCCTGCACCCTTGGACTGAGGACTGGGGTACTTGGATGGCAGAGGAAACAGAGTGGCTACCCGAACCTGCGGAAGTGGTTATCACTGGACCTTGGGGGGAACCCCCAGTTTGGTGGGTACCTGATGGAAAGGGACCCAGAATCACCATATATGTAGTACCTTGAAGCCCCCCCTTGCAGCAACACAATAGGCTTTGAGCTGTTGGTTAGGGATTTGAACCTGGAAGATCTGATCCAGGAAGTTTCCCCCTGGCACCACCCCCATGCCTAGGGTAAATAAACAGCACAACACAATCAAACAGGAGATCCAACTGTGTTGGGCAACAACTCATGGGTTGGGCTCCTGGTGGAATGGTATTTGCCCAGACTCTCCAAACCTAGAGTTCAGAGTGATGTGTCAGTGGAAAAATGGATGTCGTAAGTTCAATTGCCTTATACCCCAGGGAGATGATTGGCATGGTTTTACTGTTTCTTGGTGTTTGTTTTCCTGCCTTTAGTTTACTTGTTTTTGTTGTCTGCAAGTTGGTTGGTAGCTGTTGTTGGGGTAGCTGGTCTTATGGGGTTTTGAATTTGTCATAATTTGATTGCCACAGTAAACTTGATCAGGGCCATGTTATCAAAACTAATGGTTCTTGTATTAGGGCAGAGCTCAGCGAGTGCCCAGAATCCAACTGCTTGCCCCTGGGTTATGCATAACTCAGGTTTACAGTAAAACCATGTCAATCATGCCAAACTTTGGGGTGGTCCTCCTCCTTTTGGGGGGTGCTTTTATTATGGGCAGAATTGTTTTCTGTTCCATGTATGCATACTGTGTGTGCGTGCGCGCACGTGAGAGAGAGAGAGAGAGAGAGAGAGAGAGAATGAGAATGTGAATGTTTTCTGGTATTTTAACTCACCCTATTATAACCCTCACTCCAGCTTCACAACAGCTCTGAAAACCACTGAAGAATAAGAATGGGTTTGGAGCTTCCCCAGAGAATTATTATTTAAAACTTTATTAGTTTTATTTGACATAACTTTGAGCTTGCTCTTGCTCTGTGTTCTATCCCCACTAGTGTTTGTCAAAATTAAGATCCAATAGCATGTTGTTTAATAACATTGCAATTGTCTGAACTGATGATGCCAGGTGGGTCTGGAATAGGGCCTAGAATTCTAACCGGGCTCCAGGTGCTCGAGGCTGCTGATCCGTGGACAATATTTGAGGATGAACCTAGAATTGTGTGTACCTTGTGTTTCCTTGGTGACCAATAAGATATAAAAACCAAAGAACATTTTCCTTGTCAACCAAAATCAAGGCACTTGGTACACTTCCATTAATTCTTAAAATTCTTAAGGCTACTGAGGCACATTTCTAGTAAGGTTTTTAGTGGTTATGTCTTCAGCTACTAAGTGAAAGGTCAAAATTTCAAACCCAGTAACCACCCCATGGAAGAAAGATGTAGCAGTCTTCTTCCTTGAAGATTACAGCATTGGAAATCTGTGGGCATTTTTACTGTGCCTTTTAGAGTTGCTATGAATAGAAATGGACTCAGCTTATAGGTTTAGTATTGAGTTTTACAAATGAAAGATTAAGATCTCTACACTGCAACATCAATTACTGAAGCATGGCTAGTGAAATACTCAGCTACACCATAAAAGACCCGTTGTAGTCAGGTGCTGTTGAATCAACTCTGTCTCACAGTGGCCCTATGTACAACATAATGAAACACTGCACGGTCCTGCATCATACAACTGTTAAACTTGAGAGTGTCATTGCAGCTACTCTGTCAAACCATATGACTGAGCATCTTCCTCTTTGTCATCGACCCTTTACCAATCATGATGTCCTTTTCCAAGACTGGTCTCTCCTGATAACATATTCAGCATACTCGAGATGAAGTGACAACATCTTCTCTTCTAAGGAGCAGTTAGCTGTACTCCCTCAGATTTATTTGTTCTTCTGGCAGTCCAAGGTACTTGGAACCTTCGTTGTCAGTACCCTAATTCAAACGAATCAGTTTTCAGTTAGAATTACTCATTGCCCAGCTTTCACTTGAGGTGACAGAAAGTACCATGGTTTGGGTCATGTGCATTTCAGTTCTTACAGGGACATTTTTGCTCTGTAACACTTAAAAAGAAGTCTTCTGTGGCAGATTATCCCAATGTATTTGATTTATTGACTTCTCTATGACAATTGGTGGTGAATCCCAATATAATGGAATCCTTGACAACTTCAATCCTTTCTCCATTTATCAGGATGTTTTCTATGCGTCTAATTGTGAAGAGTGTACTGGTTACATGGTGGACTGCTAACCACAAGATCAGCAGTGGAAACCCACTAGTGGCTTCGTAGGTGAAAACAGGTTTTCTACTCTCAAAGAATTACAGTCTCAGGAAACCGACAGCAGCAGGTCTACACTGCCCTTGAGGGTGGCTATGAATTAGAAACGTCTCGATGGCAGTGAATTTTTATGTTGCTTTGGGTTACATTGAGCTGTAATCCATTACTGAAGACTTATAATAATCTTTATCGGTAAGTACACTTCAAAGTCTTTTTGGCTTTCAGCAAGCAAGGTTGTGTCATATGCATACTTTAGGTTGTTAATGAGCCTTCTTTACTCCTGATACCTCATTCTTCTTCATATAATCCGCTTCTTGGATTATTTGCCCAGAATACAGATTGCATAAATAAGGTAAAAAGATACTTAATCCTCATTTTAAGCCAAGCCATGCAATAATTACTTGCTCTGTTTGAACAACTGCCTCTTGGTCTGTGTAGAATTTCTGCATAAGCACAATTAAATGTGAAATTCCCATTCTCTGTAATGTTATCACTTGTTAAGATCCACACAGTTGAATGCATTTGCAAAGTCAGTAATAACACAAAATATTTTTCAGATAGTCTCTACTTCCAGCTAAGGCCTATCTATCAGCAATAATATTCCTTGTTCTATTTAATCTTCTTGAGTTCCTAGCAACTCCCTGTCAATGTACTGCTGGAACCATTATTGAATGAACTTCACCAAAATCTTACTTGCATGTGACATTAATGATGTTGCTCAATAATTTCCACATACTTTTGGGTCACTTTTCTTTAGAGTGATCACAAATATGAATCTCTTCTAGTTGGTTGGTCAGATAACTGTGTTCCAAATTTCTTGACATAGACTAGTGAGTACATATGATGCTTTATCAGATTGTTGGAGCATGTCAATTATTATTTTGTTATTTATTAACAAGAAGCCTGGGTTAGTCTGGGTAAGACTAGAGAAACAAATTTATAGACTCTAATGTGTATAAGAAAAAGCCTTATATGAAGAGTAAATTGTACATTAAGAAACCAGTCCAGCCCAGATCCAATCCATATTAGCCCAAATGTCCAATACCAATCTATAAAGTCCTCTTCAGACTCACGAAACACACGCAATGACGCCGAATGCAGGAAGATCACAGGCCAGTGGCTGGGAAGTTTTGTGGACTCAGTGGCACTGTAAGCATCTCAGCGCTGGCAAGGGTCTCCACGTGGCTTGTCTGGCTCCATCAGCCTCTCTCCATGAGTCTTCTCCACAGGGATGTCTCACAGGGAGTGAGCATGTATCCCGCCTCCAGCAAGCTCCATAGCACCTCCAAATGAAGTCATCAAACTACTACCTGAATGACAGACTAGACTCCACCCCTTCATGCTGATTCCTCAAATTGACACCAGATTATGTAACTACCACAAAGTCCTTGTGACTTAGTGGTCAATTATTAAACCTTTGTTTTTCACTAATGCAAGCCTTCAGGGTGGACAGCTTGGATTTCTTTCTTTAATACCATTGGTTCTTGGCCATATACTATCTCTTAAAATGGTTGAATGTTGATCAGTTCTTTTTGATACAATGACTCTACATATATTCCATCAATCTGCTTTTGATGCTTTCTGTATCATTCAATATTTTGCCCATAGAATTCTTCAGTGTTTACAACATGAAGCATAGACTTTTTTTAGCCATTTCTTTCATCTTCAGACATACTAAGTGGGTGTTTCCCTTTTGGTTTTCTAATTCCAATGGTACATCTCATTATGTTTTATTTTGTCTTCTTGAGCTACTCTTTTTTTTTCTTTCATTTGTGAAAGTTCTATTTGGCATACATGCTTCTAGTTTTTTATCTCCTATTAGGATAGGAGAGATTAAAATTTCAGTTTGAATTTGTCACTTTCTTTCTTTTTTTTTTTTTT
>NW_022103928.1:16872225-16909633 GCF_000313985.2 Echinops telfairi
ACAACATCAATCCACTGACGAAGAACAAATTAAAATATACCAAGCAAGAAAAACTTGTGTTTTCCAGTCTAGCCTGTTGGGGCACCATGCTACTCTTTTTAAAATGTTCTGTTTAGCTCTTGAGATTTATCATTTCTTCCATTTCCTTTAGCTACTCTGTTCAAGAGCAAAGTTTCAGAATCTTTTTTGCTATGTTTAGTCTTTCTTTCCTTCCTTCCCTTTCCTTTTAATGACCTTTTTAGTTTTATCCTGTGTGATGTTCTTGTAATTTCACAGCTAATCTGGTCTCCCATAATTAGTGTCTGTTGCATTACTCTCTAGATTCAGATGGGATATACTTAAGGTCATACTTTGTCTCTCATGGAATTATTTTCAGCTTCATCCTCAACTTGCACATGAGCAATTGATGATACGTTTCTCAATTAGACCTTGACCTTAGTTTGGTTAATGATACTGAGTTTCTACACCATCATCTCATCTCTCTTAATGGCATTTAGTCAATTCCAACTCATAGTGACCCTCTAGGACTGTTCCTGTGAGTTTACATAACTATCAAAACTAACTCTTTATGGGAGTAGGAAGCCTCATCTTACCTCCTGAAGAGTAGCTGATGGTTTCAAGCTGCTTACCTTGCAGTCAGTAGCCTAATATGTACCACTGGAGCACATCAGCGCTTTCCATTAAACGTCAGTTTTACTCCTTTGTTCTCTAACTGGCGAGGTTCAGGTGTATAGCCAGTGTTTATGTTGTTCAAAGGATATCTGCAGTGAAGAAACTGTTCGTCTCCCAAAATTCCTACCATGTGATCTCCAGCTTCCTTTCCAGCACCATCACCAAGGCCATGTTTTCCAACTACTATTCCTTCCTCCTAGTTTCCAACTTTCACTTTTTAAATACCAATTTAGTAGCTCAATCATATTAAGAATAATTGTACAGTCATCACCACAATCAATTTTAGAACATTTTCTTCGTTCTTGGTACTCATCATTATTAGTTTCTCATTTCCTCTTAACCTCTGTTATTACCCAACAAACAAATTGCCGCTGAGTCAATTCTAACTCAAAGGGACCCAATAGGGCAGGGTAGAACTGCCCTAGTGAATTTCCAAGACTGTAACTGTTATCGCCAATTTCTCCTAAGCATACCCCAAGGAACCAATAACCTGCTTTCATATTCTAGCGACCAATAACTTTCAATGCATCTTGACGGTATGTTTGATCAATTTTAGATAGAAGAAACTGGTATATGTCTTCAACAACAAATGCTAGAGAGATTGAAATTCGGACACACTGCTGGTGGGCTTAGGTATGTAAATAGATACAGCCACTGAGGAAAATGATATGGTGATACTTAAAGCAACTGGAAATTGAAATCCCATATGATCCAGTGATACCACTAATAGGCATATACCCTAAATAAATGAGACACAACATGAGTGGAGGTGTGCTCACCCATGTTCATAGCAGCACAGATCAACAATAGTGAGAACGTGGAAGCAGCCCAAATACCCAACAGTGGAAGAATGGATAGAGAAACTATGGTACGTACACAAAATGGAATACTATGCATCCCTAAAATCAACCTTGAAAGCATGAAACACCAAATGACATGGAAGGACCTGGAAACCATTATGCTGAGTGAAGAAAGTCACAAAAGAACCAAATATTTATGAGTCCACTACTATAAGAAGAAACACCAATTAAACCATTCTTAAGAACCAATTCCTGAACAAAAGGTGAGAATGCTACCTACTGGCCATGAACCACATATCATCTCCCTTTTGCACACTTCACAAGAGCCAGCATGAAGGAGGAGACTCCACAGTGCCTGGGGTCACTCGTTCAAGAAGGGGGAATTGGGAGATGACCATCCACTTGAGGCTATACAACAGTGGTTTTCAATCTTTCTAATGCTGCGACCCTATAATAGTTTACGTTGTGGTGACCCCCAACCATAAAATTATTTGCATTGTTACTTCATAATTGTAATTTTGCTAGTTATAAATTATAATGTAAATATCTGATATGCAGGATGTATTTTCATTGTTACAAATTGAACATAATTAAAGCATAATGATTAATCACAAAAACAATATATAATTATATATTGTGAAATATATATTTCTAATTATAAATACCACATATAATTGAGTATAGCTGACCAGAATATCAGCCGGGGCACCTAATTTTACCACAGAAACTACACTAAAAATGTGCTGAAAAACTCAGCTTATATATGAGTCTATATGGTAAACGAAATTTTGTCTTGAAGCATGGTGTGGCATGGGTAACAGTCTTCACACTAGGTGCATGTGGGCGTATCAGCATATGGGGCAGACCTGCCTGGAGACGGATAGAGGAGTGGTGTCTCAGTTCCTAAGACCATTGGAAATATGTGTTTTCCGACATTCTTAGGCAACCCCTGTGAAAGGGTTGTTCGGCCCCAAAAGGGGTCACAAACCCACAGGTTGAGAACCACTGCTATACGACATCGAAACAAGGTTGGGGCAAATCAATGGGCCCCCCACAGGAATGGAAGGAGGAACTTTCAGGAAATTCAAGCCAAGACCAGGGACCATCCACATTGTGAAGGAGAAGCTGATAGTTCTGTTGGTGAGTGTGGTGGATGATTGAAGAGAACTAACCTAACCTCACAGTCGGAAGGGATGCTTAACAATGAGTGTAGGGAACCTAGGGGGACAATGGGCCAGATTCTATGCTCCTGGGTAGACACTACAAATATGTTTCTACTCAACCTTCTGGTGAACCACACCATGGACTAAGCACCATGATGATTGTGGAAGCTGACCTTGCAGGCAGCATGACATAAATGCAAAGGCTATACCAGAAAGACTTAACATAGAGGCCCCACTGAATGAACTGAACCCTGCCTCGAAGCTGCCTGCACCCTTAGACAAAGGACTGGGCTGTATGGGTGGGAGAGCAAGCAGAGTGGCTGCCCCAGGCCTACAGAAGTGGCGGTCATTGGACCTTGGGGGGAAACCCCAGTTTGGTGGGTGTCCAATGGAAAGGGACTCAGGATCAGCATATATTTAGTACCTCGATGCCCACCTGGCAGTGGCATGACAAGTTCTGATCCGCTGAGCAGGGATCTGCACTTAGAAGAATTGATCCAGCAAGACCCCACCTTCTACCCCCTGATATCAATCCCCATATTTAGGGTCAACACAGCCCAATCAAATGAGATGAAAAATCAAACTGTGTAGGGTAAAAACTCGTAGGTTGTGGCTCAAGGTAGAACGGTACTCACACAAACTCTCCATACTGACAATGTCTGGAGTGCTGAGTCATTGGAAAAACTGATGATGATGATGATGATGATGATGATAATGATGATGATAGTACAATCGACTTATACCCCAGGGGGGGTGGATTGGTGTTTATATGGGTTTTCTTTCTTTTTGTGAATATATGTGTTCTGTTTGTTTGGTTGCTGGTTGGCTTATGGCTGCTCTTGGTGCAATTGGTCTTACAGGGTTGTGATTTTGTCTTATTACAACAGACAACATAAACCATGAATGTGCAAACCCTATAGACAAGCAGATGGAGTCTGGACTCCTACTTATCTCTAGCTCCAATTCAAGTAGATCTGATAACATGGCCCTGCTTGATACTTGGCCTTCATGAAAAGATCACTGAAGAACTGAAGATAAAGGGTGCCATAGCAAAGTGTGGTAAAGAAAGAAGATGGTGCTCAGCTGTCAATCGGAATAGTGTCTGGGGTCTTAAAGGTTTGTATTCAAACAAGCAGCCATCTAAGCAAGAAGTCAACTAAATCCACACGGAAGAAGCACACCAGCCTGTATGATCCAGAGATGACAATTACAAAACTCGAATATGACGAAGGAGAAAGTATCAGAGCTAAAATCATGAACCCAATTTGTAGAGGGCTGAAGAGGACAGTGGGAGACCAAAACCCATCTGCAGAATATCTAGCCAGACTGAGCCTTTGGCAGATACCCTCGAGCCATAGGCAAGAGCCTCACACAGCTTAGCAGGCAGAGACCACTGTAATTTTGATTATGCTGGATCAAACGTGGCGCGTGGACAGTTACCTCCCTACAGACCCGGCCTGAATTTATTTTGCGTGCAAGTATCTCTTACTTGTTCCATGACAAAAATTTCTTCCCTGGCTTTTTAAATGTCAAAGGAGTCTTTTCTTCTAACTCATATTTGTATTTTTATCTTTATATTATTATTATCTTATCCTTACCACCTTATTTCAATTTTGTTTTTTACTGTTTCTGTTGGGTTTCCCAGTTGTGAAGCACTGGACCAGAGTTTATAGGGACTTAGGGAGGGGAGTGGGCTATAGGGAGGAAAAGGGGATTTCGGAAATACAAAATGAAGGCTGAAGAGGGGGATGGAATACTAGAACTGACTGTGATAGCACAACTCATTTTGAAGGCGATTTAACCATAGGTGTGGGGGATGCTCTAAAATTAGTGTTGTAATGACTGTACAATTCTTGATATGATTGAACTATTGAATTGTATAATATGTAAATTATGTGCCAATAAAACTGTTGGGAAAAAAAGATTAAGCCATGACACTTGTATTGCATGAACACTTAAATTGTTTCAAGACTTTAGTTACTTTTCAGAATTTTGAAAAAGTTGGTTGGTATTGACAATTTTTGAAAGTGTTCTCACTGCTTTACTAGTGAAGTGGATTTTGGAGGCTCTTACTCTACCATTCTGGAAGTGTTTACTAAATGGAGAAAAATCTACCCAGGTTTTTCTATTTTTAACACAGTTCAAACTACTTTGTGAGAAAAGAAGGTAGTAGTTCAAAAGCAGGAGGCAACTTTGGAATCTTCTGCAGTAGTACAGACCGAGAGACATGGGAGACAGGAGATGGCAACGAGATGACAGAGAAAGAATTCAGAGACATTTAGAAAGTATTCTGACATGAGTTGGTAATGAATGGCCTGAATAAAGAGTGGTGAGAAGACTGATGCCAAATTTCTCATCATGTGGAACAAGATGGATGGGTGGTACCTGTATCTGAAAAAGAACCAGAACAGCTAGGTCAAAGAATGAGGAAACATACCTAGGACACCTGAATTTTAGCTACCTCTGTAACGTCCCTGAAGACAGCGATGAAGCCAATGTGTATATATGAGTCTGATCATCTTGATTATTAATTTTAGACAAATGTCTTATAAAGCCAAGTGCTAAAATTGTATTTCCTCCAAGTGCAAGAAAAATCAGGACTTAAAAAAGGGCCAGGTCATTCCATGATGCACACCTTCCTGAACGATCTCTGAAGACAAATGTGTGTATAAGCAAATGTGGTGAAGAAAGCTGATGGTGCCCGGCTTTCAAAAGATATAGCATCTGGGGTCTTAAAGCAGGGGTCCTCAAACTTTTTAAATGAGGGGCCAGTTTACGGTCCCTCAGACCGTTGGGAGGGCCGGACTATAGTTTGAAAAAAAACAAACTATGAACAAATTCCTATGTATACTGCACTTTTTTTGTTTAAGGGTGGAGTCAGACCCAGTCATGGACACGGCAGCTTGCTGGGTCTCCTTGCTTTATTAGTTTCCAGCCGATCAGTTCAGAAAGTTGGAGAGGGTGAGGCTGCCACCAGGAGCTCTGGACGTACTCTCTTGGGGCAGGCTTGGCAGATACAGGCTGTGGGACAAGACCTCCCAGTCCCCAGTGGGGACTGGTAGGAAGACCATGGATCAGTGGCTGCTCTCCCACACAGATGGAGACCTGGGACTCAGGGGCTGTGCCATGGGCTTGCATGCCCCAGCAGGTCACAGACCATCAGTACCCTGGTGAGCGTGGAGGGATTTGACCAGAGCGATTCATGCAGTGGCCATGCTGGAGCCGCCGACTAGGACATGGTCTTGTAGTGGTTGCATCTGCTCATACAACTTAGGGGGTCAGCACGGGCCCTGGTGAGGGCTGGAGCCCCTTTGGGAATTGGCGCTCATAGGGGTGAGACCAGATAGGCAGGGAGGGGCCGGCAGGCTGAGGAGAGAAGCCAAGGGTGGTATGTCTTTCAAGACACAGACACCCTAAGACCAGAGTCCCAGCCTCGAGCCTCGGAGGCCAAGATGAGCCAGCCCTCGGCCCCATCCTGGCACAAGGGGTAGGATCATCAGGAAACCCCCCCACCCCAATCCAGCCCTCCCTGCCTGAAGGTCAGCAGGCTGTAGTTCTAAAGGGGGGTGACCAATGCCTGTGGCTGCTTGGGGTTGGGCTGCCTGCTTACTTCTCCTGGGAGGCAGATTTGTTGCCTTTAGGGATGAACTTCAGGGAGCTGCTGAATATTCAGAAGCGGGACTGCCCCCGCTTGGGGCCATCACTGAGGAACTCGTGGCCAAGCCCGTGGCCGTATTTACCGCAGGACACCTTAAAGGCATCAGGCTGATTGCGCTCAGGCTGCTTGGCCAGGCTATCATCGTGGATGGTCTCTGCGAAGGCTGGCCACAGCGACGAGTGCTCGTACTTGGAGCAGCTGGAGAACAGCCCGTACTGCACTTGGCACACACGGAGGCAGCGGGTTCAAAGTGATTCTGGAAAACCTCGCCCCCAGAGAAGCTGCAGAAAGACATAGTGCTGCCAGGTTCCCGTCCTGCTCTCACACTCCGACAGCCCCAGTGCACCGACCCCACCGCACATATCTTATTTTGAAGTTAAAAAACAAAACGGGCAAAAACACCCGAAAGGCCGGATAAATGTTCTCGGCGGGCAGCATGTGGCCCGCGGGCGTAGTTTGTGGACCGGTCTTAAAGGCTTGAAGATAAACAAGCGGCCACCTAGCTCAGACGCAACAAAGCCCACATGGAAGAAGCACACCAGCCTGTGTGACCATGAGCTGTCAAAGGGATCAGGTATCAAGCATCAAAGAACAAAAAATCATATCATTGTAAATGAGGATGAGTACAGAGTGGAGACTGAAAGTCCATCTGTAGGGTCGCGGGAAGGAGAGGAGCCAGTCAGGGTACAGGGTAGAAACGATTAAACATACAACTTTCCTCTAGTTCTTAAATGCTTCCTCCCCCCACTATCATGATCCCAATTCTACCTTACAAATATGGCTAGACCAGAGGATGAACATTGGTACAGATAGGACTGGAAACACAGGGAATCCAGGACAGATGATCCCTTCAGGACCAGTGGTGAGAGGGGCGATTCCTGGAAGGTGGAGGGAGGGTGAGGTAGAAAGGGGGAACCAATGAAAAGAATCTACATATATAGATTCTTGTCCATCCCTGGGGGATGGACAACAGAGAGGTGGGTGAAGGGAGATGTTGGACAGTGTAAGATATGACAGAATAATAAAACTTTATAAAATATCAAGGGTTCGTGAGGGAGGGGGAGCGGGGAGGGATGGGGGGAAATGGGAGCTGATATTAAGGGCTCATGTAGAAGGCAGATGTTTTGAGAATGATGATGGCAACAAATGTACAGATGTGCTTGACACAATGGATGGATGGATGGATGGTGATAAGAGTTGTACGAGCTTCCAATAAAATGATTTTTTTTTAAAGGCCAGGCACACCTAAGAGTACTAAGTATCAATAATTCGAAGTCCCTTAGGAGTTAAATTGATGGTTCTAAGAATGAGAACCACACACAAATGCCTGAAACTACTACTCACTCCTTAAATTCGAGTGAATTAAAGCTTTCCCCAAAGGCAGACTTAAAGTTGGAATAAAAATAAAGATAAATCTTTGTCATGTCTAAATTAATTGCTGTACTCATACACATGTCAATTTAATATTCTCCCTGATGCTTGTGAAAACAATTCCAATCGGTCAGATTCGTTCACTCCTTTATTCATTCCACAGATACTTGGTCAGATCATAGGAAAATCACTGAGGACAGGGCAGACTGGGCCCTTGAAGTGCAAATGGATGGGTTTTAATGCTGGCTTTCCAGAATATTTTACTTTTTAAGTTTCATATTCATTTTCTCTAAGTCTCATTTCTTGGCTGAGAAAGAGGAGAAAGATTTCGAAAGGAATCACTGAAAGAGAGAGAGAGAGTCTGTGTTAACTCCTAATTAATTACCTCTACCTCTAATCTCTCAATGTTACAAAAACTTTTCCTGTTTAAACCAATTTAAAAACAAACTCAAACTGGTAAATATTAAGATAAGGGATAAGGGGGGTTGTTTTCCCACATTCTTACACCACAATAACGAGGATGGGAAGGCATCAGATACATATTAGACACCTATGGGGATGATTCAAAGCTGGGGATGCTCAGACCAAGATCACCTAGACACGGTGGTCAACCTGGGCACGTACTAGGTACCTACATCATGTCACAGGTGTGCCTGGACTTAGCCACTAAGAATGGCCAATATCCTCAACTATGCCCCCTCAAGTAGGGTAGGAGGGATAAAGAGCAGAGACCAAAGGCAGGGGCTCTTATTCCAGTACTTCTTCCATGTGGTTTTCTGCGCAGCCATCTTCAGTTGTGAACTTTCCCACGCTCCCACCTCCCCCCGATGCAGCCTTGTATGCTTTCCAGGGATAGCTGTACTGTCTCAGGCTGTATGATCTGAAACTTCTCTTTCCCTTGTAACTGTTACTTGGATTGACAACAGTGCTTCTGCCAGCGTTGAGAAGCAAGAACCGATGAAAACCATCCCAGAAACCTAACAAAACCAGTCATCAAACCCATTCTGACTATAAGACAAAGTAAAACAGATCTCACAGAGTTTTCCAAGGCTGAAATCTTTAATGCGTCATCTCGCAACTCCTAACCGAAAAAAACACCGCTGTGTTCTGCACTGTTCTCACAATTAGGATACCAGGGCCCATTGTGGCAGGCTCTGTGCTCATCTATCTCCTCAAGGGTCTTTTTTTACTGACTAGACTTTATCAAGTAAAATGTCTATTCCCAGGGAAGATCGCTCCTGATTACATGTCTGAATTTCACCGTCCTCACTTCTGCTATTCTCAAAAAAAAACCCAAAAAAACTCACCACTATTGATGATTTCAATGTATAGTAACCATATTGGGCAGGGTAAAACATACTCTGTAGGTTATCAAGAAATATTTATGGGAGTAGAAAGCTTTTCAAACCCATGGCCATTGAGTCATTTCTGACTCATAGCAACCCTATAGCACAGGGTTTCCCAAACTATAAGGGAAGTAGAAAGCCTCATCTTTCTCCAATGGAGTGGCTGGTGGTTTTGAACTGCTGATATTGTAGTTAGCAGCCCAACTTGTAACCCACTGTGCCACCAGGGCCCTGCTGAAAGCCTTAGGTGCGGTGTAGTGGTTAAACACTGGGCTCCTAAGGATAAGGTCCTCAGTTTAAACCACCAGTTGTTCCTTGGGAAAACAGGTGGGGCTGGCTTTCTACTCCAGTAAAGAGTTACTGTTTAGGAATCTCACAGGGGCAGGTCTACCCTGTCCTATAGGGTTACAATGAATCAGCACTGACTGAGTGACAGTGAGTTCAGGGTTCTTTTTGTTTGTTTTTGGTAGTTTCCTACCACTAGGGAATAGTTAAATGCATGTTTAACTCATTCTGCTTGAAAGACTGTAAAACCTAATCCTAATAAGTAGTACTTTCACAAGAAAGTTTTATGCATTCTCTTATCTCAGTTTTACTTCAGACTTCGAAGTTTCACTCCCAGTCCTTACAGGTGAAACTGGTCAAGTACCTAAAACCAGGTGCTCCAAACTCCCTTACCACAGCCATATGCAAATAAATGTGGCTGGCAGATAACACCCAAAGCAGCCACAGCTGACTGGCCCCTCAAACTAGACCCACATTTCTTCCCAGTTCTCTCCCAGCACACCATCACCAGTGCTTCTAAAAGTAAAAGTCAGAGCAAATGTTTT
This sequence comes from Echinops telfairi, assembly GCF_000313985.2. Lineage (NCBI taxonomy): Eukaryota > Metazoa > Chordata > Mammalia > Afrosoricida > Tenrecidae > Echinops > Echinops telfairi. The sequence continues at coordinate 16,882,066 of NW_022103928.1, forward strand.
AACAGACAGTAAGTATAACAGCAGATGCCCTGTCAAACACTTACTGTGCACTAATTGGGAAATTACATAAAGCACTTCACATGCTTTGTGTTATTACTAACCCATTAACAAATAAGGAAGCGGGCAGGAAGAGGTTAAGTAATTTGCCCAAATCACACAGAGCATACGAGAGACTGGCATCAAATGTTAATCTAGCTGACTCTAGAAAGCAGTTTCTCTCCAAACGGGCCGTCAGTCACAGACCTTTATCCCTTCCTCCATTAAGCATTTTGCTACGGGCCAGTCTTAGTTATCTCAGGCTGTTCTAAAAGGAAAACCACTCAAGGGTGGCTGTGACAAACAGAAATTCATCTGGGAAGCCAGAAGTTTAATTTCAAGGCGCCAGCTCTGGAAGAAGGGCCCGGGTAGCTTCGGCTTCTGCTTTCTGGTTCCCAGAAGATGTGTCAGGTTAGGGTTGAAAACACATTTGAGGGGGCCCTGATTCAATTCATAACTGAAGCCTACTAAGTATTGTCTCGGAAAAGAGTACACAGTACATGGAATCAGCCTTTGTAGAACCAACACAGTTTAATTCTATAAAAATCTTACATTACAAAAAAAACACTATGTAAACTTTCAGAAACTTGCTTGTGTAAAACTATTTGCAAAAATCACACTTTATATACAATACTGCTTAAAATTTGCCCTCAAATAAATCCTAATTACGAATTTTGAAGTACACAGAATTTTTGGGAATTATTTAGTAAGAGCAGTTGTAGGGGTTAATTCAAATAAGTTTCTCCAACTGAGGCCCAAAACTTTCCCATTTGAATTTTCCATCGAGGGTGACAGAAAAATTGGAGAACAGTTTGGTGATAGCTGAATACCATGATGAACATACATAAGGGATTCTGACATAGTATTTTGTCACCGATATTTACAATAAAGGGTAGGAAAGAATGAGGCAAAACAAAACTACTATTCATACAGCCCTTCTTCACCGTTCTCATTCAACACAACAGGAAGCATTTAAAGACCACCACAGGGAAAAAGAACTTCATGTGCAAGTAAACACTATCTAACAAATTACTCTTTGCCTCATCAAGTTTTCGGTCTACCTCGTTTTTTGCCAACATATTCCTGTCCTCCCTTAACTCTGAAACAGCCAACCCCTAGCCTTATTTACCTCCATGCTTATGATTAATGGCTAGGTCATATCTCTGCAAGCAGTTGCTTAATTATTATGTACCCCCACCTTCTGGCAGCCTGCCTCTGCCACAGAACAACAAATATAATTACAAGAAGCTAAAGGAGGAACCTTTTCTTCCTTTTTGAGATTTCTTATGATGGGGCTTGTTGCTTTCTTTAAATGGTTTTGAGAGTTGTGAAACACTTAAAAATTCAGGTTAAAGTCATTCGAAAACAATGTTTCCATTCTCTACTTTATTAGCTTGAATATTCGACTGGGAGGGAAAGACGGCAGGAAACTGACCAACAATTCAATAGCCTAAGATATGGGCTAAATAAAGAGAATCATGGAAGAAGCAAAATCATACTGTATTCCAAGGCAGGTCCTCATCATTTTCATGAATGTTGTAACAGGAGGTTAATCTATCAATAAAGATTTACCTAGAATCTAGCACAGGCAGTCTTCCACTGTCCTACACAGAAGCACAGGTGAGAAAGTCAAATAGGAGATTACTGGGATTCTGTACTGTGTGCCACACATCACAAGATCTCTAATTAGATCTCACCTTTGTGACTGTCTCCAGGGATATACTTTTTGGCATTCAATGGTAACATACAGCAGTGCCTTGACCGGTTTAATCCCACCCAACATTCAAATGGGAGTCAAAACTTTCTGCATGTCTAATGGTTTTCGGTTAGTTTCTAAAGTTTGCTAAAAACACCTTACAACATTATTCCTGAACCACCGCATGGAACTGACCCGTTGTGTGTTACTAATGTCAGAACAGATGTTTCTTTCTACATATAAGGTAGTCTGCTTGAAGTTAGGGGCCTTGTTGTCTAGAATTTGGGGGGGTGCAATTAAATACCAGAATCCTAAGACAGTGTGATGCTTACACTTTGAAAAGCAGCCAATACTCCATAAATGTGTGTGTGCCTACTACGTTTGAGCACTCTTTCCGAACGCTGAGGATGGCAGTGAGCAAAATCACGCCCACACGGGGCTTGCGTCCTAGTTGATCCACGCCGACTACTTCCAGTGCATTTCAGAGCAATATGCACCGAATGATGGGGCAGCACTGGCCACAGAATTTTCTCTTTCCTGCCAGCATATATAATTTACAGAAATTACAAGCAATCCCAATGTATAGTTGAAGATATACTTCAAATATAGTTAAATGTACCATATATACTCGAGTATAAGCTGACCTGAATATCAGCTGAGGCACCTAATTTTACCACAAAAATTGCATAAAAATGTGCTGAAAAACCTGGCTTGTACACGAGTATGTAGGATAACTATACATACATATAATTCACATGAACTACAGTTCAGTGTATAGTTGAAGATGCTTCCAATGACCAGTATCAGATCATTAGTTTGTCTCCTACCTATATCATCACAGTGAGCAAAATGTAGTAAAACTGTCAAGTAACCACTCAAGCCCACAGGGAAAGGCCAAAGACGGGCTATGAAAAACTCCACTGTTGATTCCACTATTATCATGCGTCAGGTTGGGTAGGTCCTTACTCCAGAGGTTTGTGTATTCAGAATCATGAGAAAGCCTGTTGAGAGGGACCCTTACAGAACATAGTAAAGTGCAGACCGTTGGAAAGTCTGAGATTATAGTATGAGGCACTGTGTTCGGTGCTCAGTGCTAACCATAAAAAAACAACAACACAGCATGATGATCTTTGCCCACACAGTTACCAATCTAATCTGAAGAGCCAGGCACTCGCATAAATATCATATTCATTAATTTCAAAGTTGTCATCAAGTGTAAGTAATGTCAGCTTTGGGGGAAGGATGAAATTAAAATAAGCACCTTGGGCTCAAGGGAAAAACAAAGCAGTGGCTATTCACTAGCGCTTCCTGGATGCTGCTGTGCAGATGCAAGTGGGACCCAGGATGGGGAAGGAGTACAACTTGCCCAAGGGTTGGTATGGAAGTAGTGGAGCAGAGATATTACAACACAGAAAACACAACCCACTGTCATCAAATCAATTCCAACTCAGGGTGGAGCTAACCTGCTCGCTACAGGATTTTCCCAGGCTGTAATAGTCTGGAAGCAGACTTCCAGATCTTTCTCTGGCAGAGCAGCTGGTGGGCTCAAATAGATGACCATCTGGTTAGCAGCCAGCCTGCTTAGCCACCATGCCAAGGGCTCCTTGGAGCAGAAATGGAATCCAAGAAATAAAGCTGAAGTTTCTGTGCAATATGCACTCACTCGTTACAAACTCTGGGTATGATTACAGGAACCCAGAGAGGAAGTACTTAAAAAACTGAGTCATCAGAATATAATAATCTTATTTCACCCTCCCCTAAGTTCCTATCCAAAATTATTCCCTTTCTTCCTCTCACAAAGGACATCCCTTCCCCCTTCATCCTCCATCCAATTCGGTCCTCTGCAGGCACAGAAAATAAGGATTGTCTGATATCTCCTTCCATTACTCTTAGAGTGAGTCTCATAAAATACAAGCAAGCAAAACAAAAACCTACTTCCCCAAATTCCAAAACATTTTATTTCCCTCTGTGAATCCTCTTCCCAGAAATGGTAAAACAGAACATAGGGCATGAAAGAGGCCAGACTCAATCATAGCCTCTGAGTAGGCAGGAACCAAGAGGCAGTGGGAGAGGCTGCCAGATGGTAAGCAAGTAAGTGGGAAAGGACAGGACACAAGGGGGTGGTTTTCAGAGGTCCCCCGTTACTGTAGGAATTCAATCTTTGTCCTCTGAATACAAATCTAGTACACCTACCCCTCGCTTATCAACTATTTCACGACCCAACTTCACACTTATGACAACAGTAAAAAAATCTATTATGTACATTAACCTGGGTTCCTCCCCATGTCCAGCTCCTGGCCCACATGTCTATCAGGCTCAAAGCTGAAGCTGGCAGCTGTCCAGAAGGCCCCTTGCAGGCCCTATCCGTGGTAGCTCTTTGTGAGAAAGACTCAACTGAGGTGGCCTGGGAGTGGGGAGAGAGACCGAGGGGGAGGTTCTATTGATACTGCGGCTCCACTCAACTTAAGTTCCCTGGAGAGACCAAGTCCTGTAGTAGGAAGAGGGTAATCTGGGGCCTGGGCACTGCAGCAGAAGCCAGGTAGCTCCTCTCCTGCCCCTGCAGCCCAAGCTACTGAGTTCTTCTAAGCTGCTACTAGTAGTCTTGAGGGCCTTGGCCTTGGATTCCAAGTCCACCAAGAACAGCAGCACAAGTCTCAGCTCAAGCACTAGCCCTGACAGCCAGTACCTTGAGATGAAGGTTTTGGGAGGGGACTGTCTCCAACTCCTCTTTACATAATTCCCTGGTCTTTGGAACCTAATGGCGTCATTGATGATTTTGAAACAGAGAAGGTAAAAACATCAGTAGTTTTCCCAGTATAACATTTGTGAATGAAAAAAACACATGGCAGAGGGTTAGGGGGAGATGGGGAGCTAATAAGGAATATGAGAAAGAAGAAAATGTTCTAGTATTGATTGTGGTAATGTTTGTACAACTCTCCTTGATATGAACTACTGAATTGTATGATGTGTGGATTATGTCCAATAAAACTGTTAAAAAAATTGAAAAAGAAAGTAAAAAACCACACCACTTGGCTGGTTTGTTTTTTTGTTTTTTTTTTTGGGAGGGGGCGGCTTGGAGACCCAGGGTCTTCTCTTTTTTAAGGTATGAACCTGGATTTATGTGGGCGAATAGGCTGGGTGGTTGATTCATTCAAATGTCTGTGTTCGAAAAGTTCAGCCTTTTCAGTTATAAAACCATCAATTTCACTTAACCCTTTTGCAGCTAACTTGCTAATGTTGTATTGGTACCCAGAGATCTCACAATACAGGAACCCTGTTGGTACAGTGTTAACACTCAACTACTAAAGGAAAGGTCTGCAATATGAACCCACCTGCCACTCCACAAGAAAAAGATGTCAAAATCTGCCTCCCTTAAGATCAATCTTGATCAGCGCTAACGTGGTACCTCTACTATGTCTGATAAGGCCGTTTTGACTTGGAATATACTCAATGGCACTGGATTTGGTTTTTTTATTTTCTTAAAATAATATACAAACTAATCAACTAGCCTCTCTACTCAATAGGTACTCACAAGTTATGATTTTATCAATTGTATTATCCATACAGCAAGAACCATTAGCTTCTGCACCCAAAAAAGGTTGCCTAACAAAGCTACTGTGCTCATGTTTATTCAATACTCAAGACTGTCATATTCTTGAGCAAAAATGAAAAATGATCATTCATGTGAAAACGGTATTTCCTCCTTTTTGGAGAGGAAGAGAAGCTAAACTACAGTCCCTTAATATGCTGTTCTTCATCTCAAATCCTGTTATAAGATGTGCAGTTAACTCAGTATGGCCTTCTTGGGGGCAGGTAGAAAAGAGTTTTCTGTGACTGCAAAGGCTGGGGCTTATGGAATAGATGAATAGAACCAACCAGCAGCAGCGAAAGCCACACCCTCAGTTGTGGGTGAATTAAACAGCAACCGTCCTCAGTATTTCTGAATTCTTAGGGGAAGAGAATTGTAATCAGGAAGTCTACAACTAATTTTTCATTTAAGAATGGCACTGATTAATTACTTTGAAAGCCAGACCTCAATTTTCACATCTTAGGGCTTTAAGTTTCTACAAAACAGGCACAGTGATCTCAACAGCCCCAAACATGAGGTAGAAGAAAATGCATGCAGACTGCTCCTTAGAGGCAAGGATGGAAAGACTTCTTCTCACGTACTTTGGACATGTTATCAGCAGAGACTAGTACCTGGAGAAGGACATCAGGCTGGTGAAGGGGATGAGGAGTGGAAAGGAAGCAGGCCCTTGATGAGATTGACAGTGGCTGCAACAATGGGCTCAAACAGTAAGAATAATTCCGAGGCTGGCATAGACCCAGGTGGTGTTTCGTCCTGCTGAACAGAGGGTCACTTGAGTCAGAATCAATTCAAGGGCACCTCATAACTACAAGCTCGGACCAGAGTCGGGATGATGCAATGGCTCAGTGCTTAGTTGCTAACAGAAAGACCAGAGGTTAGAAGACACCAACTGCTCCTGGGGAGAGACACGTGGCAGTGGGCTTCATGAAAAACTGTTCTTCGGCTCAGGTGAGTGGGTTGCAGCTCCCGGTTATCCTACGTACACTATAAAGAAACACTGCCAGGACTGACATCACCCTTAGAGTCATGCAAACTGAGCCACAGTGGTTAAGTCTACGTCCAGGTCTGACTACGGGTAGTCTTCAGGGTGTCCCCAGTCTACATCCTACCAGTAAGTCCGGGCTTAAAAAAAAAAATTGTTTTAATTATTATGTTTGTGATTTTTAATTTTGTTCCACATCAAAACAGATACATTTTAAAAATTTATATTGAATATGGAGCTTGAACTCAAAGCCTACTTTAATTACAGTAAAATCTTAATGGAGACTTGTAGGGGTATTGAACGATCTTTGTGTATTTTCATTGGTAGTGCTATAAACTTGCCATAAAGGCCTTTGAAAATCAGATGGAAAGCATAAGCTCTCTCCTTTGGAAACAGTACAACTTATGCAATTATGAACAATATTTTTCATAAATCAAGGTTTTAAAGGACTTCACATTATTCAAATAGCCCTACACTGGGAAATCTAGATTTCAAAGTTATGCATTAGTTCTGCATGATTCTACTTCCATTTCCAAATTTCAGGTTTTTAAGCACACTCACAATTTACATGTGACCCACATTACCACCATGAGATTAGAGACATTGAAAGGGAATAGGATTTAATGTCAATTTTTCTCCTGAAGTAAGAATTAAAGGGGCAGGGGAGCAATTTAATGAGGTTACAGGTACAAAAGAGACCACGTAAACCACAAGTTATGCAGGTAAAGGGGTTGGGAAAGAGAGAAAAAGAGAGATGGCAATGCTGTGTCTTCTTTCTGAAGAGGGAAGAAAAGGGGAGCCACACTTGATGGGGGAACATGGCTAGTTTCTAAAGCAGGCTTCAGTCCTCAGGGGCTCCTCCTCTGACACCTTACACAACCAAAGCCACGCTCACTGAAACCAAGATGCCAGAGGCATATCCATGGTTACTGCCCACAAAACCTTTATCAGAACTAAAGTATCATTTTGGGTAATTAAATTTCATGCCTTTCCCTGGTGTGTGTGTGGTGGGGGGGCGCGTCGGCAGGGGAAAGGGTAGAAGACAGATGCTAAAAAGTAACAGCAAGAGTCACAGTAGAAATGAGTAGCTGTAACGTCCCTTACACTCTCCACTAACTCCAGCATTCAGGGCCCACCTCTTGGATACCCATCGTGGTTCATTTAATTCCTTAGTGGAGCTTTCAAACACTCTACTTTCCCATGCCGCATAAGCAATCAAGAGCCATACTGAACAAAATCAATGTATAAGCACCCACCGATGTATTAGCACCCAGCAACGTATAAGCACCCACCGACACATGTCCACAGAACTAGTTACCAGTCCAGTGCCATAAAACCAGGCATATATCCTTAAGCAATAGCGGTATGGTAGTACCCACCGAACATTTTAAACTGTGGGATCTACAAAATATTGAGTGACTGTTTTTCCACTTTGTTCTTCTCTTCATTTGACAGCCCACAGACAGACACAATTATGGTCACTGCCTTCCAGGGAAAGCAGAGGAAGGGCTGCACACAAAGGGATCCTATGACGAGATATCTTCCTTGGGCAAATAAGAATTTGAGTGATGATGCTAAACCAAGTGCTTGCAAGACTCCCTAATTACCTTTTCATAAAACTGACAGCACTTAAAGCTTCCTGGGGATTTGGGAATAAAAATAAAAACTTGTTACCTTTTAAAATGAGAGGAAAGCTGTCTCTGAACAGGATTGAATTCTGCCAATATAAAACATTAAAGTCTGACCTCTCAAAGTCATCAGCACTATTTGAGAACCATTAAAATATACATTAAGACCTATTTTCCATGTAAAGAACAACCTTCAAATTTGGTCCAATTTAGTCATAACCATTTTAAAAACCTAGATTTCTGCTAAAGGTTATTGAAGAGGTAATTCCATTCCAGTTCCTGTAGTTGGATGGGGGAGCCTCTCCATCATCTCTCATCACCTGCCAGTCAGTTCACTGACAGTGTGGTGTGAACCCACTGTGTACAATGAGAGACAGGATTGCTGGAACAGGCCCTGAGGCTAAGAGCTTCACACACAAGCAAGACCACAGTATTGCAACACAATCAAAGCAAAGAATAACAGCTGATGAAAAGTTTTGTTGTTGTTGCCACTTTAACCTACCGTCTGGGTAGCACTACCACCAAGACAAACAGATTTGGGGGGATAGGGGTGGGTAGGAGAAGAGTCAGCAGTCAAATCAATCAACTCAGCAAAACAGAACATGACTTACTGAGTATAAGTTAAAATGAATGATTTTAATTAAAAGAAGGAAAAAAAAGATTTCTAGATTATCTCAGGTTACAATTATCTCTGTTATTAGACGGTTGTATTAGTTGTATTTATCTTCCCAGTTGAAGACACTGCCTCAAGTGATTAGTGTACATATTACTTGCCTATAGGTTAAAGAAATGTCTGAATTGTTTTTCAGTTGTGTCAATTAACTGAAACTACTAGGATTTCTTTCCTGAAAGTTTCTCATGCTGGCAGCAAATGTTTTACGAATTATGTAACAGTGTGAATTTTAAAAGAATGCCTTGCATGGCCTCATTTCCCCACCCCCATCACGTGCATGTGTCCAAGTGCTACATGTCCTCAATGTTTATGTCTGAGGTACTGAGACAATCCCCCCATTCTCCCTGGTGGAACTTCACTACTGCTGTTAATCCCCTTGCCCCCTTTGATTCTCCATCCCAGTACCTCTAGAGCAGCAGTTCTCAACCTGTGGGTCGTGACCCCTTTGGGGGCCGAACGATCCGTTTACCAGGGTCGCCCAAATCATAATAGTAGCAAAATTACAGTTATGAAGTAGCACCCAAAATCATTTTATGGTGGTGGTGGGGAGTCACCACAACGTGAGGAACTGTATTAAAGGGTCACGGCATTAGGGAGGTTGAGAGCCACTGCTCTAAAGGATACATTTCCACTTTACTCATTTGCCAATAAATTAAAGCAAAGTGTCCCTTCACAAACCTGCAGCTCAACAGGAAGAAGTGTGCTTTGTTGTGAACTAGGGAGTGGCTCCACAGGGAGGGAGGAAAAAAAGCCTAAGAACAGGAATACCGAAGGAAGAATATAAATTCCCTATTGAGACACTGAAAAACACAGCTTATCTTGGGAAACTAAACCCTGGTTCTGTCCAGCGGCACACAAGGAATCAGGCACACTGTCAGTCATTGATAACCAGGTATTCCCAAACCCACACCATTTTTCTCTCTTCACAGCATGGCGTATATTGCCACTCAACCAAATAGGAGGGTGATAGGATCCTGGAAACAAAAATGAACTCAATTAAACTTGACAATCAAGTAGGGAACGAATGCTACCTATTGCAGCAAACACTATCCCACCTTCCCTCAATCCCAACAGTAGGCCAAAGAACAGTTATTAGTGGGTGGTCTGCACTATAACGAACCCTGGTGGGACAGTGGCTAAGCACTGAATTGCTTACCACAAGGTCAACAGTTTGAATTCATCAGCCTCTCTGAGAGAGGAAAATGTGGCCAATGGCTTCGTTAAAATGTAGAGCCTTGGAAATCACATGAATACCTCTACTCTGTTCTTCAGGGTCACTATGAGTTGAATCGACTTGATACTCCCGGATTTGGTTTATGATGGTTTTGGTCTGTAAAGTTTTCCCCTTCTAGGCAAGTTTTGCAAATTTAGTCAAGATCTATTTAAAAATCTGCCATGATTAAGTTTCTTTTACCCAGTACCTATGCCCCAAATCTAACAACACACTTAGCAAGCACTGGGGCTTGGTTTTTATGGACACAAGGCACTATTGGACAACTTGTGATCAGGGTGATAAAGCAATTAACAATGATGTGGTTTATGAAGGTAGACCTAGCCTAAGCCTAGCACAATAAGAAACTGGCAGTATGGGGGCGAGGGACATCCGCATCCCCTGCAGAGGGAACAGCATGTGCAAGGGGGTTTGGAAGTAGAAAAGAACCCAGTGGGCTGAAGGAACCGGAAGGAGGCACCTGTGTGTGAGCACAGTAGTGGGCAAAGGGGAGACTGGCAGGTGGTGAATTTCAACATCCCAGCAGAGGCCACAACCATCAGAGCCTATGGGGATTTGTAATTTCAAGGTTCCTACTCCATTCCCAGCACTTAGCTCTGATCTCTTCTACTATACTTCCCCTACCCCAGGCTACTTGGGCCACTGAAGCACCCTGCTGGTCCAACATCCGAACAGGCCTTCTCCTACCACACATGGCCTTTGGACTTAATGTGCCTTCCTGGATATCCAGAGCTCCACATCTTCCCCCTCGATTGGTAAAACCCCTTCTCACCTATTGTAAACTGTACTCCTGTCTTATTTTCTCTCCACCTACTGTTGACATACTCTACTTCTCTGTTGTATGCTGCTGGTTTCCTTCACTACTATAGCTCCATGAAGGCAGCTTTGTGCACAATTTTATTCCTGAAGACTACAACTACCGCAGGTAACGACTAGAGGGTAAGATGGTATGTAGAATGAGCCAGTTGATGACTGAAAATAAGTGCTCAATAAATGTATGTGAATGAATGAAAGGGAAGAATCCATTTTAGAATTCATGAATGTACTTTCGGGGAGTTTACATTAAGGAGGTAGCCTACAGCCCCAACTGGTCTCTGATGTCTAACCAGCACCAATTCCAAACTGCCACCACAAGGATCTTTACAAAGTACAAATGTCATTCTATCAGCCCCACAAAGCCCTTCAGAGCACACCTGGCCTACCCTCAGGACAAACCACAACCTTCTTTTGGGGATGACTTGCTTCCTGCTGCATTTCTTGCTGGACACTCACCTCCCCAGGCTGCAGCAACTTCTAAGTCATTCCACAGAGATGCCACCTCAGAAGCTTCCATGTCACACACACTAACTTACCTGAAAGGCTTAGCAAAAGCTCCAACTCTCCCATTCACCTGCTCCAGGCAGCCGTCATGTCTTGATCCCACTTCCCCTCTCAGTGCTCACAGCATTTCACCCAAACTTCTGATTTCCTGGATTCACATTATGACAAGTGACCCATGAGGAGTTTGGCTTTTCTTCTATGCGTTATTTTAAACCCCACTGCCATCAAGTCAATTCTGACTCACAGTGACTAAACAGGTTTTCCCAGACTGTGAAGCTTTACAGGGCAGTTGGTGGCTTTGAATTTCCAATCTTAAGGTTAAGCAGTCCAATGCCTAACCGACACACCACCAGGGCCTTTCTGTGCTTGCCTCTCGCTGCCATGAAGTCGGGTCCAACTGACAGTGGTTCTACAGGGCAGAGTAGAACTGGCCCTGTGGGCTTCTGAGACTGTTTACAGGAGTAAAACATTATTTTTCTCTTGAAAAGTGGCTGGTGACTTCTAGCTGCTGACCTGCACTTAGCAGCCCAACATGTTGCCCAGTCAACCACCAGCCCTCTAAAGGATATACAGCTTGGTCAGTGCCTCGTCTAGACTCTGAAAGAGAATTCTTCCTTCTACCTTCTCAACGGACGACTTCTCTCCACTCCCCTCCTCTCTCACACAAATGACAAAACCACTGTACTACCCCCACGATTCCCTGTCCCAATCTGCAACTCACTTCCCAGATATTCCTTCCTGTTATGGTGGAAGAAGGTCCCTGGTTCTACCAAAGACCAGCTTGTCCCCTTGGGCTGTGGTCCCATGCCCTTCTAATAATCCAAGTCAGTTTTGTGATTATCCCATTTTCTCATGCCATCAATTCCTGCCCTTGTTCCTAAATCGCTCCCAGCAGATAAACATGCCCTAATAGTATAAAAAGTTAAAGTCTTCCCTTTATTCCCTTTATGTTACGTCCCTGTCTTGCTACTCCCTCATTTCTCCAACCCCCTTTCAAAGTAAAATCCCTAAAACAGCGGTCCACATTTGCGCTCTCCAACTTCATGTTCTTACAGGCACCCCCACCCCGCCAACCTGACCTCCAGAGTCAGACATCTGCCTCCCCAACAACCCTGAAATCATGAGTTACACCTCTATGCACGTCTATAGCCAGAAATTGATTCTCTGACCTTGCTTCACTTCACAGCAGTACTGTACTTAAGGGATCACTTTATCTTAAATGCGTATTTTCCCCTCTTGGAATTACCACCACCACATTCATGTGGACTTCCTTGCTTCTCCCTAATCCCGCGGATCCTTCCTTATTTCATTCCTTCAGTGTGGATAGTAAGCTCCCAGCCCTCTTTTCTTTACTTCCCTCTGGCCTTGGGGAAGTCACTCAGTCTCACTGCTTTCAATACATTGTATACAATGATGCCACAGATCCCCCCAGTACACCTTCTGCCCAGGCTGCCTCACCAAGCTCTAGACTAAAGATTCAACAGCTAACTTTGCAGATGGACAAGAAGGCCCGCGAAGTTTATCCAACAAGATGTGGCCAGGAACAGAGCTCCTGACCCTGATGCTTCGTATTCCCTACCGTGTCTTTAGTACTCGGTTACTCAAGCTCCAAATGGCCAGTTCTTGCCTGTCTCTCACTCACATCCAATTTTTCTTAAAACCCATCATGTCACCTCTACTCTTAAAAAGTATCCTGGAGGACAACCTCTCAGCATTGCTGTCATCACCACAGTCTAAGTCACCATAATGTCACCTGGTCACCCACCCATCCCCCTCACAGTCCACTGAAACACAGTAGCTACCAGCATTTACATAGCAAGAGTTAGATCACTCCTTGCCCCTGGTAGCTACCTCCCAATCAACTCCAGCTCCTTACGTTGGTTTCTGTGATCTCATGTTCCTTATTTCTTTCCACTCTTCCCCACTCCCATCCCACCTTCTTGCTTCTACTTCTGCCTGAAACTCTTCTTCCCCTCCTAGATGTCACAGCAATCACTGTTTCTTGGTTCAAATGTTAAGACCAAGTTAGCTAAAGAAGCCTTCTCAATGCCCAGCTCATTAGCCTACCTCACTGGCATTTTATAGCACCAGAAAGCCCTGGAAAACATTTGGGTACCAATTGTCTTTCTTCACTTGAAGGCAAGGGTTCTGTCTGATTGTCACTGCACGTCCAGCACCCATCGAGAGAACCTGGCACTTAAACCACTAGCTTCACATGTATTTGATGACCAACTTACCTACCTTACTTTCGGGTTAGGATGGGTCTTCTTAGACCGTTTACATAGGATCCTCAAACTAGCCCAGCACAAAACAAAAATAATTTGTCCATCAAATGTTTATAAAAGCCGAATGAATGAGGTTAAGACAATACAGCTAGAGTGTTCTCAAGACTAGAACCACAGTGGACACAATATCCCGAGACCTGCCAAGAAACAGTGTGGACCTTGTCAGGAAGTGAAGTGATGAGAGCGGGAAGTTTAATTCTGCCTGTCAATAAATGCCCAAAGTATTTACATGGGCCTCCTTGACCAAGTATCAACTACCTGACGTCCAAATCCTGTAACTGAAGATTTAAAACTGGCCAGTAGAGTGAGATTACACTGAATGATAGTTTTTTTGACTTATATTTTACTTTATTATTTTTAAATCATTTTATTAGGGGATCTTACAACACTTCATACCTCAAGTGTATCGAGCATATTTGTACATATGTTGTCATCATCATTTCCAAAATATTTTCTACTTCAGCCTTTGGTATAAGCTCCTCTTTTTTCCCCACCCTCCCCAAATGGCACCTTTTGTGTTCCATACTTACATTATTACCTTTTTATAATAAGCAATGGTGCACTACTTCATTTCTATAATAGTTTTTTCCATCAAAACAAATCTTCCCATGTAGTTTCCAAAGAGAACTAGGCAGCATAAATAAAGAACTGCTTTAAGTAAAAGGATGTTTCTAAGAATTGAAACGGTATTAATCTAAACTCCCTCAGGCAGAAACCCTTTGTAATCACCACCACGCAGACATAAAATCATGTTAAGCAGGAGCGGCAAGCACCTGGCCTATCTATTGCCCAACTTGGTGAGGACGTCACTCTGTGAGCGTTCATTTACCTTTCTTACACAGAGAAAAGGATTTGAAAAGCATGGTAAGAAGTCATTTAAAGAAATATAAATTACAGGCTTCCAGATGAGGAGCCGGAGCAACACTGCACAAACAAGGGAAAGCACAGAGATTTTTCTCTGCAAGTTGAGAGGGAGGACTGGGGAGGAAACACCTGTCAACTTCCACTTCTCCTTTGCACTATAGTCCAACAGTGCTTGAAACTTGGTTCACTGGCTATACACTTCGCTGTCCTCAACATGCCAAGCTTTCCTCTCACTGCCCACTCTGCTGGGGAGAACCGGCATTGCCCTTCCTGCTGCTCCCTTGAGATCCTGGCTGCCCACCAACGCCGAAGCATGCCCGTAACACTGCATTTTCATTAGGCCTAAAAATATATTGACTAACATCGTATTGGCTAACCACTGCATAAAGTATTTAGCTTGCATTAGATCTTTTAGTCCTCCCAAGCACTATAAAGCATAGTACTATTCCTCACTTATAGGCAAGTAGACTGAGGCTGGGAAAAGTGCTTATCATTTTCCTTAAGCCGCTTACCTGACTCAAGCTGAGGTTTGAAGCTAGTTTGTTTAACTCCAAAACTGGAATCCCCAATGCTGTTTCTCTTTAAAGCCGTCTTAGGCACATACCATATGGAGCCCCTTTTCTGCCCAGCATCTACCAATGGCACACAGAGCCGTGCTGGGGAGCATACCATAGAAAACGGGGATTTAAAGCAGGGCTCTCACACACCAGCAGAGAAACTGTCTTGGAGATGTCCACAATGAAATAAAAAAATGAGAATGCACTAAATTTTTCCTAAAACTGAATGCCCTCACTCCACATCCTTCCATTAAGCCAAATTTAAAGGACTCTGCAACCTTTATTTGAAAACAATGTCCCATACACTTTCAAGGTGATAGGTAAATGAAATGAGTGGATGAGAACACTGGCACTCCTAAATTTGGTATCCTCAATAATTGACAAGGCTTAAGTTTGAAATAAGATCTAGGAGAGCCACTAGTTAAAAGCCTTCTCCTCTTCCTACTACTCTATCACTGCAGGTCAGAATTACGGAAAACACTGGGGTAATCTGTTGTTTCTGTTTTAAGATTAAGAATCTAGAGTTGTATGAGCTCCCAATAAAATGATTAAAAAAAAAAAAAAGGAGATCATGCTCTGCGGACATGGGGGGCTCTGTGACTTGTGCCATCAGGAACTTCAATTTAGAGAACCGAGCGGAACGGGAAATCAGCAAGCTGAAACCCTCCCTCGCTCCCAAGCATCCCTCCACCAAGAACCTGTTTCAAGAGGAGATGAGCCGCCATTCAGAAATTAAGGGAGAAATTGCCAGAAAAGACGACAGGCTTCTTTCATTATTAAAAAATGTTTATGTTGATTCCAAAGACTGTGTGTCTTCTATTCAGGTGAAAGATGGTAGAACGTATCAAGAATCCAAGGAGTTCCGATTGCCAAAAGGTCCTCATCCCTTTGACACCTTGGTTCTTGTGAACATTCCCAAAGGCAAAGTGTCCATTGTGGAGGCCCTGACACTTCTCAACAACCATGAACTCCACCCAGACAGGTGGACTGCTGAGAAAATAGCACAAGAATACCACCTAGACCTGAAAGATGTAAATTCTCTTCTCAGATACTTTGTTACTTTTAAAGTGAGTCTTTCATCCTAAAGACAGGAAGGCCTTACCCCTGGAATGAAGAAAGTCTTGAAGTTACTCTTCCTGTCTACCCTCCATCCCCTTTCCTATTTCCACATTTTTAGCATATTAATTTATATGAAAGACTGAATATTTAAAACTCTCCTGATAGCGTACTATTTATTCATGTCTGCTGACTTCTTAAGATTTCTGGGAGAATGTGTTTTTTGTTCTTTTGACTTTTAAGTATATGATTGTATGTGTCAGCATGACAGTCAATGTAATATCCATAAATTATAAGAAATGTGTTATTTTAGACACATAGCAGCTTTTAATTTGGTCGTTTTCTCTTGGGGGTGTCTTGAATCCAAACTTTAGTTTAGGTGGCTAGTGAAAGCAGAGACTTGACTGTTTAAGTCCTTTCTTCTTAAAAATCATTTTATTGGGTGCTCTTACAGCTCTTATAACAATGCAATACATCCATTGTGTTAAGCAGGACCTTTCTTGAGAAAAGTATATCTAACTAAGGTAGAATAATAGTATATTCTAAATTAAGGCAGTTGGGATAACAACGGAAAAAGTTTTTATAACTACTTCAAAAACACATAGAAGGTTTCCTTTGAGATTAGCTTTAAGCGTGGAATAACAATCTTCAAAATTAGAAAAAATAAAATGAAAAGCAAAATTTTTTTTTAAAAGGAATCTATTGGTAACCATTACTTTGTCTTTCCCATATGCCTACACGAGAGAAAAGGTATTACTTGTTACCAGGGTTTTTAATTACAAAAAGAACAGGAACACCTAATTCAGCTTTATGAGTGGCCAAAACGTAACAATCATTCTTCTTGCGCTCATTTATAATAACCCCTTTGCCTTGCTCTCTAAAGTACAGTAACTCCACCTGTTAAGTCTACTGGCAGGCTTCTTTTTCTCCCCAGAACTTCAATCAAAAAACACATTAATAATCAGAGGGACACATTTATTAGAAATACTGCCATAAACTTTGATATCTATGAGATTTAAAGCAATCTTACACTAAAATGCTATTCAAATAGTGAAATTTTACTTCTCCCTTTTAATTTTTTTTTTAAAGGCACAAATTCCAGATGATCGTGTTTGCTAACTGCTGGGACCTTAGCTTTCATGTAATCTTTTAAAACTCAATTATTTCTCCTGTAACACCGTTCCCCTCCCCTCCCCCCAAAAAAGCTGTTTTAAAAGAACTGCTCGCTACCTACAGTATACAGACTGACTATTGCAAGGCACCACTTGGAAATAATCTGATATCCTGATTTTAAGAACTTTGTCCCCACCCCACCCCCACCCCCCAAGATTATGCCAGCCAAGATACCGTCAGGAATTTAGGAGGCCAGCCCAAACTCATGAAACATGGACCAAATCAGACTGGTTAAGTTCATGTGTTGCAGAGTTACTAACTACTCTCAAGCCAAATCTGACTCAGTGATCCTGTAGGGCAGAGAACTGTGGCTTACTTCGGAAACGGTTAACTCTTTATGAGAAGAGAAAGTCGTTCTCCTATGAAGCACCTATTGACTTTGTGGGTAGCAGGCCAAAGTGTAACCACTACAGACAGATCTCTCTGAAATACTTTGTAGCACTGCCAGTTACCTTACTACTCTAGACCTATTTCTTCATGTGTAAAATGGGCATAATGACAGCACTTCTAATATTGGGGGTGCAGATTTTACCCAGTAAAACATAAACTGACACACAGTAAACTTGCTACTAAACTAGAGCTATCCTCCTACATGTATGAACCTTGTGAGATTTGGACACCAAGAACACAATATCTGAGTACACAATAACAAACACGCAGATCGATCATAGTCCATAGTGATGCTCACCTGACATTACATTTACACAAACAACTGAAAACTTTTAAGTGTAGTCCAGCGTGGGAAGTCCATTCTATGGCAGTACCATTGGCCTGGTTTCCACTACTACAAAGCTTGAGGATGTCAGAATTCAGGGTGCATTGTGCCAAGTGTTGTAAATTTTAAAATTCTTTAAGATGTGGGATCCAAGAACACAGACTGCTCCCTTCTCGAATGACAATGCAGATATGCTTCCAGGAGAATCCTTCTAACCAATTCCCAAGTTCTCCACCAGGACTTCTGCTACGCTAAGGCAGCTCAAGGTCAGTAATGTTAAAGAAACAGAGTCAGAGAGCCTTTTAAAAATTGGACGGCAGAGCCTCTCTGCCTCCAAAGGACTTACTAAGACCCAGGCACCACCCTTATAGCCCAAGAGTCCTAGAAGCTTAGAAACACTCTTGATGCTCTGCATTCAAACTGCCCTTCAACAGGTATAACCCCAAGAAAAATTAATGGTAAAAGTACATCAGTGCGGAACTTTGTAACTGTGTATTTTCTTTCATCTCCATTCAATTCTTCAACATCAAACTTTAATTTAAAAATACTGGATCTTACTATTTTAAACATATTTTTAAAATCATTTTATTGGGGGCTCGTACAACTCTTATCACAATCCATACACATATCTATTGTATGTCAAGCACATTTGTTGTCCTCATCATTCTGAAAACATTTGCTTTCTACTTAAGCCCTTGGTATCAGCTCCTTATTTTTTTCCCCTCCCTCCTTGCCCCCCCCACTATTTTAAATATTGTCCTCCCTTAAAAAGAGTTAAAACAAACAAACAGAACAATTCAAATCACAATCTACAGCATAGGTTTGCTTCCACTCGCTAAAAAACCCCTTAGAATATGGACTGGTAAATATTTTAAGCTTTGGAGGTTGTACGATCTTCATAATACCTGCCTAACTTTGTTGTCCGCTGTGTCCAGAAAGCAGCAATACACAGTAAACAAATAAATGGACAGGGCTGTGTGCTAATCAAAATTTATCTATGGATACTGACATTTGAATTTCACATAATTTTCACATGTACTCCAAAATTTTATGTGCTTTTACTCCAATTATTTAACAATATAAAAACCATTCTTAGTGAGTGAGGCTGTAGACAGGACTTGGCCCATGGCCTGTAGTTTGCATAAAACATATACGTAGCTTGCTTAGAAAATCTAGGTGTCACAGGAACAAAGAATCCCTATTTAAAGGTCTATCAGGGACACCAGGCACTACTTCACCGATGGCTTCGTGCCGAACTTACTGGTAGGGAGTCATACACACTAGCTATCAGCAAAGGGGCTGCCCATGGTCATGGTAGCCCTGACAATCTACAACCCAGTCCCTGAGAACTCTTTAAATGTTCATTTTTGGTCAACAAGTCCTCCAGGTGATTCTGATACACACTAAAACTTGGGTCTTGCTGGTTTCTATCCAAGGCCAAGTTTAGATCTCCATTTGAGATATAAGCCAACTGCAAATGTGGCCATCTGCCAGAAACCTTACACACCCACAGGTCAGAAATGACAGCACAGCTCGCCTCCCAAGAAATGTATACAAGGGCTCTATTTTGCAGGAAAGTTTAAGTTCCTGCAAGCATTTTAAAAAATAGGAAAGCAATGACATGACAACTAACACTTGTTGTGAGTAGTGGGGTAGAGATGAATTAAGATTGGGCCATACTTTATCACTTTTTGAGAATGGAAAATGGATTTACGGAAGCTCATTAAAATATTTTCTCCAGCACAGCAACATCAGTCTCTACAACCTGAGACCAGAAAAACTAAATGGTGGCGGGGGATCACACTGTAAGGTCCTAGATAGCGTGGGAGAAAAATGTGAAACAAAAGTCAAAATTAAAAAAAAAAAAAAAAGACAAGGATAACTGGTCAGTTAAAGAAAGACCAATGGAATCCCTGAGAACATGGTTTGTAGCTATGGTCAGGTCTGGAAGTAAACAAACCAATTTTCTGTCAAATAATAGGCAGGTCTATAAGGGGAACAATGACACTTGGTCACCATATGAACACCTTGGAATAATCAGCCATTTGAGATAAAGAGGGCATAGTTCAGAGGGCTGGGGAAGGAAGAGGACTGTAAACAGGAAGCAGGGCAGGTGAAGCTACATTGTGGAAACTGCAATCAATGGCATCACACAAATGTGTCTAAACTGTTGAGTGGAAAACCAATTTGTTCTGTAGAGGTTAACTCAATTCATAAGAAACCGTCCATAAGAAAAAAGGTAATGTTCTCCACTTCAGAGACAGGCTTTCAGGTCTACAATGCAGTGTCGCTAAAAAAGCACTTTATACCAATACGTTTGTTTTCAATTAACTACCTACCAACAATTTCAACCAACCACCCTAGGAAGCGGTACTGTTATGTTACCTCAGTCTGTTGGTTGAGGCAGTCCACCTCTCTCGTTTTTCTCTTTACCTAGCTGCCTATAGGGGCCATCCAACTCCTTTTCCATCCTGTCTTAGACTAATTTCTCATTCAGTTCTTTCAAGTGTACCCATCGCCCTGGAAACAGCTGCACAAGACCTCACTAAAGTGTTGAAAAACAGGGATGTTACTTTGACATGCTATCAGGCGAGCCCTGTCCTTGGAGAACATTATGCTTGACAGAGGGGCATCGAGAAAGAGGAAGGCCACCATCAAGACGGATCAACGCAGCAGCTGCAACAATGGGCTCAAATATAACACCTGTGAGGATGGCACAGGAGCGGGTGGTATTTTGTTCTGTTGTACATAGGATCCATGAGTCGGAACAAAATTCATGACACCTAACATCATCATCACCCTGGATTCCCAGACTACTCCGTGTCTAAATATCAGAGAAAATAGAAGTGGTGCCCATCTTCACACATTCTGGAAAGTGTAATGGGTTGTTAAATTCAAGACAGAGCTAGAAAAGCATTCAAGACAGCCTCTGGCCTCCCTTGGGTCCCTGAAGTACACACGCACAGGATAGGTACCATCTTTCTTAAGAGTCAAAATACAATGGAAAATAAGTCATACAGACCATTAACTCTTAAGTGAGTCAATTCAATCTTCCCAATAGTCCAATGTATGCATTTTCAACACACATTTTCTGAAGATACATAGATGCACAGGAGTTGTGTATGCTCCAACAATGCGCTAGTCCCTCATGGAGCTCAGTCCAAGGAGTGGGACATCCCAAAATAGAAAATGTTCAGTGGTAATAACTAGAGTATTTGGAAAAACAACAAACCATATAGGGTCCCTTAATGTTGTTCAACAGGTAGACTTATGTTAGGGATAGCTTCCCAAAGAAAATGTCATTTCTTGAATTATATTATCAAGTCCCACAAAGAAACGTATATATTTTTTAATTTGCTGAGAAACTAAGGTGCTGAATGTTTTGATTTTCTCAGGTTGTTTATATGCTCAGGCATTATTCAGTTATTTCTATCAACTAATTCAATTTATAAATAATTGTTAATCCAGATTTCACAAATCACCTTTGGTGGGGTAAAAAAAAATTGTGTTCTAAATACTGATATTAAAAAAAAAAGTCAAAATATATTACCTTTTATACCAAAATCAATTGTGCTACATAATGACAGAAGAAAACAAACAAGAATCTGAGAATTCAGAGACAAAAACTAGGCAGGCCTCTGACATAGTACTGAACTTTTATGCAAATTTGCCACCCTGTGCTAACAGAAAGATGGAGTCAACCTTGACTCACGGTGGCCTATGCATGTCCGAGTAGGGTGACGCTTTATAGTTTCAAAGACTGAAGTGTCTGGCAAGTTAATTGTTTACACCACCCACAATTCCAATAGATGAAAATGCAGGAATAAAGCCAAAAGAAAGATGGTGGATGACATTTCTACATTAGCTAAACTACAGGTGATCATCACTTCTATTTAAACTAATAGTTCCAGTCTTTTCCCAATATAGAACTGGACAAAACAAGCTACAAATGGAGAGAGAAAACACAGCCACTGGAAATATGGGCTACAATTCCAGTCTAACACACGGAGAATCACTACGAACATTATAAATTACATTACAAACTAGTCAAACATTAGTTAACCTGCTCCATGGCAACTGGTCTGGTTTAGGACCACCTAAGACCATTCCTGATGGCATAGTGGGCTATGTATTGAATTGCTAACTACAAGGTCAGTGGTTCAAATCCAGGAATCACTGAAAGAAGAGGCTGTCTCCTGCTATAAAGATTTAAAAGCTGACAGACAACCAAAAAGTGGGTGATGGGAGACATCAGTCAGTGTAAGACATGAAAAAATAATAATTTATAAATTATCAAGGGTTCATGAGGGAGGGAGGGTGTGGAAGGGTGGGGGCAAAAATGAGCTTATACCAAGGGCTCAAGTATAAAGAAAATGTTTTGAAAATGATGATGGCAACAAATGTACAAATGTATTTGATACAATGGATGGATGTATGGATTGCGATAAGAGTTGTACAAGCTCCCAATGTCTTTTTTTAAGCATTTATGAAATTTATTATGAAAGCTCTGTCATTACTCCACAATAATCCTGACAGAACTCACAATGGACAGTCTGCTTTCTTTGTTATTAAATAATTATCATATTGCTTTTAACTTACTACAGTAATTTTACTGACTTAAGATTTTTTAAATAGGAAAGAAATTAACATTCTGCATCCCTACTGCCAATTTTTTACACTCTGTCTCACGTAACCTCTCAAAATTTACGAAGCAGTTATAACCTCTGTTTTACAGATACATACTCTAGTTTAGAATCTTTTTTTTAAAAATCATTTTATTAGGGGCTCATACAACTCTTATCACAATCCATACACACATCAATTGTGTAAAGCACATTTGTACATTCATTGCTCTCATCATTCTCAAAACATTTCCTCTCCACTTAAACCCCCGGCATTAGGTCCTCATTTTTCCCCTCCCTCCCTGCTCCCCTCTCCCTTATGAGCCCTTGATAATTTATAAATTATTATTTTGTCAAAAATGCTTTTTTTTTTTTAGAAAAAGAAAAAGATGTAAAAGTCTTGGAAACCCAACAAGTCTGTTTTGCTGTGTCCTATAGGGTTGCAGTGAATCCGAGTTGCCTTGGTGGCAGTTAGCTTGGTTCGGAAAGCCCGTTCAAGCGAGTCCTGGAAGCACAGTGGGTGTCAAGGTGCTTGGCTGCCAACTTCAAAGTTGAAGGTTTGAACACACCAGTCACTCGGCCAGAGAGAGATGTGGCAGTCAGCTTCCCTCAATGTTTGCAGCCTTAGAAACTCTGTGGGGCAGTTCCACTCGGTTCTCCAGCGCCTCTATAAGTCAGAATGACTTGAAAACGGTGGGTTTGCATTTGTTTTTCTGTTTTAAAGCCCAAAGATCCCATATTAAAAACTTTGAACCCATATAAATATCAAGTGAGGGAATCAAGTCTAAAACAACCAACATTTGGTAAGACTAAGGGAATTAGTATAGACTGAGCTATTTAAAAAAATCATTTTATTGGGGGCTTGTACAGCTCTTATCACAATCCATACATCCATCATGTCAAGCACATTTGTACATTTGTTGCCATTATCACTTTCAAAACATTTTCTTTCTACTTGAGCCCTTGATATCAGCTCCTTAAATTTTTCCCTCCCTCCCTCATGAACCCTTAATAATTTATAAGTTTTTATTTTTTTCATGTCTTATACCAATTGGTGGGGGTTATATGTAGATTATAATCTGTTCCCCTTTTCTTCTCCCACCTTCCCCTTCCCCTCCTAGTATGGCTACTCTCATTATTGCTCCTGAGGGGTTTATCTGTCCTGGATTCCCTGTGTTTCCAGCTCTTATCTGTACCCGTGTACATGCTCTGGTCTGGCCGGGTTTGTAAGGTAGAAATGGGGTCATGATACTAGAGGAAAGTTGTATGTTTCTTCAGTGCTATACTGTACCCTGGCTGGCTTTAGACTGAGCTATTTTACATACCATACACACACACACACACACACACACACACACACACACACACACACACACACAGCTAGGAGGTCGACTCTGACTCATGGCAATGCCATAAGCATCAGAGTTGAACTGTGTGCTTCCTCAGGATTTTCAATGGATAATTTTTCAAAAGTAGATTGCCAGGCCCTTCTTCTGAGGCACCTTCAGGTAGTCTCAAATTCTCAACCCTTCAGTTAGTAGCTAAGTGCAATAACCAGATATACCACCTAGGGATAGGAGTATCTGTATCTTGCTTGACATTCTGTACAAGGCTTCCAAAACACCTAAGACACTGGGAGTATAACTAGTACTTTTTACAATATTAAAATGAATTTTCATTTCTTAAGCAGTCACCTACGGTTAGCAGTGCAGAGATCCATTCCGTGAATGGCTAAAGCAGATTCTTAAACTCCTCCCAAATCCACAAAGTCACCGACACACTGAATTTAAGACTTTTGTCTCTACTTAAAACAGGCATGTGTGAACTTCATCCAGAGTGGTAGCAGTCACTGTCCCTAAATCAGTGGTTCTCAACCTTCCTAATGCCGTGACCCTTTAATACAGTTCCTCGTGTTGTAGTGAGCCCCCAACCATAAAATTATTTTCATTGCTACTTTATCACTGTCATTTTGCTACTGTTATGAATCAGGGACCCCTGTGAAAGGGTTGTTGGAACCCCAAAGGGGTCTTGACCAACAGGTTGAGAACCTCTGCTCTAAATGGTTAGAGCAGCTTAAAGAAAAAAAGAAAGAAAGAGCATTTCTATTAAAAACTAGTAAGTTGTTAGAACCACAACAACCAGATCTACGGCCTACTGCACCTCAAGTAGTAGGTAAAGTCTTGTATCTTTATAGAAAACCTGCTGAGTAAAAGTCTCAGCAGAAAATAAGAGAAGAACTGGATCTAAGCCACTACATTTGGTTGGGTTTCACTGCAGACTAAGTTGCCCAGTGAAACAGTAATATACTCACTCACCTTCTATACAGGAATTACCAATAATCAGCACCCTGATTTTGCAGATTTCTGAACCCTTTGTGAGAAATGTATACACCCAGAGAATGAACACTATGAACAAGTATGGGTCAGATCCTCTAAATCTCCACTCCAACTGCTTCCTGTAAGAGTTGCCACCTAGTGATTTTAATTTTTTAAGCCCAGGCGGTCTGCCAATTCAACCCTAAAACCGGACCAACAACTGATTTTTCCTATTGCGACATCGCCAGCAAGTCCTATGCTTTCCCTCTCTTCTTTAGTTCTCAAACAGCAACCCTCATTTTCAAAACCCACTACAGTGTCTTTATGCATATAAGCAAGCACTGTGCAGTTTTTGAAAACTTGCACCCCTCTAGAGCATTACCTTATGAACACAAAACCAAAAAACCAAACTCACTATACATATATTACATGCATAGGTGTGTACAATGTCAAAATCTAGCAATTTGCTCTATATTGCAACCCTCTCAGAAGGTCCCTTAGAGTTGCCAACGCTATTACTCTTCACGGTTCCAAGAGTCCAAAACCGAAAACCAAATTCACTGCCAGTGAGTTGACTCTGACTTTTAGTAAACCTAAAGGGCAGGGCAGGCCTGGCCCAATGGGTTTTCAAGACTGTAAGTAACTTTTTATGGGAGCAGAAACCCTTGTGTTTCTTCACACCAAGAGGCCAACAAGTGGCCAGCTGAAAGAACAAAGACTATGAATATGTAGAGAAGGCAGACCCTGAAAACAAGAATAGTGAAGATAAGAGTAACAATGGGCAGATGCTGGACTTTAAAAATGTTCCAACAGCCAAAGCTCTCCCCATTCTGGAGACCTGGGCAATAATTCTGACAAAATAAATGGCTACAAGTGAGAAATAATAAAACTGCAACAGGTAATATATATTCAGCATTTTGGCTGTCAAACTTGATTAAAGGCCTCTCTCATCACTGTCACTTGAAAAAACGTGAATCTAAGCCTGTAGTTAAATAGGTGGGTGGGACTTGGTGTCTTTTCTAACCAGTGTATCCAGGTCTGGAGCTGACAATAGGTCAGAAAAACCGCGAATTCAAAGAAAAGGGAGACTTAAGGCAGAGTCTGACAGTGTCCAGGTACCTGCTCTTTCATTTGGAGTTACACCTCTAGCTATGCATATTTCCCTAGTGTATTCTTTCACTAGGCAGTTTCATTAAAAACTAGCAAATAATTAGGCAGCTGCCGTGGGTTATACACCTTGAGCTGCTTAACCACTGTGTCAGTGATTCCAACCCACTAACGACTCCATGGGAGAAACATGAGGTGGCTGCCTACTTCTATAAAGATTTGTCTTTGAAACACATGGGCAATTAATTCTACCAGGTCGTACCGAACTGCTGAGTGAAAATCTACTCAATGACTGACAGTTGGTGGGTATAGGTAATAAAGGCATGTTCCTCCCTATTCCCCTGGCCTTTTCTTTATCTTGGCAACTGACACAAAAAATCAATCAACTACCCTTTTCATTGAAGCATCATTTTGTAGAATCCTAAACTTTGCCTAGGCACCATCTACCTCCTTATGAACTACTCCCATTCTTTAAGTCAATTGTGTACAGAAATTAGAGCAGTTTTGTATAATTCCTATCTAAAGGGAGCCAAATGTTTGTCTTAGTATTGTGCGCCTTTCTATATGTTAAAATAAAAATTAAAGAAACATTTCCAGCTACACCAACTTTTACCTTTAACATATCGTCATAATAGTTTTGATGCATGTTACAAAGTAGTGTTCTTTTCAATACCAATGACTGTACATACCTCAAAATTTTAATATAACAGGCTGTAAGAGGTTTTTGTAAATAATTACTAGGGTTGTACTTCAGTTGGATGTTAGTAACCTGGGGATCACCTCTTACTTAAATCTTACAGAAATAAGGCAGCACAGGTAGAGAAGTTGAAAATTCCTTTTGATTGGCAGCTGAACATTTCAGGTGGCAGGATTTCCTTTCCAATATATCTAAGCATTGACAGAACTCTTCCCTCTACTTGCGGTTTCCCATGAGGGTCAGCCTTGAAGAGAAACTTGCTGCCTGACCCTAGTGTTCATGGGGACTACAGGTAGGCTGGTAGGCCATCAGCTGTCCTGCAAGCCTGCTCATTACTGGACCACTGGCCACCCATGCTGCACCTGGACAGCCGCTCCCAGCCCCACCCCCAAAGCGTCCTGGGGGGCACCTCACTATAAGAACTCCCCTTAAGCCAAATTTTCCTACACCCAGTGCCTTGCTTGCGTTTCCTTCTTGGGTAGCACCTTCAGCATGAGGAAAGTAGGTGAGGAGGCCCCTGGTTGGCAAGGAAACTTCCACCAGGATTTGCAGAAACTCCATCAGAGGAACTGGACTCACCTTCCCGACAGAGTCCCATGACTTCACGGTTTTTCCCAAACTCCTTGAAACTTTCGTCCAATTCCGTCCCTAGGAGATACACACACACGAGGAGGGGAGAGGCAGGTCAGTGGCTAGAGTGTGACGCACGCTCACGCACGCACGGGGTAGGTGTGAGCACCTCATCATTCCCCAACCAGGGATACCATCTCTGACCCTGGGGGGAGCGGACTGGGAAGGACTCTGGAAAGGGGAGGGATGGAAAAGAAGGGAGGTAGGAAGGGTGGGCAGCGTGGGGGGCGGGGTGGAGGCAGGAGGGTGTGGACACTCACCGTCCTTCCCAGGAAGTTTGGAAGCTTCAACCCACAGATTCCACGACTGTCCCAGCAGCGTCTCAGGACTGGGCAGGGGCCTGCATTCCCCGACGGTCGCCATTGCGGCAGCCGCAGCGGAGGTGGAAGAGG
>NW_022103928.1:16910156-16924424 GCF_000313985.2 Echinops telfairi
TGGCCGGGGTCCTGGCCCGGGGCGCGGAAGCCGAAGTCCAGAGCTGCTCGCGCCGCGGGCCCACGTCCCACCACGGAAGACCGTGGCGGCGAGGCCCGACGCGTGCCCCTTTCCCCCAGGATGCCCACCCTGAGGCCGCTCGCATCCCCGTTCCGGGCCCGGAGACCCCACTCCTTCCTTCCGTTCGTGCGTCCGTCCGAGCGGCGGCGCCCGGCCGGCTCCCTTAAGCGGAGGCGCCTCCCGCCGCCTCCTCCCCCACGCCGGTCCCTCCCTCTCCGCTCGCTCCGGCGAAGTTTGCACGTCAAGCCCCCGGAGTG
Source organism: Echinops telfairi (assembly GCF_000313985.2). Taxonomy (NCBI): domain Eukaryota; kingdom Metazoa; phylum Chordata; class Mammalia; order Afrosoricida; family Tenrecidae; genus Echinops; species Echinops telfairi. The sequence goes on from NW_022103928.1 coordinate 16,910,474, forward strand.
GAGCCAGGGCGAAGTCGGAAACACAGCCACCGACGGAGAGGCTGGCCGGCCGGGGCAACCCTGAGTGTCATCCCCGTCGGTCCCTCCCGCCCCGAGCGCAGGGGGCGGGGCAGGGAAGACGAGGCCAGGGCCCCTTTCCGCGTAGCTCACAGGCGGCCGCTCAGCTGTCAAAAACATGAATGGGGAGCTACCACTGAGTCGCTGCCTGTCCAGCTGGGAACCCTCAGCAGGCAAGAAAATGCGGTCCAGGTGTCGGCCCAGGTGTGAACCCGATACCCACTGCGCGCACAAGGCTATCCACGTGTGTGCCCCACGCAGTCCACCGCGGAGGTCACAGCGCGCGCCGGAGGGGCTTGAATAGCTACAGCTAGCAAAGGGGTCGTGAAAGGTGTGGAGGAGTCAAACACACTCAGGCAATCTTTAATCGGTTCTCCAAATTTCTCTGTTTACCTCTGCTCCTAGAAGTAATTCATTCACCAAGAAAATAAAAGATAATCCTGTTTAAATGGCAGTTTTTCATTTCCAATTTGAGATGTTAGTTTCCTATAATTGTCGCTTCTGGGGCAGTGTGAGAATTTAAGAATGTACCGAATTTCTAGAAAATTGCTTAGAATATAGTTTCCCGATTTTGTTAACTAAATTAACTACTGGCCTCGAAAACTTGGAGGCTCTCCCTACACATAGCTTTTGCTTAAGTAATAATGTGTACTAAAAGCTTACTGAAGGAAGGAAAACATGGCAAGTACTTAAAACAGCAGTAGCCCACACCAGGCACTCAGTAATTTTTTGTTGTTTTTAGTTTGATATGCATACACACACACACACACACACACACACACATTTAATCAGTGGGGGCTCTTACAAGTCTTGTTACAAACCATACATCAATTGTATCCGACATATTCGTACATATATTCCAGCGTTCTTTTCTAGACATTAACTTTCAATTGAGCCCTTGGGATCAGCTCCTCTTCCCACCCACCCCAACCCCGAAACCCTCTTGGCCCCTTGATAGATTGCAGATTAATTATTTTCAAATCTCAGACCGCTATCTCCCTCCCCTCTGGTCTCTGTTGTTCTTCCCAGTGTCTGTGGGGTGTGGTTATGTGCCATATTGTGATCAGTGGCCCCTCTCTCCCCATCTTCCCCCACCCTTTTGGGATCTCTATTCCTATTCCTGTGCCTGGGTTCCATGTGCTGTGAGTTTATCTCTTGCTTATACCTGGCAATTGTTAATATTCCAAAGAGATGTGAACATTTGATCCTTGAGACAAACAATGATTCTGATCATCCTGCTTCACTTTATAGTAATATCAACAATCACAAACCGTGTCCGTGTCCCACAGGTGCTTCCTCACAGTCTGACTGGATGGGAATGATGAGGGTTTATTTAATTATCTTTTGACACCCCCACCCATCCAACTGGTCTGATGGTAGTGGCCAATAACTAAAGAAACCAAATTCATCTTGCTGAAACATAAACATATTTAAATAAGTATAAAAATTAATGAGGAAATGTTATTGCAACCTAAATTTAACCCATGGCTCCAATAAAAAGGATGTTTTACAGTTAAAATTCAAATGATTTCAAACACACACGCACAGATTGTGCTTTAGAATATGTACATGCTAAAGCACTTTAGTATATACATATATAATTAATGATTTTTAAAGAAAGATTTAGAAATGAGTCTTTTGGTTGTGTGACTAAAACCACAAGTCCAATAAGTGAAATTATGAATGCTTCCTGTCTTGATCTAAGAAGTATTAATAACAAAATAACCCCAAAAGGTACATATAAGTAGAAATATTATAGGAAATCATTTCTGAAGCGTCAACTTACTACAAGTGCATCAGTAAGAAAATGTAAAGGTAAAATGTGCAATTCCCTTGGTAATAATAAGAGTTCCTGATTCTTAACATACTCCCCCGTTCTCAGATTTCCCCAATGCAGACTTGCACATTTTCACTCCTTCCAAATAAAAATTCCATAGTTACATGCACACATTCAACATTTTCCATTTCCCTATACTAAAATACACAATTTATAAAATAGGTTGAATTTTATGTCATCGCTTAAGATAAATAAATAGAATTTTAATGCCACTTGGAGCTACAAGTGAAAATAAAAGCTGAGGGCCACCTGGCTTCCATGCTATCTGGATGCCACATAGAGCGCGTCTGCTCAGAGTACTGGATGAGAACTCAACTAAGGGGCCGGGTGACCAATGTGAAGTATAGTCCCACTGCCTAGAAACACTGCTTGATATAACTCCTTTTTTACATATAACAATATTTCAAATTCACTAATCTGACGTTAGCAAATGGGTTCAATATACAGCAATCTAAATTCTGTTCTAATTCCAGATTGATACTTTTTTCCCCCTCCAGCTTTTGATTGGTTTAATAAAGAAAACAACAATGGGGGCGGGGGCCCAGAAACAAAGAACCAAGTCGTGGTTATTCAGGGAAATTAATTACTAATAGCAGCTATCAACTATTGAGCATCTATTAAATGCCAGGCATTGTTGTACATACCTTAACCTTTATCTCAAATAATACTATTGCATAAGGTAGAAGTGGTAATATTTAAATATACAGATAGGAAAATTGGGCAAGGCTCTGTCATCAATCTTTCTGGGGTCAGATGCTGCAGCGCTCCTCCACTTACAAGCACAATTTTGCCCAATCCTTATCAGAGAAATTTACCAGCAATCTGAAGTGAATAACACACAATTCCTGGAACACTAAACTCAAACCACTTATTCCACTCATTTCACATCAATTCTAACTCACAGTGATCCTGTAATTGGACGGAGAACTAACTGCCTCACAGGCTTTACAAGGCTGTGTGTGGAGTGGTTGGTGGGTTGAAGCCACTGGCCTTTGGGTTGGCATGCAGGCACTTTAACCACTGTGCCACCAAGGTTCCTAATTTCTGGCAACCACCCAATTGCTTCTGTATAGCCAATACATTTTATCCCCCTCTCCCCTCTCCTGTCTCTCCTTCTCCTCTCCCTTTCTCTTCCCTTCTCTCCTCCCCTCTTTTCTCTGTAACCCTTTCAAGAATAAGCAGTTTCTGGTATCCACCTCTGGTTTGGGTTTCCTAATGGTTTGAGTAAATCACCAACTTAAGTCAAAACTTGAGGCTGAGAGAATGCTGTGGGGCAACTCTGCTGCAGAGAATTACTTAATATGGCCCCTTTAGTGATTCTCTAGGTAACTCCCACCAAATAATTGGGTTGGTGGTGCTGGTGCTGGTGGTGGTTAGGTGCTGTTGAACTGTGGATGACTCATCGTGAAATAAGCACATGACTGTAGATTTGAGATGTTTGTTGTCCACCCTGGGGGAGTATGAATTAGACATTGGGCAAGCCTGGTAGTTCAAACCTACAAACAGTTCCACAGGAGAAAGATGAGGCTGTATGCTTCAGTAAAAACAGTTTCAGAAACCCTATATAAGAACACTATGAATTGGAATCAACTCTATAGCAGCGAGTGAAGGGGAATTCGATAGCATTTCAGCAATATAAATAAGGTGGATGGCCACTTGTGTGGTTGGACTATGCAAATAATGTATATGGCACCCCAAGAAGGGGAGTGCTTAGTTTTGCCATTCCACTAGGTTTAAAACGAGCCATCCAAGAAATGGAAAGAAGGAATCTCACTACCATCAAGAGGTAGGCCAGAGATCCCTGCACTAGTAGCATTCTGCTCAATTGAAAAAACCAACTATCGTAGAAAGTGAAATCTCACTAAGTGGTTGCCTCTGGGGTATCTATTGCCTCTGGGGTATGCTAAGAGAGCTTTGTAACACTTAACCCAGGAGCAGGGCAGAGGCCAAGGGACTGCATGGCCCAGAAGCAGAGGGCTAGTGAGAGGCAGTGTGTGTGGACAAGGAAAAGAAGCAGCTCTCCTAACCAAAGAACTGTAACCTTAGCATTTTTGATCCCTGCATTGTAACTTCGGGGATAACTTCCTTAAAAGCCCCATAATCATGGATGTTGTCTGTGAGTTCTGTGTGACCATTACAATGAATTATGGAACCTAGCAGAGAAGTAGAGGGCCATGGAACAGACAGCAACATTTTTAAAGAACTTTTTAATACAAAGAGTTTTGGTCATTAAAAGAGAGTATAAGAGAAAAGCAAATACTGTTTTACCTACCACGGAAAAATAAAGAACTTGGTGACCTCCTACTTCTCTCTTCACACTAAATAAATATAAAAGAAAATGGCCAAAATAATTTATACTCATTCAATATCGCATTTTAATATAGTAATGGCCTTGCATGATATCAATCAACTCTCCTGCCAGGATATTTCTGATGATATCTAATAACTCTGAGGAGCTTCAGTTACATGTCTGCAAATTTAAATCATATGCTTTACAAGGTTTAATGCTATGGATTAAATCTATCACGCATTTCCCAAGTGTCTCCCCTGTACATGGCTCCCTGCTAGGCACCAGAGTAAAGAACAAATCATCATTTCCCTCAGTAGACTAGAAAAGTGAGATTTGTGGGGAAATTTTTAATTTATCAAAAGGCTCTTCTGGAAAAAGCGGTTGCCACCAATTAGACTGTCTGTAGATTAAGAACTGGGCCGTCAGAAGTGAAACGCTGCCAAATTCTGAGCTTTCAGCCTTCCAAGGATGTATTTAAAACATGGTCTTACTTCACCATCCAAATTTAGGGATGTTCCCAGTAGGTGCCAAGGGTAATAAGGTCTCTCTTTACAAAAAGGATTCTTTGCACAGCAGATTCACTTGTAAAATGCCTTTGTTCAAAGGCCAAAGGCATCACTAAGCACACAAAGCATCGATCTTCCCAGTCTTTAAAGCCAGTGTAACGTAAAATGATTAAAACCGCCCAAAACTTTTCTAAGATGCAGCACCCCACATAACCAACCTTTTTATTTGGAAGAAAACCACCAGACCCAATAGAACAATTTAATAAAATGGGCACCATCAGCTACAGAATTTCATATATATATAAAAATTATATATTTTTGCAAATATATATGCAAAAAATATATATGCAAATTAAATTAGGTGGTGGGTAAAGGAGACGCTCCATTATCAATCACGAAGAAGGGGCATCATTTTGCATGAAGAAACTCAGATCCATTGAATTAGAAAATGTTCTACTTCAGTTTCTGTCTCTCTTCTGAGGACTGGCTGGCTTTGTTCCTAGCCCCTCTCTCTTCTGACCCCACCTCTCCTCTTCCTTCTTTCTCTCCCAGACAACTCAAGGGCTCACTTCTGCATAAGAAGTACAGGAGGGCTCCCCCATCCAGTAAAATACTTCAGACCTGTCATGAATGCATCAGTAATTCCAGCAGAGGGAGAAGAGTGGAAGGAGTAAATTGAATTCATCAGCTCAGTGGCTGGAATTGCTGACAATCTAGTGCAAAATTAGAAATTTGAGGGTTTAAAGATGAAGATAATTATCTTTTAAAGAATTAACCTGTACATGATTTCATTCTACAAACCATATCATTTGCCAATCAGCTCAAAGCCTTGAATTTTTAATTTGTTTTCTTAACCACATGTGTGTAGCTGCACACAAATTCTCCCAAAGAAACATTCACCGTAATAATTTTAAAAATTGTTAGAAAAGAAAAAAATAATGCATTCATAAAAAGAAGCTCAAGCTGAATAATGCTTAAATATTTCTAGGACTTAAAATTGACCTATACATAGACCAAGAGGCGGTCATTCTAAGAAAACAAGGTGTACTGTATAGTTCAAAATGAGGAAAGGTGTGCATCCATGTTATATCCTTGCACCATACTTAGGTATGATGAGCAAATGGTATGAGGTGAAGAACATGGTATGGGGCTTGGTGGAAGGCTCACTAACAACTTCTGATATGCCTTGCTTGCTGAAAACAACGAGGACTTGAAGCATGTACTGATGAATTTAAAGTGAACAAAAATCTTCACAACCAGACCTCTGCACAGCAACATCATGGTAAACAAAGAAAAGACTGAAGTCACAAATTTCATTTTGCTTGGATCTACAATCAATGCTATGGAGACAGCAGTCTCGAAATCAGACAAATTACACTGGGCAAAATCTACTACGTGCGATCCCTTAAAGTATTAAAGAGCAGAGATGGCACTTTGAATACTCAGCTTGCTGGTGCAAGTTATGATGGTTTCAGCTGCCTTATATGCATGAGAAACCCGAACAATGAATAAGTAAGCGTGAAGAAGTGATGCATTTGAATTGTGGAATCAACCATGAACTGCCAGAAGAATGAACAACTGTGTCTGGGAAGCACAGCCAGAAAGCTTATTGGAAGCGAGGATGTGAGACTTCACTCCACATACTTTGGATTTGTTATCTTAAGGGATCAATCCTTGGAGTAGGGAAAGTACTGGGTCAATGAAAAAGAGGAAGCCCGTCAGTGAGATTGACTCTCACACTGGCTGCAAAAGTGGATTCAAGCAGCAGTGACTATAAGGATGGCACTGGCATTTAACAACAGTTTTAGGGCAATTTTGACTCAAAAAATATTTCCCACACAATTTGAAATAGTTAGACTAACTAATGTCAATAAAACAGACGGGTTCAAAGGAATTGAAGCATGGAACCAACAACCAGCTATAAAAGGGCAAGTGGCATTGCCTCAGGTACAATAAAATGCAAAGACTACACTACTACTAAAAGTAATTTCCTGTCACCTTGGCACTGACGTGACTATAAATATCACCATCTTATGGGCCCAGAAAGGAGTCCTGGGGGAAGAGGGCAGTGGGTTCTGACCACGAGGTCAGCAGATGGAACCAATCAGCCCCTCGCTGGGAGAAAAATAAGGCTTTTTGCTCCTGTAAATATTGTGGAATCCCAGTTCTTCCGCTTACTAGCTGTGTTAACTGAGGAAATCACTTAATCTCTCTGTGCCTGTTCCTGGTCTACAAAACGAGGAAAGCAAACAGTGTCTACTTTGTGAGAAGCAAAAGCATTCTGAAAGTGTTTGCTCATTTTCGTACACCATTCCTGTCACATAGTAAAACCAATTCTAATGTCTGTGCTATGCTATCAGATCATTCTCACTGAAGCATGGCTCTCGTTATGTCAGCCCTTTACTACTTTGAGAGGCTCCCTGCTGACCAGCGAGTGAAATACAACCTCTCCAATCTGCCGCTGTTCAACGCCCTCCTACAGGTGCTCTATGAGCCAACCACAACAATCAACTGAGTGGCAACCATGTTCCCCCACTCTGGTTCCCAACCCCCACACTTTGTTCATACAGGTTACTCCATCCATAATGCCTTCTCTATACTTCAATAACAGGCCTCCTCAAATTCCATTTTTTAAATACAGTCTTTCCTGATTCATTCCACTAAGTACATGAGAACTCAACCCAATCTCTAGAGCAGTGGTTCTCAACCTTCCTAATGCTGCGACCCCCAACCATAAAATTATTTTCGTTGCTACTTCATAACTCTAAGTTTGCTACTGTTATGAACCATAATGTAAATATCTGATAGGCAGGATGTATTTTCAATGTTACAAATTGAACATAATTAAAGCATAGTGATGAATCACAAAACTATTATATATTGGTTTTGTATATATGTAATTATATATTGTGAAATATTTATTTCTAGTTACAAATAGATGAAATTTTGTCTTGACGCATGGTGTAGCATGGAATAGTCTTCATGCGGGGTACTTGTATGTGGGCGTATTTGCATGTGGGCATATCTGCATGTGGGCGGACCTGCCTGGAGACAGAGGAGCAGTGTCACGGTTCCTAAAATCATCGGAAATATGTTTTTCGATGGTCTCAGGTGACCCCTGTGAAAGGGTCATTCGACCTCCAAAGGGGTCAAGACCCACAGGTTGAGAACTGCTGCTCTAGATCATGGTACTTCATGGACTGGAAGTTATGAATACATGCTCTACAGTTAAGATGGTGGTAAGATATGCACTTAGCTCCTCACGAAGCAGGTTGGCCTTGCCCATAGAAAGGTGTAATTTGGAGCTTGGAACTCCCCTCTCTTCAACCATAAAATATGTGGTAGGCACTCCCTAAGCTGGTTAAGGCATTTTGGTTCAGGGACCAACAGGACAGGTCAGTCAGTACAAGAAGAAGGAAAGACAGAGACATTTCCTCCCCTTTTCGTCATAAAGTTGTAGGTCTAAACAAAGCGCCAGCAAACACTGCCCCCTGATTATTTTTTACATTCTTTGTTTGTACCAGCCGCCAAAGGCCCCTTTGAGATTTGACTTTGTATTGCTACCAGAAGGGCTGGCTGTTCCAAACGTGTGCATCCCTCACTGACGTTAAGAGCTGTACATTCTGTTTCGATTCAAAGCGACCCTATGTACAATAGAATGACCCACTGCCTGGTCCTGTGCTGTGTCGGACTCCATTGTTGCAACCACATGTCAACTCATGTCCTTCCTCTTGTTCATTGACCCTCACAGTGTACTCTCCCAGCAACTGGTCCCTGCTGATAACATGTTCAATGTATGTGAGACAAAATCTCGTCATCCCTGGTTCTGGTTATACTTCTTTCAAGACATCTGTTTGTTTTTCTTGCAACTCATGGTATATTCAATATTCTTTGCCAACACTATAATTCAAATGCATCAATTCTTCAGTCGTCTTTATTGATTTTCTAGCATTCACATGCATATGAAGTAGCTGAAAATATGACACCTTAGTCCTTAAAGTGAAATCTTTTCTTTAACACTTTAATGAGGTCTTATAAGGCAGATCTGGCCAATACAAAGTGTTCTTTGATTTATTAATTGCTGCTTCCATGAGAATGTATTTGGACCCAAGTGAATGAAATCCTTGACAACTTCAATCTTTTCTTTGTGAATCAAAATTGTGTCCATTGGCTCAGTTGTGCAGATTTTTGTTTTATTTATATTGAGGTTAAATCCATGTAGAAATCTGTAGTCTCCGATCGGCATCAACAAGTGCTTCAAGATCTCTTGATTTCAGCAAGCAAAGTTGTGACACCTGTATATCATAGGTTGTTAGGGGGCCTTCCTCCAATCCTGATGCCAACTTCTTCATATAGTCCAGTTCCTTAGATTCCTTACTCAGATTGAGTATGGTGCAGGGCTTTGAATAGTGCTTAAAACTGGCTGAAACCTGTTCAGTGATAGCCAATAACAACTAAATAAGAAGAGATCTAAATTTGTGAAATCTGCAGATACATAACTGGCATGAGAAAAACTATGGGTTGAAGCCCTGGAATGAGACTCAGAAAGGGTAAAGGAAGCCTTTTCAAGTAGCCTGATGGGAGGAGATAGGATCACTGCCAGGAATGTGAACAGTGGCAACACACATTCAGTACAGTGTTGCCAGAGTGATCTCTGAGAGGGAAACAACAGTTTCTGACTCTGCTGATCAAGACATTTGGTTTCTATGCAATACTCATGAGCGCCCTTGTTTTCTGAAAGGGAGATTGAGTTTCTAGAAAGGAGATTGAGTTTCCATAGTCAGCACCTGACCTTGTTCTGACTGATGCTCCATTATCTCTTTCCACAGATGAAGTCAATTTGATTCCTGTATATTCCATCAAGCAAGGTTCACCTGTATAGTCACCAATTATGTTGCTGAAAAATGTTATGTGCAGTAAATAAGTCACTGTTCTTGCAAAATTCTATCATGTGATCCCCTGCATCATTTCTATCACTAAGGCCGTATTTCCCAAACGTAATTCCTTTTTTTGTTTCTAACTTCTGCATCCCAATCATTGTGACTGCATATTTGATGTTTCAGACTGCAGAAGTTGATAAAAATCTTCAATCTCTTGGTCTTTGGTATTAGTGTGGTTGGAGTGTAAATTTGAAGAATAATCACATTACCTGGCATTCATCGTAGACGTGTGGATGTTATCCTATTGCTGGCTGGGTTGTATTTCAAGATAGATCCTGAATTTTTTTTTTGTTACAATGAAGATGAGACCATTCCTCTTCAATTTGCCACTCTTGTCTTAGTAAACCATGACTCTCTGATTCAAAATGGCCAATATCAGTCCTTTTCAGCTCACCAATGTACTGAGAAGGTGCTGCCCTTTAGACTGGTCATGGACTCTACTGCTTCTTGCAGTAGCTCTTCTTTCCCCAACTCACCTAGTCCTTGAAGATTAAGTTTGTTATTCTTCTTTTATGGGTTCCTTGTCATGTGCTTCCTGATATTATAGTAACCCTTTCACATTGGTTTAATATTTTAGACTACATATTAGTCAAAAGGCCAAGAAGCAGTTGTATAGTATTTTTCAAAGCCTAAGTCATAATTACAGTCAGTAGAAATCACAATCTATTTTTATCTTTTTCTTCTTCAGGGACAAACTCCTTGTACCGCTTAGTAGCAGCTCCATAAAGAGTTATGGACTTTTTATTTTATTATTTAGTTATCTTTAAAGAGGTATGGACTTAAGAGCTACTTTGGCATTCTTTTCTCAAACATGTTTCCTTCTATCCTCAAACCTCACCACTGTCATTTGTCTAGGAAAAAACTTTCAATGTCTCCCCTCTGATACCTTCTGGATAATAAAACCCTTCCACTGTGATGAGTTGGATGATTACCAAAGGACACCTCCACCTGGCTGGCCTACCTACTTTAGAGCACAAATGTAAGGGCCCATTTTGAATAAGGAGACTCCAGCCCCTTGTTCTCACCTGAACAGAATTGCATACACCTCTGAAGCCCTTGTTTTGTTTTGTGTAGAAGTGGAAATGTTTTCCTTATAGATGAATGTGCACATTGTCTGAAACATTTCCACCTTTCCTGAAGTTCCTTAAAACCTGATTGAAGCATCCATCACATCCTGAGTATGTGAGCAGATTGCTTATAAAAGCGGAAACTCCTTTGGTCTTCCCTGTTTGGATTCTGTTCAGTTGATCACTAAATGATTCATCTTAAGCGCACCTTAACTTGTCAGCCACCTTAGTTTCAGTCCCCAATAGAAGACAAATGGAATTTTTAAAAATCGAAATGTCTCCATGAAGTCTTTCTCTTTTCTCCATTAATTGAAACATAGCCCCTCTCTTTTCCAAACAGTAAATACAGTGTGGTAGACAGGTAGTGAGAAGCTCAATGAATGGTGTCTACTATTTCTGTAGTGATCTGAGACTGCTCATGAACCCAGAGTTGGCTGGCAGGCTGGGCACGGGATCTGGGCTCAGAAAGAATACTTGCAGAAACTGTGCTTGCTTTATAGTTTGTCTAGGCTCGGATCGTCCCTAGCCTTGAAAAGTTAAATCTATGTTACTTGGGAAAAAGAGGAAAACAGGAAGTAGAGCTGGGAAGAAAGGCAAAAATACACCTTTAGACAATTTCCCAAGAAAGGGTGTGTTTGAATTAGGGGGTTCAAGTGTGGTGGTTGTTATCACTAAATGCTCCTGGAATTTCATTATACGTATTTCAGAAATAGCGGTTTCTGTGTTGACAAGCACATGATGAATGGAATTGTACACCTAATAATATTATACTCCTAAAGTCACTATTACTCATATTACTAAGATTGTATTTATGACTAGCTTGAATTTTTGAGGTCTTACTCAAATACCTTAAAATAACAGCAATAGTAAGAAAATGACCATCATTTAGTATAAGTCAAGCCCTACCATATTCAGAAGCATTGCATTTATTCAGCTCTACCAAGTGTAAACAACCAGTTACCTTTTCTTTGGATGGCAGGCAAAAATCCTGATCGATTTAAGAGTAGATCTTCATCTGCTGTGATTGTGGAAGCTTTCTTCTTCTTACTGCTGTTCAGATCTAGGAAGAAAGGAAAAGGGCATGGGGATAAAACCTGTGGAGAACGCCAATCAGAAATCTACCATCTCATTTGTTTCTAGATTTTCCAAAATTACCACTTGCTCTTTGAAATGTCAAAATGTAAAGCGCGTTGCTAATTTTGAAATAAATGCAATTCAGTCTGGTTTTTGTTTTTAAAGAATGAATTTTAACTGGCTCTATTTACAGTAAACTATGAACAATTGACTATTCAGTATGTACAGAATCAGCCTCCTGGGGCTTAAAATCATTGTGTGTAACTTGCCGTTAATGAGTTTTCACTTAATTTTGAAAATGGCTATTCAGAAAGTCTGCTCTGATGAAACCTGTCAGAATCACAGACAAAAATAAATATCACACACACACTGAGTGAGATTATTATTTGGAGAGCTCACTCAATCCTTTATCATTCAGCAGTTTATAAAAGCAATTCATAATACTTCAAACAACAAACAAAAAATTCAATTATGATATCTTCCTAAAAAGCAGGAGGAAAGTATGTGTTCCACTATCTATACAGTTGTATGAATATGTATATATATATGTCGTGTAAAATGTAGCTAGACCTCAAATTAATTGGGGGAGGAGTGGCAAGTTAAAAAGCTGGGGGATTAGGGATTAACAAACCAGAGTTAGAAATTAAGCTGATTTTCAAATTTGACATGTGGCAGACAAGAAAGAGCAGCAAATATGGGCAATGACACAGCTACAGGGCAGAGGCTCTCAAGTACACAGCACAAGACAGCCTGGTTTCATATGAAACCTTTGCTACTCCTACACTTTTCCTATGTTCCCCATTGACTATACACCAAGGTCAAGTGATGAGAATTTTGCTTTGCTCAATTTTCATCTATACTTAAATGGTAAACCAATTATCTCTATAGTTTGAGATGCTAAGATACTAAAAAGACATCTCTGAAAGTCAGTGGCTGAAATTCTGTGCCATATTTTGATCACTCGTTCACAATGATCTTTACTGGCTTTTAAGTTACTCCTGGATCATGTCCTTCTCCTGCCCCTTCTTTAAGCAGTTTTAGTTTTATTCACCTACAAAATATGATTCCATGATGCTTACAATCATCCCTGTAATCTTTAGAAGCCAGATGTTTCTCCTGCCTAGGTTGACTTCTAATTCCTCCTCAGGCTTCTACTTTTAACTTTTTAAAAAAATTTCTATTTTAGTGCTCCTTTTCTGCCTTTTCCAATAAAAACGGCAAACGGCTATCTTGCTAAACATGTTTGTCCTAAATCAAAATTCATTAATTTGCATCCTAAATACGGTGCAAAGGCCATGGAAAATCACTGACAGGAATCCATAAATGAAGACAATAATAGAGACCGGCCATAAAAGATGTTATGCTAGAGACAACCGTCCACCTCCTGCAGGCGATCCCTCTTTGGAGTCCACTGGAAGCCGAAGTGGTACAGCACAGGCATCACACTAGGCTCTGTGCTGGATCCTATTTCACTAGGTCAAGCCATTTTTCAATTTTCCATTAGGGAACTCCAACTCCTTCTCCAGAGTGTACAAGGAAGTTATCAGATTTGGGTGTTACAAAATCTCCCCGAGATAGTATTTGGCTTTGAAAGAATTCACCATTTCATTAGCCTGCATACCTTAAAAATGCTTTACAGGAAAACCTATGCTTACGAGAAAAATGGTAGTGGCATTTAAAAATAGTAACTTCTCTATTTAGAATAAGGATCAGGAGCCATTCTTTAGTAAGAAATAGAAAAGCAAGGCATAACTCTCCCATGCTTATATATAGTCTTCTCATTTGATCTTCACCATTCTCGGCGCTTATAAGAGCTGTTGTTTTGATTTCTATTTTACTAGCAAGGAAACAGAATAAGAGAAGTTAAAATTTGACCAAGATTACCCAGCAAAACCATGGCTTGAAACCGAAACTAGAATTCAGGGTTTTGATATTGTTTGGTTCCCTTTACAGTATGCTAAGCTGCCTAAGTAGCAAATTACTGTTGTTTTGGAAAGAAAAAGAGAAACAATTTAAATGGTAGATGTGGAGAAACTCTTCTAAGAATAGAAACAAAAAACCAGACACCTTTTACTCATTCAACACCTACTGTGCAACAAGCCTTCAATAAATATAATTTTTAAAAATTCAATGGCCTACTGGGGGTAGAAGAAAATAATAACAATGGGCAGCAAAAAAAA
>NW_022103928.1:16924524-16932562 GCF_000313985.2 Echinops telfairi
CAGATGCAGAAAAAAAAAAAAAAGAACAGTGGGCAGAACTTCAGCATCTTCCCAGGTCTGAGATGCATAAATTTAAATTACTCTTTAACAAAAAGAGGGGGTGGGGGACGATGAAGGAAATGTAGCAGCCTCCTTTCAGAAGATCGTCTAGCTCAGTGGTTCTCAACCTTCCTAATGCTGCCAGCCTTTAAGACAGTTCCAGCTGTTGTGGTGACCCCACCCCCATAAAATTATTCTCGTTGCTACTTCATAACTGTCATTTCGCTACTGTTAGGAATCAGGCAATCCCTGTGAAAGGGTCATTTGACACCCACCACCCCCAACGGGACTGCGACCCACAGGTTGAGAACTGCTGGTCTAACTCATGCTGACCTTTTTTCTAAATACTATGTAATTCTCAGAGCCCCAATGGTTCAACCACTTGTCAAAAGGTATGAATTAAACCCACCCAGAGATGCCACAGAAGACAATCCTGGTGATCTGCTTCTAAAATGCCACCTCCTTGCTAGTCCTGTGGAGTACAGACCATGTCCACATAGTGTCACCGTGAGTTTGGTCTGATATGACTCAAACAAGACATTCAATTTGTTCTCTGGGAACTAGAAACTGGGACAAAGAGGATGTAGTTCAACCTGGACTGTAAGCTACCATAGTGAGTTCTCAGTCTAGGAGGAAAAGTCATTCAGCAAAAACATACTGAATTAAGGAATAATATGATATGTATATTAAATCCCAACTAATGAAAAAACAAAACAGAAGAATAGACTTGCTGCTCAGAATGAATGTGACCCAGGAGGCTCTGTAGACTCAGTAAAGAGAGACAGTCTCTGCCTAGGGGGTTCCTAGGGTTTCTTGTCCCAGGTATAGTTCTCCAGAGGTCCAAAGCACTTCTTTTCTGGGGTTCCAAGAATCCTGTGAACCCGCTAGAGAAAATGACCCTCTTTTGAACTTAAGGAGCTCTGGTGGCACAGTGGGTTACGGTAAGTCTTGTACTGTTAACCAACAGGTCAACCATTTGAACTCACTAGCCACTCTGAAGGAGATAAGAGCCAAAGAAAGATAAAGCTGCCAGGAGAAAGATGAGGTCCTGTGCTTCCAAAAAGCTTTATAACCTTATACACTATAGGGACCAGTTTTATGCTGTCCTGTAGGGTTTCTATGAGTTGGCTTTTTGAGCTTAAGTCATTTTTTGAGCTTAAGTCCTTTGAATTGATTTCTGATAACTGATAACTGAGATAGTATGGATCCTGCCCAAGGCAACAAATGCTTTCATGTTAAATAACAAAAGAGTAAATATCCATAGAATTTGTATAAAATAAGATCCTGTGACTTGCCCAAGGGTTCCCACCTATCTAATCAGAGAAATGCCCACAGTCTTACAGGGGAAAAAGCCCATCCCTGTAGGAGTAACACCCCCCCCCACACCTTCCCGTGTCCTTTTAAAATGGAAAGTCTCATTAACAACATACTCTATATCACCTATTATATAACTGATGAGTCTGTCAAAATTAAGCAAAAATGTATTAACCGTGATAGAAGAAAGAAGAAACCAGCTTAACTGTGTTGGTCTTGTTTTGAAGCAAAAAATACAAACTTTCTTTTTATTCCTTAGACCATAAACAGCCCTCTGTAATGTAAGCCTGTCACCCTTGATACTTGTGTTGAGTGGGGAGGGGTGGGGGAGAGGCAGAGTCTCCCAGAAGCATGACATACATTTTGGCTGAACTCCATCTAAGTTACAGCTGAATCTTGAAGGCCAACTCCATTCTCTCCATCTTACAAAGGAAAAGACCGAGAAGCCAGGTTTCCCCAACTTGTTGATTTACTCAATGAAAGTGCACTGAGTTAGGTGTCTATGCCAGAGCCTGTGCCTGGCTTTAGAATCCAGTGCACTCGGCATCCACTTAGCTCCTGTTTATCTTCTCACCCCACTCCTGCCAGCCTTTCATTCTCAGCGCAAAAGAAAACCCTCAGAAGTAAAATTTTCTACTTTCTTGTTTGTCTTTCATGGTGACCTTAGGAAAATAGGAATATGTTGCAAACATCGTAAGGTGGGAAGATCTTGATTCTGTATTCTCAGTTTCTCTTGGAAATTCTACAAACTGAGCTCAGGGACCCACTGTCCGGCATGGTGGTTCACTGGCTGAGGCTGTGGGTGCACATTCCAGTCCCTGCCTGGCTCCATCGATTATTTTCCTTCCCAGTTTGCATCCTGTAGACAGCGAGGTCCACGACCCCAAACTATATTGCTTTCCTAGACTCTGCCCTGATGTGAAAAAATGACCAGTTTCAAAAAGCAGATTACATGCCAATTGTAGACCTAGAAATATCAGTAAACTTGGTTCCCTATTTCATTTACTAGCTCTTAACCTACCCAAGTTCCACCTTGCTTTCACTCTGACAGGCTGCCTCCCTGGCAAAGCAAAGTTCAAGAATGAAATACTGTACTCTATACACCTGTTTTTCAGTGGTACTACTGGTTTCCTACCCCCTCTCGAAATGTCAATCATGAGTTTTACACCTACAGAACTTTAGTGTCTGCTCTCAGAGCCACTTCATTGACCACCAAATGTGCATTTAGAAACACACTGGTGAAGTAAGGTCTAAGATCAATTACTAGAAAGGGTTTCAGCCACTCTAGTCTCGTGTAGTCAGTTCCTGCAGTCAGTCCTAGGGTTTTCCAGACCCTCTGTGCAATGCCTCAAGTGGAGTCTGACCATGTTTGTCCATTTTCTGGCAGCTTCTATATACCTACACATTCAGTTCCTCTCCTCTCTCCAAATGGGTTCAATATTGCAGCCCACCATCCCCTTTGCCGATTCTGGACTCACAGCTCTCCCATCTCAAGCCCTGTCTCTTTCAAGCTTTGCTGAGGTCAGCTGCGTTCCCTCTCTTTTTAGCTAAGAAGCGAGGTCAACAGCCAGTTTTCTACCAACTGTGATTACAGTACACTATTTCACCATTCGTCTAAGAGTGAACAAAAAAGTTCTATAGAATTCCCAATTCTCCAATTTGTTAAGGTGTAAATATCTTGAGGGACAGTGTACAATACAAAAATACATAAGAATAACAGTTGTAATAATAGCAGACATGAATGAGCCTTTACTATATGACCAGGAAGCTTTTTATTTGCATCATGATACTTAATCTTCCCAAATAGATGCTACAGTTACTCTTACTATTTTCTTTCAACAGACAAAACTGAGGCTTGCAGGATGAGCCCAGTAGGGGTTAGATTTGAGTGAAACTCAAAACCATTCCCTCCACCACCACATGTCACATCAATTTCCTGTCTCTAGTCCTGGGCACCTGCTGTTCCTTCATCCTGAATTCCTTTCTTCCCACCTTCCAAGTAATTCACATCCATCCTTCAAAATCCAGTTCAAATGGAGGCTTTGCAGGTTATCACCCTCACTTCTTAAAGTGTGCTTCTTGGAGGCAGGGTCTGCAACCCTTCATCTAGTATCCCTCTGGCCAGACAGGAAGTGTTCTTGAATGCCAGCTGGATGGAATTGACTGAATGGAGCCACTGGCTCGGACAGCTACCTAAGTTAGCGTGTGTCAGGAGGGGCGATTCTTCTCTGGCTAATTTACAATTAACCTGAAGGGATAAGTTACAACATTTACCCTCATTCTTCTCAGCCACACCCACACAGCACCACCACCAAGGCCAGGGGTTGTGGTTGTTAGGAGCCTTTGTCAGTTTGGAGTGAAAGAAACCCCGCTGTATAACCGAACAAAATGCTGTCTGGTCCTTCACCATCTTCACAATTGTTATGTTTTGAGTCTATTGTTGTGGACTCAATGTTTGACCTGTTTCAGCCCTTGTGTCAATCCATCTCATTGAGGGTCTTGGTCTTTTTTTGCTGACTCTCCTCTTTGCCAAGCATGATGCCCACTTTCAGGGACTTATCTCATCTGATAACATGTCCAAAGTATGAGAGATGAAGTCCTGCCACACTCATTGCACTCTTGTCGACACAGATTTGCTTGTTCTTTGCCAACACCGTGATTCAGATGCATTGCTTCTTTTCCAGTCGCCCTTCCCATCCAGCTTTCACAAGCACGTGAGGTGATTGAAAACACCCTAGAGCTTGGGTTAGGGACACTGTAGTCTTCAAAGGGACATCTTTGCTCTTTAGCACATTAATGCGCTTATGCAGCATATTTGCCCAATGCAATATGTTCTTTGATTTAATTACTGCTTCCATGGATGTTGACTGTGGATCCGAGTAAATCAGATCCTTAACAAAGTCTGCTCTCCATTTATCATGGCGTTGTCTACTGGTCCAGAGGCTTTCTTTTTTTTTTTCCAGAGGCTTTCTTTACATTGAGTTGCCATCCACACTGCAGGGTGCCGTCTTTGATTTTCATCAGTAAGTACTCCAACTGCTCAATTTTAGCAAGCAAGTCTGTGTCATCTGGATGGTGGGCTGTGACTATGCCTTCCTCCTATCCTGATGCCCCAATCTTCTACATAGTCCCGCTTCTCAGATTATTTGCTCAGCACACAGATGAAATAAACAGAGTAAAAGAATACAACCCCAACACACACAGTTCCTGATTTTAAACCATACAGTAGTCCCTTTGAAGGACGGCCTCTTGGTCTAGGTGAAGGTTCTACATGAGCACAATTAGGAATTCCCACTCTTTGCAAAGTTACTCACAGTTTGTTATGATTCACATAGTTGAACTCTTAGTCAATAACATACAAGTAAACATCTTTTCTGGTATTTTCTCCTTTCAGCCATGAGAGGAGAGAAAGGCAAGATGATCTAATCCTTCTGTTGTACGCCTCTCACTAGGAGAAAGGAGTGTGTGTGGAGTGAATTGGGAAAGTGAGAGGACAGGGATGGTTTCTTTCATCCTATCAGGCCTTTCTGCTGAGGTTCCTCTAGGTAGATGCAAACTTCCAACCTATCAATTAGTACGTCAAAGACTCAGAGATTGGTGTACTCAGAGGCACCTCTAATATTGTAATAAGCATATAATAAACAGGGAAATAAACATCATCTCCTCCAGTAAATGGTCCAGGGTTATAGAGTTCTAAAATTAATATAAATGTCCTCAGTTAACTTTAATAAAGATGTTAAACAAATGAACACCACAGATGATGGTGATGGTGGGAAGGGTTGCTGACTCAGAGCTTGGCCTTTGGGTTGAGGCTTACAGTGAAGCGGCATGCCTTTTGGGGATTTATTACAAGTCCTAAAGCAGTGGTCCTTAACCTCCCCAATGCCGTGACCCTTCAATACAGTTCCTAATGTTGTGGTGACCCCCCCCAACCATACAATTATTTTTGTTGCTACTTCATAACTGTAATTTTGCTACTGCTATGAATTGGGCGACCCCTGTGAAAGGGTCGGTTGACCCACAAAGAGGTTGCGACCCACAGGTTGAAAACCGCTGTCCTAAAGGAACTTTGCAACATGTCCTAACAGAACATCTATACCCTGGATCATTTCTCCCGGTACTATGTAACCTGTTAACTTCCACTGTGAGCTCTGTGTGGCCACTGCAAAGAAGTATAGAGCCTAGAACCCTGTGGGTTGGGCCCCTTTGGTGGTTGAACGACTCTTTCACAGGGGTCACCTGAAACCATTGAAAACACATAAATATTTCACAATATATAATTACATATTGTTTTGTGATTCATCACTGTTTTAATTATGTTCAATTTGTAACAATGAAAATACATCCTGCATATCAGCTATTTACATTGCGATTCACAACAATAGCAAAATTAGTTATGAAGTAGCAACAAAAATAAGTTTATGGTTGGGTGTCGCCACAACATGAGAAACTGTGTTAAAGGGTCGCAGTATTAGGAAGGTTGAGAACCACTGGCCTAGAAGGAAAGTAGGGTACAGAAAAAGTAGAGTGTTGTATCTGCGAATATAAGTCCTAAGAAGAACACCCAGCAGATGCAATGGTCCTCAGTTAAATAGCATACCCAAGGTCATAAGCAAAAGGTTAATGGTGTTGGTCAGTGGGAACAGGGAAAAGGAAGAGGTATGGAGTACAAAAATAAAATTCACATCTATGGTGAGTTTAGGAAGATGTTGTAGTTGATTTCATTTCTTAAGATGGGCTGTATAAATATATGTTTATTTAAAAACAAATAAAAAGTCTTTCCAGATTCCTTATCCCTCAAACCTAAATAATGATTGAGTGGCTTGGAAAAAAAATGAGAAAAGGAAAGGTAAAACTGAAATGTTGAAATAGACTTGGCATCTTGAGTGACAAACAAGTTTACCTCAAACAAACAAAAAAACAAAAACAAATGGCTAACAGTAAAAGCTGTGACTAGTAAGGAAAAAAAGTTTAATTTCTATTAATAGTGCTATGGGGTCTTTTCTACAATTCCTACTTAAATATTACTACTTACTGGCAAGCTAGTACGGTCATTACAAATTCCATGCTCTAAAACAACCAGGAAAAATTCTTCCTATTCTAATCAAGCCTTTCTAAAGCAACGCACAAGCCACCACTTGTCTGTTTGTCATACTATGGTGGGTTGCGTGTTGCTGTGATGCTGGAAGCTATGTTACTGGTACTGAATTTCAAACACCAGCAGGGTCATTCAAAGTGAACAGGCTTCAGCAGAGCTTCCAGACTAAGAGCTACCTGCGAGGAAGCAACAAACAGGCTGTCTACTTCAGAAGTAGCTACTGAAAACCTTATGCATCGCATTGAAGCACTGTCAGATACTGAAGGCCTACCAAATACAAGTAGAATACTGTCAGAGATAGTGCCCAAAAATGAGCTGCTAAGACCAGAAGTCAGTTAAAATATGACTGAGGAAGATCTGCCTTCTTAAAACTAGAGTTGACCATAATGATATGAATGGAGTAAAGCCTGTGGGAGTAAAGCCTTTGGAATCTACATTTATCGATGAGGCAAAAATCTCAAACTGTGAAGAAACAGCTGCAAAAATCTACTAATAGAACTTGAAATGGTCAAAGTCTGAATCTAGGAAAATTGGAAGTCATAAAAAATAAAATGGATGAATAAAGATGAATATCTTACACATTAGTAAGCTGAAATGGGTTGGTATTTCTTAAATCAGAAAAGCATGGGTGTACTATGCTGGGAATGACAATCAAAAGGAATAATGTTGCATTCACTAAAAAAAAAGGGACAATTCAAAATCAATCTCGAAGTACATTGCTGTCTGTGATGGGATTATATCTATCCACATTCAATAAAATCCAATCAATACAATTCCTATTCAAATTTATGCACCGATCACAAACAATTGTGATGAAGAAATTGAAGAATTTTACCAATATCCTCGGTCTAGAATCAGTCAAATATGCAATCAGGAAGTTCAGATGATTATTGGCAACTGGAATGTAAAAGCTGAAAACAAAGAGGAAGAATTGTAGTTGGAAAATAAGGTCTTGGTGAGAGAAACAAAGCTGGACATTGCATGATAGAATTTTGCAAGACCAGTGATTTATTCATAGCAAATAACTTTTATCAACAGCACAAATGGCAACTATATACATGGACTTCTGCAGATGGAATACATAGAAATCAAATTGATCTGTGAGAACAGCCCAAGTATAAGCTTAAAATAAGCAACTAAAACTAGGTTAGGGTCTGACTGTGGAACAGATCATCAATTGCTCACATACAAGTTCTGGTTGAAGCTGAAGAAAATTAAAACAAGTCCACAGGAGCCAAAATACGGCTTAAAGTATATCCCGCTTGAATTTCAAGAATAGATTTTCTGCATTAAACACTAATCACAAAGGACCTGAAGAGCTATGGGAGGACATCAAGAACATCATACATGAAGAAAGCAAAAGGTCACTTAAAAGACAGGAAAGAAAGAAAAGATCAATATGGATGTTAGAAGAAACTCTGAAGCTCACTCTGAATCATAGAATAGTTAATGCAAATGTAAGAAATGATGAAGCCAAAGATCTGAACAGAATATTTCAAAGAGGAGCTCAAGGCAAGGTAAAATATTATAATGATATATGCAAAGACTCAGAGCTAGAAAATTCAAAACAAACCAACCAAAAAAAAA
>NW_022103928.1:16933945-16945703 GCF_000313985.2 Echinops telfairi
ATAACAGTTGTATGTGTCCCTAATAAAATGTTTAAAAAAAAAAAAAGAACTAGTAGGTTGTGGTAGTTTCATAATTTCATGTGTGTAGGGGTGGAATCTAGCCTGACAATCAAGTCACAACCTGATGGTGTCTCCTTGTGGGTGTGACCTCCTTCATAAGGAGGGTCCCACTCTCTGTTTTCACCTTCCTATTGAGGAGCCACCTGGAGACTTGCGAGAGCCCTGTGATGCTTCCACCGTCATAGGATCAACAAGACTTTTCACTCACCGGCCTGTGATTTTCCTGCATTTTGCATTGACTAGTATTGGATTTGCGGGCTTGAGTTGGACTGGGCTGGGATGTTTTCTCCATGTAAAATTCTTTATATAAACCTTTCTCTTACACCAATATGAGCGCCTCTATATTTGTTTACCTAGTAAACTCAGTCTAACACAGAGGTATTCCACAATTTCAGGAGGTAATATTTGAGTAGGAACCAACGGTACTAAAGGAAGAAGTTCAAACTGCACTGAAAACACTAGCCAAAAACAAGTCTCCAGGAATTGATGGAATACCAGTTGACATTTTTCAACAAACTGATGAAGTACTGGAAGTACTCAAACATTTGAGTCAGGAAATCTAGAAGAGAGCTACTAGGCCCAATGGATGGAAAAGATACATATTTGCATCCATTCCAAAGAAAGGTGACCCAGCAGAACCCTCAAATGATAAAACAATACCATTAATATCACATGCAAGTAAAATATTGCTTAAGATCATGCAATGATGGTTGCAGCAGTACACTGACAGGGAGCTCCCAGATTCAAGCAGGATTCAAGAGGACACGGAACAAGGGATATCATTGCTGATGTCAGATGGATCTTGGCTGAAAGAAGAGAATAACAGAAAGATGTATACTTGTATTTTACTGACTATGTAAAATTATTTCGCTGTGTGGAGCATAACAAACTATGGATACCTTTGAGAAGACTAGGAATTCCAGAACACTTCATGTGTTCATGTGGAACTTGTAGTGTGAATCGAGGCAGTTGTGTGAACAGAACAAAGGAATGCCTCCTGGTTTAAAATCAGGAAAGGAATACATCAGGGTTATAAGCTCTCACCATATTATTCAATCCATATGCTGAGCAAATCATCAGAAAAGCTGAATTATATGAAGAAGAATGTGCCATCAAGATTGGAGGAAGGCTTATTAACAAGCTGACATATGCAGATGCCACAATCTTGCTTGCTGAAAGTGAAGAGGACTTGAAGCACTTACTGATGAAGATCAAGGGTTGCAGGGTTCAGTATGTATTACATCTCAAATGTAAAGACCAAAATCTTCACAATTGGACCAAGAGGTAACATCATGATGAAGACTCAAGTTATCAAATATTTCACCTTGCTTGGATTCATAATCAATACTCATGGAAACAGCAGTAAGAGAGATCAAAAGGATGCACTGGTAAATGGGTAAATGTGCTGCACAAGACCTTTAAAATGTTGAAAAGCAAGGAAGTTACTTTGTGGATTAGGGTGAGCCTAATCCAAGCCATCGTATTTTCAATTGCCTCATATGCATGGGAAAGTGGGACACTGAACAAGGAAGATTAACGTAGAATGGTTATATTTGAATTAGAGTGCTGGAGAAGAAACTGAAGGTACAATGGACTGCTAAAAGGACAAACCAATCTGACTTAAAAGAAGTTGGGCCAGAGTGCTCCTTAGGGGCAAGGACTGCAAGACTTTGCCTCACATTGTTGTCAGGTGAGGGCAGTTTCTGGAGGACAGATATCATGCTTGCTAAAGTAGAGAGGCAGTGAAAAAGAGCGTCATTGCTAACGCACACTAGCTGTAAATTCAGTAAAAAATAAATATATGTTGTGTTAAGCTACTGAGATTTTGAGTGGTTACAGAAGTTAGGCGACTTTCTTCATTATTGCACCTCTTTTTTTCCACTCTATCAGTTTACTGTGCTGTAGAGGCTTGTGAGTTGCTATGACGGTGGAAGCTATGCCACCCGTGTTTTAGGACCATTTCTTTGTTATCTAGCACTGCTACAACAGAAATATCACAGTGGCTAACTTTTACAAACAGAAATCTATTTTCTCACAGTTCCGGGGACTATAAAGCCAAATCGCCAGCTGCAGCTCTAGGAGCTGGCTTTCTCTGTCTGCTCTGGGGGAAGGTACTTTGTCTCCATTCAACAGCTGTAGGCCCAGTGTCCCCTGGAGATCTCCATGCAATCCGGCATCAGCCTGTCCTTGAATCTAGGAAGTTCTCAGAGCAGAGACCCTGACAAAACCAAGAACAATGGTGTCACATTTCTCAGAAAGACTATTTCAGGATCTATCCTGAAGTACCACTTTCATCAACAAGGCCTGATCCTGTCTTATTAACATAACAGCTCACTCCCAAATGAAACTATAACCCGGGGCATCCAAGCTAAACTCACGGCCATCAAGTCGATTCTGAGTTATGATGCTGAGTCTTACAACTCTATAAGACCAGGTGGAACTGAACCTATGAATTTCCAAGACTGCAACTTTTTTTTTAATTGGGGGCTCTTACAACGCTTATAACAATCCATACATCCATTGTGTCAAGCACATTTATACATGTTGCCATAATACTTTGCAAAACATCTTATTTCTACTGGAGTCTCAGACCCTCATTTTCTTTCTACCTGAGTATCATTTTTTCCCTCCCTCCCCCACCCTCCCACTCTCATGAACCCTTAATAAATGACAAATTTTTATTATTTTCATATCTTACACCATCTGCTGTCTCCCTTTACCCATGATTCTGTTGTTTGTCACCCTGGGTGGGGGTAGGAGGGATTGTACATCCATCTTTGCAATCAGTTCGTCCTTTCTCCCCCTACCTTACTTTTACCCTCATGGTTATCGCTACCCCCATGATTGTTCCTGGGGGGGGTTATCTGTCCTGGATGCCGTGTGTTGAGAGCTCTTATCTGTACCGGTGTACACACTCTGGTTTAGCAAGACTATAACTCTTTACAGGAGTAAAAAGCCCATCTTTCTCCCAAGGAGCAGCTGGTGGTTACTACCTGCTGACCTTTTGGTTATCGGCACAACAGATAAGCACAATACCACTGTGGTTCCCATGCTTATACACGGAATGCGGGAATTGCTTCCTGAAATTTCTATAAGTCAAACAATGCATAGCATTCAGTAAATCTGCTGTACAAGATCTCTCTCTAAAGTGCTAAAAAGCAAGGAGGTTACTTTGAGGACTAATGTGGGCCTGACCCAAGCCATGGATGTTCCACACCTCATATGCATGTGAAAGTTGGACACTGAAGAAGGATAGTTGTATTAGAACTATGGTGCTGGCAAAGAATATTGATGGCACCATGGACTGTCAAAAGAACAAACAAATTTGTCAGAAGAATTACAGCCAGAATGCTCCTTAGAGGCAAGGATGTTGGGACTTTGTCTCACAGGCATAGTGGCTAGGATGTAAAATAAATCACAAAATGGTGGATAATCAGGTCACAAAATGGAGGACAACTATACAACCCTGGGAATCACAGCCTCTCCACAGTGACACAAACTTTGGAAGGATGCAATTCAGTCCATGACGGTCATCCATGGTGAATAGGTTTCAGCAGGGCTTTCAGACCAATATCAACTAGGAAGAAAGGCTTGGTTACTTACTTCTGAAATTTTTCCAATGAAAACTTTATGGATCACAAGCAAACATTGTCCAACATGCTTGCTTGAACCTGAAGGACTCAAACATGCTGGCAAATGTGTTGTCAATGAACTTGAGTCAGAGCTGCTACAGCAGCTAACAGCACACTAGTATCATTGTCATCTTTGTCATTATCCATAGAAGCTTTGAATCAAGGAAATACTGGCAGAATACTAAACCTTTCATATATATTATTCACTTGCCACTGTGATATATGCATTATCAGTCTTTTACAAATCTTTCCCTTTTCTCCTTTGAACATTTACAGCATTTTCTAGCTGAAAAATTTTGCATCTAATTATGTAATGAATTTAAACATCTTGCAATAGTGAGTTCAAAACTTTTCACTCCTGCAGTGAATTAATTTTTCCGGTGTGGATAACTTGTTTTCCTCATCTGGGTAATTAACTGCTAGGAGAAGGAAGGTGGAGCTCATAATCCCTATCACTTCACAGACTGTTTTTGTAAACTAAGCATTTAATAGAGGAATACATTCTCTAAATATAAATTAGCAAATTACAAAATTTTGAAAAAGCCATCACTATATGAATGTTCATAATAGGTAATAATGGGTTTTCCTTTAATGTTTTGGGTAACAATTTTATTAAATAAATCTGACCAACAAAACAGGCGTATTTACTATAAAAGTGTTGCTCAGTATGCTGTTTATTTCAGTGCCTTCTCTTAATGAGTACCATTAAGGTACTTATTCAATACTGTAATTACATGAGTGAATGTACATAAAAATTATATAGTTGATGATCGATAAATAATTGTTTCCCTTCTCCTCCATTCCAATAACTACTTCAACTACAATCACGTATATACGCTTGCTTGGAAGAAAACAAGTGATCAAGGGAAAGGGGGAAAAAAAGTTAAGCAGGTAAGTACAAGTTGATTTTAATTACTAAGAATATTTCTGAACTGAGAAGAAAGCTGTCTAAAAATGTTCAGTACCAGAGCCAAATAAAAATTAATTGCCAATTAGAAAATTATCCCATTCATAAAAATCTGTCCTGATACAACCTTTAGGAACAGGAGCCCTGGGCTCCCTGCAGAGCCAGAGTTCACAGCCTCTCTCATACTGCTGGGGAACTGCAGAGGGGCACCCTGGGACTTGCCTTCTAGTCTCTCAATTTGGTACGATTGTTCACATGGGATTCCCTAGAGCTATGGTATCATTAATTGCCGCCGAACACTAACCTGCTCTCCCCTAAGATTCCAGAATAGTTTCTTATTTTATTAGGAAACAACACATCTTTTGAAGATCAGTTCCTTCTGAGTGCATTTGTTCCTAGGTCTTGTCTCCTCATAGAGCTCTCATTTTCTACTCAGGACATTCAAAGCGTCTTATTAATATGATGTGGTCACTGGATTTCATATGGTGACATTTCTCACTAACCACATATGGCAAATCGAAGACATGATTTTTACATTAGCTAATTAATGTAAATATTTCAACTGTTGTGCATTTAAATAGCATTCTCTTAAAAGCCTCTCTACTTTGAGGGACTCTTTTGAGGTAAAATGGACACAAATGTACTATGTGGTATAATTAAAATATATAGTTGGGTTTCTTACTCCTCTCAGTGGTCAATAATAATATCTATTTTGTTGATAAGGTGGGCTTTTCCTAGAGAAATTTTCCCTTTAGCTCTGCAGTATCATCCTTAACAGTAAGCAATAAGGTTAATGCTATAATCAGCTATTAGGTTGGCACAGTCAACTTTATCTGCTGTTCAAATATAGCAACAGTATATAGAACACCCAAGCTAGAAAAAGACACCTTTGAATATGAATGAATCAAATTCTAAGTAACAACTTCTTTTAAAAATAAACATTTTGTATTGGCTCTCAATAAAATGGTTTGGGGGGAAAAATTCTTTGAAAATGAATATTTTAACATACTATTTTCTAAAGGCTGAGTGAGAGGGAAAAACATTATCATGAGATGAAATACTATAGGATTCCACTTATGCAACATTCACAAAACGACAAATTATAGAGTTGGAGAAGAGATTAGGAGTTGCCAAGAGTTAAGAGATCACGGAAGCCAGGGGAGTGAGTGTGACTGCAAAGGAATTGTCCTGTATCTTGATGGTGGTGGTTATTGGAAGAGAACTATACGCAATGCTTTAAACCAATACTGATTTCCTGGTTTTGATGGTGTCCTATCTTCATGGAAGTTGTAACCAATGCGGGAAAGTTGTAACCAATGCGGGAAACAGGCGGAAGAGTAATCAGGAACTTTGTAATACCCTATGAATTTGAAATAACTTCACACGAAAGTTTAAAAATAACTAGAAGTGTATTGCACTACACATATACAGGCACTTCACAACATTTCTTCAATTTGTAAGCTTTAATTATATCCAAGGAACCCTGGTATCTCAGTGGGTTTTGTGTTGAGCTGGTAACCTCAAGGTCAAGCGTTCAAAACCATCAGCTGTTCCATGGGAGAAAGAGTCTTTCTACTCTTGTAAAGATTTACAGTTTCAGAAACTCCCATGGGCAGTGCTACCCAGTCCCACAGGTCACTAGGTAGCCACTCAATGGCAGTGAAGCAAAGGTAAACATATTCTATCATTTGATTTTCCATTTTGTATACAAATGGACTATCAGTCATCTTGATGGAGGCAAGAGAGGGGGCATAAGCAGAGCAGCCAGATGCTCACTGTGCACCCATGGCCATGCCAATAACACTGAACATGTTGGCAGCCAATATCTGGATGTCTTATGGAGGACCAAAAACACAGACTTTTAAAGACAAATCTTAAAGTCTGTAAGACTTTGTCATTAAAGAATGAGAGCCATAGACTAGTATACTTTAAGCATAACTTAGAAATAAAAAACATGTTTTGTGGTTTCTGTACGTTAATCAAGAGCCCATTGAGCACATGATTATATGTAATTTGAAAGATACAATATTAGACTTATGTGAGTACCAAATAGATCTCTTTCCCATATATATATTGTACTCATTTCTACAATTCAAATATATCCCTTGCTAAATTAATATAAATGGCTGCAATATGCCAATAATAAATAAAAGACAAAAAGAATTCCAGAAGCTGGGTGATACAATTAAACAAAAGTAATGAAAGTTATTTCACTAGGGTTTCAGCCTGCAATTTTTCATCGCTAATTAAAATGTAACATTCTGGGACATCAAAAACATGACTCCCAGATTCTCTGTATATTACACCTAAGCAGGCTCCAGACTGGTTCATCATGACTAGGAATCTAAAGAAATGTTGGCAGGACTTCATAAATACCTTCCTGTTCGGTTCGCTCCTTTCTACGGTGATGCAATTTGACCTACATTACCAGTGCCCATTGAAACTTCGTGGGAGGGGGAAGAGGAGAGTTTTTCATTTCTCCTACCCTCTGATTAACTAGGACAGCAAATGTCACTCAAGGGACTGCTACTAGGCAGAAGCAGGCGGGGGGGGGGCCGTCGGCAGAGAGAGAAGCCATGCCAGTAGAAAATTCTGCAGGAAGACATTTAGAAATACTGTATTCCCTGATCCTGAGAACAAATTGTCATGGCTTTATAAGGAGGCTTGTTTCACTTTATGCTAGAATCAGCCCAGAACATAAGGGTTGTTTTATTTACTCTTAGGTTCTCATCATCATGAAAGTAAAAGTCTTTGACAAAGTCTTTTTTTCTTATTTTAAAATATATCTTTAATTTTAGAATAGTTAAGGATTTAGTGAAAAGTTAGTTGAGCAGATTGTACAAAGAATTCCAATATATCTCACATCTGTTTTCCCGTTAGCTTCGTACATCAGTAAGGTAATGAATGTGTTCTCATAATGAATTCATAATGACACACTATGGTTCACTGGGGTCCATACTTTATTCTGAGCTCCTTCATTTGGGTCCAGTGTCCTTTTCAGTTCTAGCTTCCTGTCCAGGACACCACATTACATCTTATCACCTTACTCTACACCAGCGGTTCTCAACCCTGGGTCGCGACCCCTTTGGGGGTCCAATGACCCTTTCACAGGGGTTGCCTGATTCATAACAGTAGCACATCCTGGCCCACCAGGCCTGGAGGATAATATCCCTGCTCTGAACACCCAATGCACAGAGTGGACAATATGGCTGATCCCACTACGAGACACGCTGTCCATTGCTGGCCCAGGGCGCTAAGGGGGACAACACTGGAGACTCAGTGTCGGGACTGGCCAAGACTGACCCTGTGACACTGAGGCAAACCACTAAAGGCGTGCAGCAGAGCAACCGTGGGAGCAGATCAGAGAGCCCCTGAGGGAGTACAAAGGACAGACTCTGGGGCCAGAGTACTCCATCGGTCCTGACTGAAGGACACGCCTAGAGTTCAAAAATCAGACCTTGATCTATTTACAGGTTTTTCTTTCTTTTAATTAATTAATTCTTCTATGTGTAATTGGTTTTCTTTTTTGTTATCATCGCTGTGTTCTAATTCATCACCTATGTTGCTATGGCTTGATTTGTGGTGCATATTATTATCTCTACAGATCTATCTAGATAAGATAGACTGGATGAATAGTATGGAAAGAGAAAAAAACGAGACCAATGGTTCCAGAGGGAAATGGGAGAGGGGGAGGAGGGGGTAAGGAGGTAGTACTGACCAACCCAGGGACTGGGGAGCAACAAGTGATCCAAAATTAGTGGCAAGGAGGGTGTGAGAGGCCTGGTAGGGATTCAGCAAGGGCATTGTAACTGAGAGAAATCACTGAAACCCAAATGAAGGTTGAGCATGATGGTGGGACAAGAGGAAAGTAAAAGGAAATAGAGGAAAGAACTAGGTGACAAAGGGTATTTATAGAGGTCTAAAGACTGGAATGTACATATGTAAATATATTTATATAAGAGTGTGGGGAAATAGATCTACGTGCATATATTTATAGGTTTAGTATTAAGGCAGCAGATAGACATTGGGCCTCCACTCAAGTACTTACTCAATGCAAGAACACGTTGTTCTATTAAATTGGCATTCCAGGATGCACACCTTCCCGACACGATTGCTAAAGAAAAATGTGTGCATAAGCAAATGTGGTGAAGAAAGCTGATGGGGCCCGGCTATCAAAAGATATAGCACCTGGGGTCTTAAAGGCTTGAAGATAAATAAGCGGCCATCTAGCTGAGAAGCATCAAAACCCACATGGAAGAAACACACCACCCTGTCTGACCACGAGGTGTAGAAGGGACCAGTTATCAGGCATCAAAGAACTAAAAATCATATCAGTGGGTGCCCACCTTCCTGATACGATTACTGAAGACATAAATGTGTGCATAAGCAAATGTGGTGAAGAAAGCTGATGGTCCCCGGCTATCAAAAGATATAGCATCTGGGGTCTTAAAGACTTGAAGATAAACAAAAGGCCATCTAGCTCAGAAGCAACAAAGCACACCAACCTGTGTGACCACGAGCTGTCGAGGGGATCAGGTATCAAGCATCAGAGAACAAAAAATCATATCATTGTAAATGTGGGTGAGCACAGAGTGGAGACTCAAAGCCCATCAGTAGGCACCTGGACACCCCCTTACTGAAGGGTTGTGGAGAGGAGAGGAGCCAGTCAGGGTGCAGGGTAGCAAAGATAAAACTTAAAACTTTCCTCTAGTTCTTAAATGCTCGCCCCCCACCCCACTATCATGATCCCAATTCTACCTTAGAAATCTGGCTAGACCAGAGGATGTACATTAGTACAGATAGCAACTGGAAACACAGGGAATCCAGGACAGATGACTCCTTCAGGACCCGTGGTGAGAGTGGCGATGCCTGGAGGGTGGAGGGAATGTGGTGTAGAAAGGGGAAACCAATTACAAGAATCTACGTATAGCCTCCTCCCTAGGAGATGGACAGCAGAGAAGAGGGCAGGGGGAGACGTTGGACAGTGTTAACATATGACAAAATAATGATGGTTTATGAATTATGAAGGGTTCATGAGGGAGGGGGGAATGGGGAGAGAGGGGGAAAATGGGCAGCCGATATTAAGGGCTCAAGTGGAGGGCAAATATTTTGAGAATGATGATGGCAGCAGATGTGCATGTGTGCTTGACACAATGGATGTACGTACGGATTGTGATAAGAATTGTATGAGCTTCCAATAAAATTATTTTTTTTTAAATGCAAACCTCCAGTGACAGAGAGGTGGTGGCTGCACATGAGGTACATTGACTGATAGTTAAATCCAGGTCTCCCACATGGATGGCAATAGCTCTGAACCACTACTACCCTCATCTTTACATTACATTTATTATATGCTTGGGCAATAAATCAGTACCATGTTAGTGTTAGGGAGCATTAGTTACTCAGTGGTTAAAGTGCTCTGCTGTGAGCAGAAGGTCAGTGGATTTAATCCAACAGCCACTCCAAGGGAGAAAGATTTAGCTGTTTCTGTAAAGATTTAGAGCAACCTTCCTAATGCTGCGACCCTTTCAAATAGTTCATGTTGTGGTGACCCCCCAACCATAAAATTTTCGTTGCTACTTCTTAACTGTAAATCTGCTACTGCTATGAATCAGGCAATCCCTGTGAAAGGGCCGTTCGACCCCCCAAAGGTGTCGCGACCCACAGGTTGAGAACCGCTGATTTAGCATCTTAGAAACCCTACCAGAAAGTTCTACTCTGTCCTGTTAGGTGCCATCTGACCCTGTAGACAACAGAAGGTAACACTGCCTAGTACTGGGCCACCCTCACAGTTGTTCTCATGCTTCTGTGTCTCTTTGACATATCACATCATTGTGTGTATGTTTTCATTTTGTTTTGTTTTAAGGGCACTTTATCAGTTCCTGGCACTAGAATATGCCTCAGTCTCACCCTACAATCAGCCATTTCTGATTCCTTTTGTTGGAAAATGGTATTCAAAACTAACATTTGGGCATTGGTGTTTTAGGCTGATAATTTTCGCCCTAACATGAATAACTTGTATTGTAAATCAACACAATTATCCCTTTAAGTGTCTGTTCTGTAGTATTACATGATAAAGAATGAACAGGATGCATGATAATCAAACTCTCATCTGACTTAGACACCTTTGATGTTTGATATGGTCAACAAATGCTTTATCAAAATGATGTTCCCACATTTGAGGGTGGGGGAACAGCAAGATGTTTTTCTGCCATTGGGAAGGGTGGGCAGGGGATTCAGAATCAATGCTGTGTGCAAGCTGTTTCTGCAGTGAGGTCTCCTTTCTTCCTTCTCTGCCATTAAATGGTATTTCCTTAATGTGAGTTCTTAATTATTTGAGCTAAAAGAACACAGAAGGATCAATCAGATTTGGCTTTGAAATACATTACTGAAGACTTTTGGAAGCAGCTACACCTTCCTATTTATGGTTAGAAAATTTTAACATTACAACTAGCTTTTCTCCATTGAGAATAAACTAATCAGGCCGAATACAAGGTCTGAGCTAGGAGCTTCTTGGGCAATTGGGGCACCTAGTGGGAAGTAAAGAGACTTGTAGAGACAGGGTTGAAGAAACCAGAGTTAATTTTATGCAATGCACACTGGGCAAATTCTTCACCCCAAGCGCCATTAGTCTGTATTGAAGAGACGATGCTAATAGACTCTTGGATGATATCACACTTAAAAAATTTTTTTTCTAATAAGAAAACAGACTGAGACCAGCACCTTATATCAATTTTCTCTGTCATCTCTTTCTTATTCAACTGATTAAGATTCATATTCAGTGAACATATATTGAATCTCTACTAGGCACCAGGCAGCACACTATGCCTGGCGTTTCCAATTCAATCTATTAGAAAAAGATTAAGGGTCTTCTCCTTTTTCCTGGTGTTGATAGACAATGAGGCAGGCTTTTATACTGTTGCAGGCACAAGATGGCTGAAAGAACCTGCTTTAGTGTACAGAACAGCTGTTATCATCTTAGTCAGAAAGAAAAGATCCTAACGTCCTAATCTGAAAAACAGATACAATCACACCTACTTCCTGCACAATTGCATGGAAAGCATTGTTCTGGCGTACAGGAAGCATTCTTCTTAAGAGTCAGTTCATGCTCATGTTGTGCATTTCATCACACACAGATCTAGGAACTACTAGGGCTACT
>NW_022103928.1:16948102-16949818 GCF_000313985.2 Echinops telfairi
GGCAATGAATGTACAAATGTGCTTTACACAATTGATGTGTGTATGGATTGTGATAAGAGTTGTATGAGCCCCTAATAAAATGATTAAAAAAATAGGTTTCCTTCGATACTAAAATATAAACAGGGAGTTCTTTGGACCCTTTTTTTTTTTCTAAAACGGACTCAGAATTTGAACTTCGCCTCTCAAATATTTTCAATAAAAAAACCTATCAAGATCTTTAGCAGAAAGTAGTGACATAATCTGCAAATCCAATCCCTCTCTAACCCCAATTTACCGCTGTTAGCCTTGCAAGGGCTCCCGTCACGCTGAGCAGGGTCAGCTCCCCAAAGCTATCCTGCCTCAAGGTATTTGTACTAGCAGCTGCTTCTAGATGCTGTCACCTGCCACATCTGAAAAGTTAATCCCATATTATAATTCTCTAAATTTGGTATGAGATTTCCTGTGTGCTCTCTCATCAAGATCAATGTTCTCTGGATTCATATCTGCACTAATCTGTAAAAGGACCTTGTCCCTTTATAGGTCTTACACCTAGGACAATCACATAAATGCATGGCTAGGAGCAATTGGTTTTTGGAATTAAATCAATTTTCATGATGAGCAAAAAGCCAAAGAAGAACTGGCCCCTGTGGGTTTCTAAACTTTAAATCTTCATGGAAGGAGAAACTCTCATGTTTTTCCCAGCTGTTGAGACTGACCTTGTAGTTAGCCGACCAAACTGTAACCCACTATCCCACCAGGGCTTGGAATCAACTCCCTGGTAGTGAGAATAAAATAATCAATACAAGGAGTCCTTGGGGTACAGGGGTGATTAATCTCTTTGCTGATACCTGAAAAGTTGGCAGTTTGAACCGAATAGCTGCTCCTGGAAGAAAAAGGTGGCTTCCATATAGACAGTCCAGGATGGTTCTACTCTGACCTACAATCCCATCAGGATTGACTTGACAGCAATCAGTTTTGTTTGGTTATTAGTATGATCTATAAAATTATGAATTGAAACAGAACCCCTTGTGTCTTTTTTCAAGCCCTTTTGAAAAAGCTGAAAATCTTCTAGATTGGCTGTGCAAGAATCTTGCCAATAAAAAAAGTTCCATTTTCCTTTTGACAATTAACCTTAACCAAAAATAAACAAATAATCCATTGGATGCATTTGTGTTTAAAAGTTTAGGTGCACAATTCTTAAAAGATCTTAGTTTAACTTTAAATGAGAACAAAATGCTCCAACAGAAGGTCTTTCAATTATTTTCCAATTTTTCTGAGAACTGCTCAGATTCTCACCTTGAGTATTTAATTACTGTGGTAAAGACTGTATAACTGGATGGTAAGAACTGAGCCATAAAGCGGTGCATAAGCAAATGTGTGCCCGGCTATCAAAAGATATAGCATCTGGGGTCTTAAAGGCTTGAAAGTAAACAAGTGGCCATCTAGCTCAGAAGCAGCAAAGCCCACAAGGAAGAAGCACACCAGCCTGTGTGATCATGAGGTGCTGAAGGGTTCAGTTATCAGGCATCAAAGAACAAAAAAATCATATCACTGTGCTCACCTCCCCGATACAATTACTGAAAACAAATGGGGCATAAGCAAATGTGGTGAAGAAAGCTGATGGTGCCCGGCTATCAAAAGATATAGCATTTGGGGTCTTAAAGGCTTGAAGGTAAACAAGCGGCCATCTAGCTCAGAAGCAACAAAAGTCCACATGGAAGCACAACAGCCTGTGTG
>NW_022103928.1:16950596-16960422 GCF_000313985.2 Echinops telfairi
AAAAAAAAAAGAACTGAGTCATAATCAATAGTTCACATACTTTATGGCTTATTTTGAGATTTGGGAAGATGAGGATAAGTTGTTTTTAAGGTATCCTGTAATTTCGTCCTTACAGTCACTTTGAAGTAATGTTGTCATTCTCCCTATTTATTGACACACCCAGTAAGTGTGACTTCTGTATTTTTCTCCATATGCTCACAGTCACAGGAGCCCAGGTGGCACAGTGAGTTCTACATTGGACTGCTAACTAGAAGTTCAGCAACTCAATCCCACCAACCCCTCCCCAGGAGAAAGATGAGGCTGTCTGTTCCCATAAAGATGTACAGTCACAGACCTCTATGGGGAAGTTCTAGTCTGCCCTGTAGGGTCCCTATGTCTTGGAATGGACTTGGCAGCAGTGGATGTGGTTTGAGGGGCTCACATTCACTGATGATAAAATGGCAGAAAAGTCATTATTTTCCTTTGCCACCTGCATTAGAACAGGAGCCCTGATGGTATAATGGTTATGAGTTGGGCTGCTAACTGAACGGTCAGCAGCAGTTCGAATGCACCAGTTGTTCATTGGGGAAAAGGCAGGCTTTCTACTCCTGTGAAGAGTAACATCCTCAGGACTGCACAGGGTCAAGTTGACACTGTCCTAGAGGGAGATAGTATATTCACAAGGGTTCCTTGGCTGTGACAAACTCTCAATTCAGATACCTTTAAAAAAATGTGTGCTGGGAAGGAGGCAACTGACTGACACAAATGACAAGTTTAGGATATACTCAGGGATTATTAACCATGCCATTAACATTAGCTCTCCCTCTATCTCTGAGCACGGCTTGTTGTTAGTGTTCATCCTGATTCTGTTCTCACATTGACCTTAGCAAGGTGGGTGCTCAGGCCACCCCATGTACCTTCCTGGTAGGTCTGTCAACCCCAAAGTAAAACTCTCTTTAGTTCAGGTTGGGCAATGTACCCACTGCCAAACCAATCTCTAAAGCATGGATGGCAGAGGACTTGATTGCTCTGGTGTAAAATATGACCGTCCCTAAGTGGTTAAGTTTACTTGGACTGTGCTAAATAGAAGTGGGTGGGTGGGGAAGTTAAGTGACTGACTGACTGACTGACTGACTGACTGACGGGACTGGACTGGACGGGACGGGACTAGACTGGACTGGACTGGACTGACTGACTGATTAGGAAAGGCTGATAATTTTCTGTTTGCTTCTCATTCTACACCTAGAATACTTTTCCATAATTCTGGGTCCTTTTATTTGACTGACTGACTGACTGACTGACTGACTGACTGACTGACTGACTAGGAAAGGCTGATAATTTTCTGTTTGCCTCTCATTCTACCCCTAGAATAATTTTCCATAATTCTGGGTCCTTTTATTTGTCCCCAACAGGTGGCCTCTAGAAACTCCTTGCTGGCAGGCGTCCAAAGGGTCTGGCCAGGGGGAAGCACTAGAAGGAGAACAAAAAGAGGAAAAAGATAGTGGGGTGGCGTAGAGGCGGGGGTTCTTCTTAGCTGCTCCCTCCCAGCTCTGGGCTGCATTTTCTGGCAATGGCCAAATCCCTCCCAGGGCTACAGCTCCAGTCAGATGACCTCTCCTCCAGAGCTGGAGCCTAGCTCACTATAACACTATTTCTTCTCTTTGTTTCTTCTGACCTAGCATTGATAATGGCCTTTCTTTGTTTCTAGGTGCTTCAAAAACTGCATGTTATCCAGTACTCTGACAACCCCTCAGAAAGAAAACAGTCTTTCCATTTAAGGCTCTTTGAACCACCTGAGTTGGGCTCTGTTCCCTGTGAGACCCTGACTAAAATACATGGCTAAGGACCTTCGACCTAGAAATTCAAATCATAGACAAAATCATCAGTCTCCCTCCTTTCCCTGTTACAATTACCACCATGGTTATTCGTCTTCCAAAGTAATCCCTTCCCACCAAGCATCGCATGCAAGCTCTTTCAATTGTCAGGCAGAAGTGACACCTTTTAAGCTGGTCAGTAGGGAGAATACAGGACGATGCTCCTGAAGGGCAGCTGCAGAGTGAGGGGCCAACACATAACCCTTCTCTGTTACATGTCAAGAATAAGACATTTACAACAAGACGCCATGCCCTCCTCCTCCTCCATGGGTTTCCTTTCATTGAGGGCAAGGAATCAAAGTCAGCATTGTATTTTCACACTGAATCCAAACCAAGCAGTTGGATCACTGTCTGGACCTCTGTTACTTCACTTCGTTAGTTTCTCAAGCCGGAGGGTCTGCTTACCTCCAGCCAAGGCAGACAGAGAGAGAGCCAATGATCTCGTATTATGAGCCACCTGCTCAATCTGCCTTCGTTCTCTCTTTCATTCCAAGATAAATCTTTCTTCTGAACTAAGACAAAAGATGATCAGGATAAAAATTGGGGGCTGTGTTCAGCCTTCCCTGCCTCTTTAACAGATCTGACCAGATTAGCACTTTTCTGTTCCACAGGAGAGAACTGACATCTGTTTATACCATAATTTGCACTGAACTTCTCTGGATCTTTTTCTTACCAAGGAACCTGGATGGTGGGGGTGGGCATGAGGGTTGGATGTTAACTGAAGACACCCGGGTGTCTCTAATGACTCCACCTTGCCGTCACTCGGCACAATCTAGAGACTGCACTACTGCTCAGTGTTGGCGCACCCTTTTGAACAGGCTGATTTAAAGGGTTCTTTTTCTTTTTTAGAGTTCATCTGGGTGCTGAGAACTTATGCAGCTTGTGTCTACAAGCGACTGCAATGAGGATTCTAAATACCTCCTACTGCAACCAGCAAGCATTTGGAGCTGACAGAAAATGTTAAAATAAAAACGTGAGCAGATAGACTGCGGAAAAGATGCTATCTTTGCTACATGTCAGCCAAAGCTACCCAAAGGGCAAGGCAGCTCTTTTCTCCACCATGCAGGGGATGGCCCTCTCCTCAGCATGGAGGCAACACCTACCAGGCAGTCTGAAAGGTGCAGGGATTACTAAAAGCTGAGTCACACTATGTGTTCATTTCTTCCACTCTTTACCCTAATAGCCAAACATTCATTTCCAAGACTATGTTATTGGGAAACTTGATAAAGCAACCGGATGAATATACATCAAATGTTAAAAAGGTAGTCTTTAGGTAGTAAAAGTATAAGTAGCTTTTATTGTGTGTGCATTTCTAAAAATGCCTGATTTTCTACAAGCATATGCTATTTGTAATCAGAAAAAAATTACTAAACATTTTTAAAAATTCTATAAGCACTCAGACATTCCAATTTTCCAAAAGAACCTAAACCATTTTTAAAGGTTTTTAATTGCGAATTGGGGGAAGGTTTCAAGACCAGATCATCAGTTTTAGATTCAACAAAATATATGTAATTCTTGGCATTCAAAATCCAAATGATTCTTAGCTGCATTTTAAGATTTGCAAGTAATGCGATCTATTTTTCTAATTTGTGGACTTTAAAAAAAAAGAAAATATTCAAAAGGTTAAAAATGAGAACATATAACTCACTACAATCTTGAGATAATGTATACTCCTCCAGGTCAAAATTTACTATTCACAACATTCACACTGCAAAATACTAAAATACAAATGAAAAACAATGGAACTGTTTCCCCTTTGTAAGAATACCATGCAGACGATATTATATGCAGCTATATGGCTAAGACTACAGATAGACTGGTGTTTGTTCCACTACAAATGCTGGCCAATAAAAACTTTCGAGTCTACAGCTGATTAATACTTGACACAAGATCTAAGGAAAAGAAAGCTTATCATTGCTGGCCATTAGCTCATGAAATCAGACACACCAAGAAACCTGCCTACTACCAGAACATGCTTACTGTTTACTAGGACAACAATGTGTTAGTTTACAGCCATTTATAAATAGAAAATTGAAATATCTTTTCCAGGAGCTAGCTTTTCTCATAATCTATAATCGCCACACATGCATTAGTCACATGCTGTAATGGTGAAATATATTAACAGGGAATCTTAGAAACCAAAAGCATCTTTACTAGCTTCTGGAAGCTAGTAAATTTGAACAAATGATTCCTTTTAAGCTATCCTAATGTAATGGTGAGTGGTCTCTTTTCTATCTTCAATTTACAAATGATTTATAGGTTTAACTGCCACAAGAAAAATCACCAACAGGGTTGGGGCACAGAGAAGGAGGCACAGAGCTGCTTTAGGGCAGTAAGATGTGATGAGCCAGAACATGAACAGTACCTTTGCACTCAGTATTTAAGCCCTCAAAATGCCACTGGAGAAAGCACAAGGCAGCTAAAAGTATGCATTTGATAAGGTCGATCGTTACTAGCACTGTTTAGACTTAGGCTTAAGGATACTAAGGGTCTAAAATGTTTGGCCAAAAATTAAACCCTGAGACAAACTGAAAATGCAAGAGAAAAAACAACAACAACTTGTTGACTGTGTGAACAGAACGCAGTTAGAAGCAGTAAAAATCAGCGCCTGAAGTAAATTTTTAAAAGATAGACAATTTTAAAACTAGTGTTAAATATTAGAACAGGATGGTAAAAGGTAAAGAAAATCTTGGATCCTCTGTTTTCAGACAGTCTGCAAACATGAACTACCTTTATTCCGACCACAGACAAATTTATGGTGCAGGATGTTAAGGCAACTTTCAGAGTAAGGGGGTGGCAAGAAACTTAACATACAGTTCTTTTGTACAGTAACAGAACACTGTCCGGAGACTTTAATTAAACGTGTCAAGTGCTCTTCTCAAAACTTCTTGTAGTGGTGACAAGAACAGTAATAAAAAACCAAAAAAAAACATTTGGGACCATTTAAAAGAAGAATCCAGGGGCTGGAAGGCTGAGAGGCTGCCCCAGGAGGTGGTAATTAGAGGTAATTAGAAGGAAGCAAAACAACAACAACAACAACAACAAAGAAGGCAGACTGAAGGGCTCCACACATACTTGAAAACCAGCTAATCAGAGTCCTAAGTGGTGAGGTAAAGCGGGGGTTCCTCACCTGACTACCTGTGGGGGAGTCCAAGGCAAGGGCCCCAACCACTCCACACCAAGTCCATCCATCTCCAATTCAACCCCAAACCTTGAGAAATCAGAAAGCAGGTTCTGATGTTTGCAACCCCTGTTCTAGAACTGCCCTCAGTAAAGGCATATGCAGTCAGAACAGCGGTTCTCTTCCCCAAAGTCCAAGATTGCGGGGGAAATGACATCTCTATAGTATCTCCTCAGCTTAAAAGTGAAGGAAATAACTGGTGTTTCTGCCCTCAAAGAAATCGAGTCTGAAACAAATAGGCTATGTGAAAATGCTCTATATAAAATCACTTTCTACTGACACAATATTTTACCACTAAAAGGTGGTTTCTCCACAACCCAGGAGTAGGAATGGGAAGAGGGATACCTGATGGGGAGAATGGGGTGGGTGGGAAGAGAAGGGGGAACGGATCATAATGATCAACACACAACCCCGCCAGAGGGGAAGAACAACGAAAAACCATGGGGGAAGGGAGACAGTGGTCGAGGTGAGATATGAAAACAATAATAATTTATAATCAACAAGCAGTCACAAGGAGTGGGGAGAGGAGCTGATACCAAGGGCTCAATAGAAACTGTCTAGAAAAGAATGATGGCAACATATGTACAAATATGCCTGCTACAATTGATGTATGGATTGCAATGAGCATTGTAAGAGCCCTCAATAAAATGATAAAAAAGAACCCCTCCCCCGAAAAAGGGTGGTTTCCCTTGTATTACAAAGGCTATATAAATATAAGATATTCTTTCAGTCTATGATCTATAAAGTTCAAATGTTTATTTTTCAACTATACCCACTCCTCATTTATCAACATGGTTAAGTTCCAAAGACTAGGGCATTATGTGAAAACTGGCCTTTTGTGCAAATGGAGAAGAGTACATGAATGAGGTCACAAAATGGAGAATGATTATATCATTACATAACTACCAATTTCATGACATAACTGAAATCACTGAGAATCACAGCCCAGTCAAGCTGACATGTAACCTTAATTAACTATCACAGTCAACCTTACTCTCCCCTCTCCCCTCAGCATTCATTACTGCCAGAAATATGTTGTTAAGTGTGCAAAACAGTTGGAGAGTTTTCACTATTGTTGCAAATGTGAAATGTTGGACAGCATGATAGTTGATGAGAAGTACATATAGAGGGGCCTCACAAAGCTCATGGAAACAATGGAATTAAAAGGTAATGTAATTGTTCCATGAACTACCGGTATTTGAATTCCTCGCATCAGTAAGGTTACAATAAAAGCATCTAAGTACCAAGCGAAAAACAACAAATTCTGAGTAACTTGGGGGCATTTAGTGCAGACACCAATAGTTACATAAATTTCACTGGATCCTATGCACAGGTAAAAATGTTCTTATAGGAGACCCTGAGTTACCAATTAATGATCATAATTCATAAGCTATTCTATAAAACACAAATTCATGATTTTAAAAATGGAGAACTGTGATGGTATAGTACAGTGGTTCTCCACCTTCCTAATGCCGCGATCCTTTAATAAAGTTCCTCATGTGGTGGTAACCCCCCCAACCACCAAATTATTTTCATTGCTAATTCATCACTGTAAATTTGCTGTTATGAATTGGGCGACCCTTGTGAAAGGATCGTTCCACCCCCAAAGGGGTTACGACCCTAGGTTGAGAACCATTAGTAGGTTATGTAATGGGGTGCCAACTGCAAAGCCAAAAGTTTGTACCCAAAAGCTGCTCTGTGGGAGAAGATGTACAGCCTCAGAAGCCCAAAGAGACAGCTCTTATCTGCCCCAGAGAGCCACAATGCATCAGGAATCGACGATGGCAGTGAATTTGGTTTTACCTTATAAAAATATGTATAAATAAGCTATTTCCCTTAGTCAGTGATTAGGTGAAATGGAAATAGACTGGTGTGGACTGGTGAGAAGCACAAGAGTGCTTCCCAAACTGGGGTTTGAGAGAATGTTGGTTGGGAGGAAAAGGGACGATCATGTGTGCAAAGTAACTCACAGAGCATCCAAAACATCTACTGGTTTCACCTGCTTTCTTCTGGAGAACTACAACTTTCCTATGTGGGGGGAGGGGGGGGCAACCAGGGTGCCTACCTCATCTTGTTCACAAATGGGCACAGGGCTCAGAGATAACACTGTCAGCTGAGGGTGGGATTAAACATAACCAGAGAGGGTAAGGTTACTGAACTTTCCCAAAGGCTAGCTTACCTTACTTATAAAATGGGGATAATGGTACCCACCTCAGAGAAATGCTATCCCAAGAGATAACACAGGGATGCACTTAGCACTACTCCTCACAGCAGTGCACTCACTTCATCATTCATGGAAAACAACGGGAATTTGGCGAATCTAACAAAAGACACACATGGCAGATTCAAAGATGACTGTAACAATTCTCATGTAGTAGGCATGTCCCTGTGCAGTATACGCTAGCATCTCCCATCAAGAAATGCTGTCTATTTCTCATTCTTTGGATCTGGGCTGGCCCTGTGACTTGCCTTGACTAATGGAACGCAGCCAGGGACTGTGTGACTTCTAAGCCTAGGCCTCAAGAGTCTTCGCAGCTCACACTCCCTTGGAACACAGTGTTTCCAAGTGAGAAAATTTAACCTAGCCACTGGAAGATGAGCCATCTGGTGCCCAGATGACGTGTCCCAATTTGAAGGTTGAAGACCAACCAGTTCCAACTTAAGCCTCCTGATGACTGAAGCCACATTAGTAACTCTAGTCAGGCAACATAGAGGAAGAACTGCCTTGCGCTAATTGCTGACCAAGAGTTGTGAGCAAATACAATGGTAGTTCTCTTAGCTGCAGTTTGGAAGCTATTTGCTACTCAGCAATAGTGATAAATGTTAGATGCTTCCTCAATTATCACAATATCTACCACATACAAGGGTAAGTCATGCACAGGCTTATTCCAAAATGTTAAAAGACACCTCTGTCATCAGTGAATGGCTACAGACAAGTTCTCTTAGTAGTACACCTGTCTTAGGCTTGTAAGAGATTCTAAAAAAAATCTAATAGTGGCTTCCAGAGGGATTCAGGAGGCCAGTTCAATGCCAGGCAAATCGGTCAGCACAACAGAAGATGGTGACTCTTTTTAGATTCCAAAGGAGTCTTTGTTGTTTTTTACTTTTTACTGTGAATCAGGTGAAGGCTTATATTTCAGATAATCCATTTTGTCTTCAACAACTTTAACTATTCCTCAAACCTCCCAATAGCTTGCCCCACCTCACCACAAAGGGGGTACCTGGAGAGATTTCTTGAAGGACACAGGACAATCATAGGAGTTTATTAGGCAGACAGCTTCAGAAGATGGAAAAGTACACTAATAACAAAAGGGCCTGAAAAGTAATGCTGAAGATTCCGCTCCCCCCCTCCCAATCAAGATAAGCAATGCACCTGCATATTCTTTGAGGGAAACCAAGGACTGTCCGATGAGAATTTGGTTCAGAATTGTTACCCCATCCATCCTACAGGCATGATCTTGCCTCTTCAGACTGCCGTTTGCTCCTAAAGCTCAGAGAACATCTCAAAGGAACACAACACAGCTGAGGCCTTCAATGATGCTACAGCTGCCATT
Organism: Echinops telfairi; assembly: GCF_000313985.2. Lineage (NCBI taxonomy): Eukaryota > Metazoa > Chordata > Mammalia > Afrosoricida > Tenrecidae > Echinops > Echinops telfairi. The sequence goes on from NW_022103928.1 coordinate 16,959,185, forward strand.
TTGGTTTGGTGTACACTGGAGAGCACAGAGTTCTTCAGGGAAGAGTTAGAGATGGAAACACTCCTTCAGGAGTGTATAGACTTACCCTTCGAGGAAGCATATGTCAAGAAACAAGAGCTTCACACTTTTAATACATTAATAGGCTTCTATGGCTTCGTAACCATACTTTTTTACTTACCCTTGTGTGTAGCTGAATTTATTATTCATCTATCTCCTAAGAGTTCCCTTGACAAACTCAAAGCCCCGTGTTAGCATACAGTAACTATATTATAACCTGATGTGGCTAAACTTATTATCTAGCCCCAGGTCAGTGTCTGTAAATCCATATAAGCACTGAAATGTATTGGTCAAAATTTGGGGGCAGGAGTAAAGGACATACTCCAAGGCCAAAATAACTTTTTATTTTGCTAAAATTATCAGAATTAAACCACAGGGGTGCGGGTGTAAAAGAGTTGCGTTGAAATTAAAAGCAATTAGCTGAGAAGAAAACAGACTTACTGCCATCAAGTCAATTCTGAACCACAGTGACAAAATTCACTCAAGAAGTACAAACCAAATCCAAATTCTCCTCCTTGACAGTTTGTTCCTGGCATTTCCCCCATATACTTCAAAGAGGTCTAAACACTCTTTTAAAAGTTCAGCATAGGAAGCTGCCCCTACTTAGGGGGTCATGATGGGAAGTAAAATGGCACCTGGCAGAATGGTGGTTCAGGGAAGCAAACCACATACACTGTTAATAAGGTTCCCTGCTAGAACTGACAACCCTTAACCCAACGTATCAGAATCTCTGAGATCAACAGGAATTCCACTGCACTCTTCTGCAATGTCACAGTAGTCTCTGGCAGTCAAGCCCCAGGCTTGCTGATGATGCATCAGGGTCCACCAGACGCTGCAGAGATGATAAAAACATTACCTCAGAAATATAAAAGGAAACTTGTATCTCAAGGAGAAATCGAATTTATTGAACACGGAGGTCCAGAATAATCACTGACAGTGTGGCTGTTGTTTGCCACCAGACACCTTTTACTATAACCTTATAAAAAAAGGGGTTCCCAAATGTGGGAAAAACATCCTACGGTCCAGCCGGATATGTAAGGTAGAATTGGGATCATGGTAGTGGGGTGGAGGAAGCATTTAAGAACTAGAGGAAAATTGCATATTTCATCGTTAACTACACTGCACTCCGATTTGCTCCTCACCTCTCCGCAGCCCTTCTGCAAGGGGATGTCCAATTTCCC
>NW_022103928.1:16962280-16968688 GCF_000313985.2 Echinops telfairi
TTTTCAGAAGTAGATTGTCAGGCCTTTCTTCGGAGGCTTCTTTTGAAACTCCAAACTTTCTGTTAGCACGAAGTCTGTTAACTACTTGCACCACTTAGGGATGTCACAAAAAGCATAAAGCCCAACTGAGAGTGATCCTACAGGCAAAGCAGAACTGCTCCATGGCATTCCCAAGGCTGTGATCTTACAGAGGCATCTTTCTCCTGCAAAGAAGCTGGTGGATTAGCCAGAGCGCTTTAGCCACTGTACCACCAGGGTTTCTAAACAGAACGGAACAACTAGCAAAGCAGTTCAGAAAGTTAAAAGGCAGGAAACCACACTCACTGCCATTGGGTCGATTCTGACTCATAACTTCTCTATCTGGCAGAGTAGAATTGTCCCAGTGGGTTTCCGACGCTATAAATCTTTATGGGAACAGAAAGCCTCATCTTTCTCTCACCAAGTGCCTGGTGGTTTTGAATTGCTGATCTTGCCGTTTTCAGCCCAACACATAACCACTATGCCACTCGGGGTCCCAGGGCCCCTTAAAATGCAAGAAACACACACAAAACCACACCAAAAAACCCAATCAGTTAAGTCAGTCATCAGATCATCAAACCTGCAACCTATACAAAGTCCAGAGAGAAGTGGGGGAGAGTGGAAAACTAAAACAGTGGCCCTAGAGCTTCCATGATAGCCAGATGAAATTACACACAGACATATATATCTGTGTGCTCTGAACACACCAATTCTGGAACTAATCTCCAGGGGTTAGAACACAAGAAGAATCTTTGTATGCTTTAGTTAACCAAACATATTGTGCAGGAAGGGGGCTGGGAGGGCAAAATAAAGATCTCCTTAAGGTAGAGTGTCCAGTTAGCAGCCTGGGGGCTGGTATCAATTACTTCCCCTCCAGGGCAGCCAGGATAAGAACATCAAGCATTAGAGCTCTAAAGGCAGGCTTCCCCTCAAAGTCATGACACATGACAAGGCTCAATCATCAAGTTCTGTGGAAAACTGGGCAAGGTGAGAACATCTTTTGCAATAAATAAAATTAACTGGTGATACAGTATAAAGAAGAAAAGGTCACACACCATGACTAATAACAGCTTATCCACTGAAGTTTCATCCTAATGAAGGAGATGGGGGCATCAGAGCAAGCTGACATGACAAACAGTGTGGGAGGTGACAAATGGCAGTGACTCAGGGGGGTGCTGCTGGGTGATACCACACACCTATAAGACTTATGGGTCTAACTTCTTTGATTAAGAGGAGCAGCAAACTAAAATCCACAGGCCCAAAGCAGCTAATACCTGTACACACCATAAGTTAAGGATCTCTTTCCATTTTAAAATGGTTAAAAGTCAAAAAGGAATAAGAGTTCATGGCACATAAAAACCATATGAAATTCAAATGTCAGTGTCCATAAATAGAAATTTTCTTGGAACATAGGCATAGCTGCTTTCAGCCTATAACAGGAGAGCTGACAGAGATCCAGGTGGACCCCAAGGAGGGTACTATTTACTATGTGGCCCTAGACAGAGTCCCTGGTGGCTCAATTGGTTAAGTGCTTGGCTACACTCTGAAAAGCAGGTGGGTTTAACCTACCAAAAGGTCCATAGGAGGAAAGGCTTTCTCAAAACTCACAGCCTTGAAAAGCCCACGGAGCACAGTTCTATTATAAAACACCATGGGGTCACCAAGTTGACTGAATGCAACTATCTTCGTTTTTTGTGTTTGGTTCTAGGCCACAAAATTACCAACCCTTTGATTGGCTCATGGCTCCAAACCTGTACAGGCTTGGTTGGCTGCTGATACCACCAGGATTTAGACAAAACCCGTGACCCAATGTCAACGACAGTGGGCAAATTTAATATGCCCCATCCTGTCTATGGCAACCAGAGAGAAGCTAAAGCTCTTATGAGTTGATAGCAGTATGACCCCAGATCTCTTGTGGGAATGAGGATCACTAAGCAATTGTTCTTTGAAAGGTAATCTCCTTCTAAAAATGAGACTAAACTATTCTCAAAATGGATTAGCATCTGTGCACTCCTGGGCCTGGGTAGAGTCCCCAGCTGGTGTAAACGGATAAAGCATGGCCACCAACAAAAAGCTTGGCCTTTAAGAGTCAACCTGAGTTAACTCAGAAGAAAGGCTTGGCAATCTACTTCCAAATAGCCATTGAAGCCTTAGGGAGCACAGTTCTACTTTAATACACATGGGTCACCAGGAACTAGAATAGGCTCTATGGGCACTGGTAGGGAGCAAGCAAAGCCCTCTGTAGTACTATCTTATTTAACTATCATCTCTTCAAGTGACTGGCCCAAGTGGAACACAAGCAAAAGCTCAGGAAATGGGTGTCAACTCCAGGTCTGAGTCTAAAGTCAGTGTTCATTACCATTACCTCATGCAAAAGCGAATGGCCCACGTGCTCTCCATGAACCCAAGAGAGGAAAAGGAAGAGGTGATGGGAAGGTGGAAGCAAATTAATTTTCACGACCATAGCATTATATTTTATTCATGTATCACATGCTCTCTATTTACTCACAATATCCTGCTTTCTTCAAAGATTACAAAGGGGACAATATAGTTCATGCTCTGCGACATTATTTTCCCTGTGGAGAAAACTGACACAGGTGCCCAATTGTGAGCACGTTTAAAATATGTCAGAATTAGACAACTGAAGTTACAGGTGCAACGTTCATTCATGAAATCCCTGGAATGCCTGTTAAGCGTCTCAAAAGGAGGGGGTGAGGAGGCATTTTCTGGGGTGATGGCCTAGAGAGTACATATGGAGGGCTCCATTATTGTTGTCATTATTATTCCGATTTTTCATTTGTATGACAGGTAAACAGGTGATGTTACACAGAATCTTACTCAAACAGCTAGCTATGATGCACTACTAGTTCTTTCTGCCCAGCACTTGTTCTGTTTTGCTGACCATAGTACCATTTTCCATCAACATTCCCCAAATGTCTGCAATACCCAAACAAAGAACCCTCCACAAAATCTACTGTGGGACAGAGTCAAATTGGTCTTTCTGTTCTCTCAGGCTTCCAAAGCTGTACCTCTTTATAAAGCAGACTATCCCATCTCCCTCCCCCACCTCCTCCAACCCAGGCTCAGCTGGTGAGTTTGAATTGCTGACTTCATGGTTAGCAGCCCAAAGTTTAGCCCACTTCACCACCAGGGTTCTTGCTCTAAATGTAAGGATCATTTAATCCTAATTAATATTTTAAAATCTGATTTATAAAAAGGTTTTAGCTTACTAATATTTCTACTAATCCTATTAGGTTATAATAGGAGCCACGGTGGCAGTGGCGTAGTGTTACATGTTCGGCTGCTAACTGCAAGGTCAACAGTTCAAAACCTCCAGCCCCTCTGAGGGAGAAAGTTGAAGCTTTTTACTCCTGTAAAGAGTTACAGTCTTGAAACCCACAGGGGCAGTTCTACCTAGTCCTGAGTCAGCATCAACTTGATGGCAGTGAGTTTGGTTTTTCGATTATTATATGCAACATTATCATATATCATGACTATAACTGTTCATATGCAGATATTTACTATTAACTGTTAAGGGCAAATGTTCCCCAAATTTGTGTGTGCGCGCGCGCACAAACAGCTTATCAGCTCACAGGTATGCTTTGCTGTGCAAACAAAATGGAAGTGCATTTGCATGTCCAGGTTATCATCAGTAGAGGTAAGACAACATTAAAGGCAAGTACTGAGCAGAAAGATCTACTTTGTCTTAATTATTTTCTCTTAGAAATGATTATTCTTAACATCCATTTTACTTAATAGAAAAAGTTCTTTCTCACACATTTTGGGTCCTGAACCTCTTTTAAAACATAAACCTTCTCCTCAGAAAAATATACATACAAAAAACCAAAACATAATTTAGATCACAACTGAGTGCAGAGGGTTCAGGAATTCCTTGCAGTCCACCCGTGGACTAAGGATAACCTTGCTCTAAAAGCACATGGCAGAAAATGACTCCATCACTTCAGACCCAGCGTAAAATGACCATACAGCTGGCTCCGCATCCATCCCTTGAACCTTTGGAAGGCAAATATTAAATAAACACTTGATAACTAATTTCCTCTGAACTAGGCTCTTAAAGAAACCAGAAATGGGGTGATTTTCATGCAGTAAATCAATCAAAATCACTAAATCAGAGGTCATACAAGTTCAAGGCTGAAATCAGTTCTGTTATAACTTAAAATCTGTTACTTCCATTTCTGTTTCTGCCCACAGAGATCTCCTTACAAACAGAACTTCTGAAATTTACTAAAAGGTGTTCTCTCTTCTATAAAACATGTTTTCTCAACATATGTGAAACTGTATCTAGATACATGCACACATGACATGAAGACGCAATCTGAAAACTTCTTAAGTGCTACACACATAAATGTGTGCCAATGTAGTTGTGAGTTAAAGTATGTGACTAGTATGCTGTTTTCTGTTACTGACTCAAGAACATTCAGGAGTGTTTATTTTCAAGTAAACTTCACATTTGGTCTTTCCAATCCATCCTGGCCTATTGCTTCAGAAAATGTCGAGTGCTATCCAACAAAATTACAATTTATACACTGAACTAATGAAAGTGTCCGTTCAGGGCTCTATCTATGAATAACTGATAACATATTTCTTGAAAATTAACAGTTATGGGGACAATGATACTTTTTTTTTTGCACCCCCCCCACCCTCCCCTCAATGATACTTTCCTATAAAAACATCAAAGCTTATTTTAAACCACCAGATGCTGTTTCAAAGTCAGTATATTAAGATAAGACCAAGTAACAAATTAGAAAGAACATCACTTCAGCACTTGACAATTACCTTTTATTTATTTATTTATTTATTTTATTTACTTTTGTTTTTTTTTACAATTACCTTTTAAATATTAACCATCCTCACTAAAATGTCACTCAGGATGGCCAGGTACCCTGTCAATGGGCACTTTCAGTTTACAGCAGTTAAAATTTACAGCAATTCTTCTTTTGGTTACAGTGAACCCTCGTTTATCACAGTTAATCGGTTCTAGACCCTACGTGATAAATGAAATTCCGCGAAGTAGGATTCCTTATATCCAAAAGTATTACCTTTTCCTGGATGGTGAGCATCTTCCTCTGGCGCTTATTTTTATTGTCAGAAGGCTTAGAAGAAGCAGCTCGTTTAGGAGCCATCATAGGGCTTAGATAAAATTTCTTAAAAATCGCAAACAATTACAGCACACTGTACAAAAGCAAAAATGCATCTGATACGTAGCTCCTATACGTAGCGATGCAGACAGAAGTGTGTACAGTATGAGCCAATCAGTGGCAGTAATGACAGAGCATGCGCTGTTACGCAAAAACCGCGATAGAGTGAAGCCGCGGAAGTCGAAGCGCGAAGTGGCGAGGGTTCACTGTATTGTCCTCTCAGTTGAAATGTAAGGAACCAAAACAGTCTGATGCCATTCACGTACCAACATTATTTCAAAATCAGTGGGACACTGGACATCCTAGGGGAGGGAATGAACCCAAAAACTCTGTACTCCAGGCAATTTAACTGTCAAAGATGCTAATTCTTGAGGGCCCTGTAAATATCACCATTGAACTTTCTGGACTCGGGCAGATGAACAAAATTTTGCATGGAATGACTTCCAGCTAAACTTCAACACACTTTAAAGCCATGCATGTGCATTTACAACTGTTCCTCTTTGAAACAACCAAGGGGAAAACTAGCTCAAATTTAGTTAAAAAAACTGGAGCAAACCAAAACAAAAAAACCTGAAGCAACCGAATCCAATCGCTTCACCCTGGATATTAATACTGAGTACTTGGGAAGCATGAATATTGTAAAATGGTATGGCTAAATAAAATTGCAAATCTGAGGCGTTCAAAACTCCGACCTGCTTCTTGTGGCTAAGTCACTGTATCTACCCCACCGGAGGTCCAATCAGCTGTGCTGGTGGTGCCTGTCTCCTTACCCGCCTCTCACCACTTACGTGTTGCAACTTTACGAGAACCTGCTCTCAGTTGAATCAGTGACTTTTGGGAAGGGATGCCAATACAATCTGCAGTCCGCTCCGGAAATGTGTAACTCTGCACACAAGACAGCGCTTCTTAGCGCCTCTCCCCCACCCCCTGCACTCCCAACTTCCCCTTGAGATGGGGGCAGTTACAGTAAGAGGGGCTTGGGGGTTGTTTTTTTTAAATCAAAGAAAAGAAAAATAAAAGCCCTCCCATCATGATCGCGGAAAGGATTCCTGCTCCGTCGGGGAACTGGGTGCCCGACGAGCTAGGAGCCCAGGCGGCACGCGGTCCTCGTGGCCCCGCCAACTCCTCCTCCCCGCGGCGGACAAGTGTCTGCTTCCCCTCGGCCCAGCTTCGACCCGAACCGTGGGGCGAAGGGGTCGCCGCGGAGCTAGGACCGCGCGACCTCGAGCCC
>NW_022103928.1:16969950-16975605 GCF_000313985.2 Echinops telfairi
GGGGGGGGGGGGCCGGTAAGAAAAGATTTGCGTGTGTGTTTCTTAAGGAGGGTGGTTTGTTGGACCGATTGAGGGGAGGTTGGGACGCAGAGCCCGAATGGATGACAGTTTTGAGGGTGGTTAAGGAAGACTGTGAAGAAGGGTCCCGGGGTGGCCCGGGAACTGAATTGGGTGGCACCTTGGGGAAGGATGAACAGTTACGATGGGCAGATGGGAGGGGTGCCTAACGTAGAGGGACAGGAGGTCTGACATCCGGTTAAGGAAAGAGTTGTGACCACTGGGAGGGCAGTGTGACTGCTGACTGTAGATGCCTGCGGAGAGTTGGGGACAGACGGGGTCTCCATATTAAAGGGGGGGCTGGCCAATGGGAAGAAAAGCGATAGGCCCAAATGTGTGGGTGTGGTAAGTTGTAGTGGAGGTGGGACCAGAAATTTCGAGGGAAGTTTCACTTTTGCTTCATTCCAGTTTGCTTCATTCCGGAGATGTTTATTCTTTCTGGGCTGGCTCTGGAAATCACAGCCGGGAACCAGCAGCCTGAGATCTCTCTGAGGTTACAGTCTAGTGGGAAAGGCAACGTTGAATAAATTAGTGTTAGGCATGGCCCTTGTTGCCACTGAGGAGTTTAAGATTGAGGGCTGTAGGGGCATGTCTCGGAGTTAGCTTTTCCAATTTTCCGGGAACCAGAAATCCATCCTGGAAAACTTAATCTCGTGTTTTGAAGGATAAACATGTAATGGGGGAGCTGGTGTATCCAGCGAGGAGCTACTTGTGTAAAGGCCTTAAAGTGTTGGGAGAACCCAGAAGACGGTGAGCAATGACTATGTCGGCTTTTAAATTTGAACATGGGAGTAGGGTAATCAGATTTGCAATAAAACGAAATAACCATGTGAGGAATGATGACAGAAAAGGAAAGTGAAAACCAATTCCCCCCTCCACTTTTTAACATTTATGTAGTCCTTATACCCTCGGTCAAGCAGTTTTCTAATGATCTGCATTTTACATAGGAAACCAGGACACAAAGAGATGAAGGTCTCAAAGGTTTGGTGCCCCGAGCTCAAAACCAGGCAGCCTTGCTCCGAGTTCTTGCTCTTCACCCCTGTGCATTCTCCTGGGAATGCAGAGCCTGGGCAGCAGTCGGAAGTGAAATGGATGCAGCAGAATGTTAGGACTTCAGCGACTGAGTGTGCGTGTGAAGCGGAGTCTTCAATATTACCTCATGATTCTGGCTTGCCCAACTGCAGGGCTCTTAGTGCTCTTTCTCTATTGAGATGGAGAACCACAAAGGCGGGATGTGTTTTATCAGACAGAAGGGCCAGGAAGATGAGTTCTGACCACAGCCAAGTGCCCTGTATACTCTTGGGGGGACATCAGGATTCCCCACTCAGCCACTTATAAGCTAACTGGCCGTGGGCAGGTTAATTAACCTCAGTGAGCCTCATTTTCATTCTCTATACATGAGAGCGATAAAATATACATCATGGATTGTAGCGAGTATTAAATCCAATAAAAGGTGTAAAGCACTTTGCACTGAGTCTGACACCTAGTATTGGTCAGTAAGTGGTATTAAATGTGAGAGTGGGGGCTACTCGCCTCGCTGCTACCATTCCACGAGGCCTATGCCTTCTCCTCCCTTTCTGCCTGGTGAAATCCTATTTATTTTTCTGTTCTCTTTCCCCAAATAGATCTCTCTACCTATTAAGCACAGTGTTTTATGCATATTACTGCTGTAGCCCTCCAAACTGATTTATATCTATGCCCTCTTCCTGAAAAGATTTAATGCAGCACACCATAGTGAATAAATCTAAACGTAATGTAAATGGATAGCAAGAAGGGCAAAAAGAACATTGAGCGGCGGGAAAACGAGGACGCTAGGAGTGGGAGGGAGCCTCAAAATTCAGGAATTAACATGTGGTACTTCAGTTAAGAATACTACAAGTGACTCGGCTCTTTTAAGCAGCCCGTGCATAAACTGGCCCTGGCCAACACTTTGAACCAGGGACCAGGAAAGAGCCATGTGAAATACCCAGCTCAGGTTTGTTTTGTATTTTGTTTTTCTCTGACTTACACTTTAGAGAAAACTCTTATCTTTGCGGTCCTCCTAAAGAGGAGCCAGTGTCATTAAAGACATGTTTCTTAGCACATCTCTATTATGGGTCACAGAAGGCTAACTTACAAATCAGAAAGGCATGTTAAAGCCAACAGAACATATGGTTTGGTGGTAGCTCTGCTGGACTAGCTTAATCCAGTGTGAGTGCTTGTTATAAGAATATCTTAGACCATAAAGGACAAGATGAGCCACAACTTCTTCAGGCAGTGCTCAATAATATGACTTTCCTCAAATGAGCTTGTGCTAAAAGTTGAGAAATGAGTAGTGTGTTGAGAAATGAGTAGTGCACAAGAGTCAATTGCATACCTTCTAGGTATCTAAGATGCTGGGGCGACAAAGTAAACTAGACAAAGACCAGCCCTGCTCCTGATTATGGGAGAGAAGCAGAAGAATGCAATCAACTAACTCAAATAATTTCTGAGACGTAACCTAATTAAATTTTGAAACTGATTATGTCCTGAGAAAGAATGGAGTGGCGTGATGACAGAGTAATGGGTGAGGGATAGGTTGAAATGGGGTGATCAGGTAAGACTTACCTGCAAAGTAACATTCCAGCTAAGGCCCAAAGTGGAAGAAAAGGGCTGATGATGTGGAAAAGCTCGCCAAGTGTTCCACATAGAGGCAACAACCAGTGCTGTGTGTCCACTGGGAAGACAGGCTGGTAAGGCTGCATTCAGGAGGGCCCATAGGAGTTTGGTATAAAAAAAGAGAGAAACACACCAGAGTTCATAAAGAGTTCATTGCAGTCCATGGGAAGGAGGCTGAGGTGTGTGATGTGAGCACTTCAAACTGACTGAAGGATTTCAAGCAAGAGAGTTAGCGAACGAATTCATCTTGTAGATCTTTCTGTCCAGTTGCATAGAGGAGAGATGCTGGGAAGGCAAGAATGGAAACAGGGAGCCCAGTGAGAAGTAGCTTCCTACAGCGGTTCTCAACCTGTGGGTCGCGACCCTTTGGGGGGTCAAACGACCCTTTCAGAGGGGTTGGCTAATTCATAATAGTAGCAAAATTACAGTTATGAAGTAGCAATGAAAATAAAATTTATGGTTGGGGGGTCACCACAACATGAGGAACTGTATTAAAGGGGCACGGCATTAGGAAGGTTGAGAACCATTTTAAGAGTTGATGTGGACTTGGATTAGAGTGATCTTGGAGAAATTAATTAGTGGTAGATGAGCTAGATGTTTCAACCGTGATCCTGGAAAGTTCTTGGAGAAGCAGGATTTACCTAATGCTTGAGTTTAGAAGAAGGCCAATGCCACCATGTAAATTTGAGGTTCCTGGCAAGGCTCTGTGCCCTCTTGTAATCCTTAGGCATGGTCTGCATTCCCAGCTGCTCGGGGACTCTTAGAGAAGCAACTGAATTTCCTGCATCCAGTACAAGGACACTTTGGTCAAGTTGAGGAACTGCCATGCCTCTAAAAGAAGAAGTGGATGAACTAGACGGAGTGTCCCCAACATTGTGATTGTGTAGAAAAATAAATGGAGGTCCTGGGCAGGGAAGTGGCTTCTGGTCACATAGCTAGTTAGTGGTGGCCACCCCACCGTTGTGGCTAACTGAAAACAGTTTTGATGCTGATGCTGTTAATTTAAACCATGCTAACAGTTTGTAATTTGTACTTGTTAATTGAAGGCATGTTAAACAGTGTTAGTGCCCTGATGGAAATCAGTTCTAGAGCAGAGTAGAGAACCTAGCTTGGATACCCCATTATGTCAGAGCAACCGATGGGAGAAAGGGGTTGGGAGAGACTCTACAGTCCATTTATTAGAGCTTTTTGGTTTTGAGAGTGTTGTTTTATTTTTTTTATTAGGAAAACTCATGGTTATGTGCCTGTTAAAAATTGAGATGTTGGTTTGTTAGATATTTCTAGAATCAGCTCAATGGCAGAGTGAGGTGAAGATTTTCTAAAAATATAATTGTGTATGTTTCTGTGGATGCAGAAGGGACACTACTTACCTGTAAAAGGAAGATAATAATACACACTTCAAAGCATTGTTGTAAGGATTAAGTGAGATAATATATTGAAGCTGGATGACCCTTTAATTTATTGCCCAAGCCAGGACACTTTTCAGAGTTAAAGAACTGTAATATCTGATCACTGATACCAAACCAAAAGCCAAAACAACAACAACAATGCAACACTATTCCCATATGTTAGTTCCAACTCCTGCATCAGTAGCACTGTTGGGGGTTTTCAGTGCCTGATTTTTCGGAAGTACATTGTCAGGCCTGCTGACTTCCTAAGTGTCTGTGGGTTAGCTGGCGTTAACAATTTGCACTGTGCAAGGACTCTCACGATCCCAACATAGGAGGGTTTAAACACTATATAAATGCTGGCTGCCGTTGCCATTCCTTTTTCTATGGCTGATTCGAAGATAATTAGGCATGTGTGGGCACAGGATTTTGTTTTGTTTTGTTTTGTTTTTCCCCAAGTAACAGCAGTGGGTTTGCCCACTTTGTTTCTTCTTTTGTGACCCCAGCAAAGAGGTGCCTGTTGTTCAACCATTAATTAATGTTTCTTTAGTCAAGATAGAGTTTTTGTCCAAAGCAAAATTGGAGTTGTGACCTTGACTTTGGAAAATTGAAAGCACTAAACTCTTTAACATTTAAACCCAAGCCTATTTCCATCACATTGCCTCCAACTCATAGTGCCTGTATCGGACAGGGAAGAACTGCCCCACCATCCCCAACCCCTTCTCTTTACTGACGCAGACTGCCTCGGCTGTGTCCCGTGAAGTGGCTGGTTGCACCACAGACAGTTCAGTTAGCAGCTAGTGCTTAACCAAGCCCACTGTGGTTGGGTCCATTTCTGTGGGCCAGAATGGAACTGCCTTTTTGAGTTTCCAAGGCTAAATCTTTTCAGGAGGAGACATCCTCACCTTTCTACTTCAGAGGGACTTAGGGAGTTGAACTGCTGACCTTGGTTCTTAGCAGCCCAACACAGCCTACTACTCAGCTATGCCACCAGGTTCCCCTTAAACATGTAAACAAACCGAAAGCAAAGGACCCCTGGTGGCATAGTATTTACCCATTGAACTGCTAATTGCAAGATCAGCAGTTTGAAACCAGCAGTCTCTGGGAGATAGACCAAGTTTTCTATTCCTGTAAAGAGTTACAGTCTCAGAAACCCACAAGGGCAGTTCCCCCAAGCCTTCATTGTTGCTGTTAGAATGGACAGGGTTAGTGCAGACAGTATAGTGACAGTGCAAAGGGGCCCCACAGCATTTTTTTTAAGTTTAATTTTGATTTAAGTAATTCCCTTTAAAGTCAGCATTTTTTTAGGCTGAGCCTAAACATTTCATCAGAGATTAGTATTTACACGGAGAAATCAAGCTTGCCATGTTATTTTTCTTTTCACCACTTTTTATATACTAAATGTTTTTGACCTTAAAAAAATCACACTTAAGATTTTAAGTTACTTAAAAGGAGCACCCAGGCGTTGTTTGACCATCAGGAATCTAAAAAATGGCATGTGCACAATTCCTGTTAACACGAGTGACAGGGATCTAATGGAAATCTGAGCAAACGTTGCTTTCACAGGGTTTGC
>NW_022103928.1:16978156-16979797 GCF_000313985.2 Echinops telfairi
TGGCCTGCTCTTATGGAAACCCTTCAGTGGAGTTGATTCACAATTGTCTTCTAACTTGTTTTTCTCTTGTCTTTTGTGGATATTTGCTCTAAGGTACTCTGAGAAGTTGTTTTGTAATCAAGGTTTACTAGCTTTTGTAGGTGAATAACCATTATGGGTTTTGAAAGGAATGCTATTAGGAGCCCTCCAGTCAATTCTGACTCATACTGACCCTACAGGGTATTGAAGCACAGCTCCATTGGGTTTCTAGGCTATAATCTCTTCCTAGGCTACAATTCCCCAAGTCTCTTCAGAATGGTAGCTCTGGGTTTACAAGAGAAGAGATGGCCTTTTCAAGCTAAAGTGACAATATTGGCTGTGTCATCTGGCCAACCAAACTCACTGTCATCAATTCTGACTCACATGGACCATGTAACACAGAGCTGAATGCCTCATGAGGTGTCCAAGGGTGTCTATGGAAACCAACTGCCACATCTGTCTCCCATGAAGCCACTGGTGGGTTCGAATTGCTGACTTTGGGGTTAGCTGCCAAGTGCTTTCGCCACTGTGCCACCAGCACTCCTGACATCTGACCAAAATCAAACCAAACCCTCTATCATCAAGTCAATTCCGACCCAGTAGCATATTGGATGGAGTAGAACTGCTCTTCTGGGTTTTTAAGGCTAAATCTTTATGGGAGCAGACAGCCTCATCTTTCTCCCTTATGTGAGAAATGAACTTGGAGTTTGCAGTCCATCATTTAACCTACCATCACTACCTGGGCTTCCTGTCATCTGCTCAAAGGCCTGGAAATCAGAATTGGTCATGTGACTGTACTCATGTCTTTCTCATCCATCAATTTGTAGAAAATAGAGTGCTAAAGGACTTCAAAGGACAGTTTTAGACGTATTGTGTGCGTTCATTTTATATCTCGTTTAGGTGTCTGTTGACATGCAAGTCAGGAAGGAGGCCTAAAATATACCCCAACTTTGAAAAGAAAATTTTACTGTTCGCTATCCATGCATCATAACTAATTCTGTGTAAGCATGGCACAGCATGTTACTGAATCCAGGAGGAAATCATTAATTTTGGAATTGTGGTTTAATCAGTTAAACTAATTCTGTTTTTTATGCCTTTAAAGCAGTGGTTCTCAACCTTCCTAATGCCACGACCCTTTAATACAGTTCTTCATGTTGTGGTGACCCCCCACCCACCATAAAATTATTTTCGTTGCTACTTCATAACTGTCATTTTGCTACTGTTATGAATCAGGCCACCCCTGTGAAAGGGTTGTTGGACCCCCAAAGGGGTTGCGACCCACAGGTTGAGAACTGCTACTTTAGAGGTATCTCAGATGTGAGATATTTAAGGAAAAACAGTATAGATATATACATGCCTGTGAAGGAATTTCAGTAGTCTGTGTTGTTAGGTGCCATTGAGTCGGTTTGGACCCATAGTGACTGTACACAACAGAGCGAAACACTACAATTCTGTGCCATCCTCACAATTGTTCATATGCCTGAGCCCAGTGATTATTAGCCACTATCAGTCCAACTCATTGAAGGCCTTCCCCTCCAAGGCTGCCCCCACCCCCACCCCTTACCAAGCATGATGTCCTTCTCCAGGGACTGGTCTTTCCTGATAATACACGAGATGGTGCCA
>NW_022103928.1:16980357-16982557 GCF_000313985.2 Echinops telfairi
GAATGAGAAGGATACCTGAAATATTTGTGCTTCGAGGTTCTTACTGTTCTCAAAAGGAGCTTCCAGTGGAAACATGCCATGCTTTGAAAGAACAGCTCGGGAAGGACCCAGACTTATTTTCCAAGGCCATTACTGGTGACAAGACATGGTTCTAAGGATCCCGAAAGCAAGCGCCAATCAAGCCAGTGGAAGACACCATCTTCACCTCACCCAAAAAGATCTCGTCAAGTTAAATCAAAGATCAAAACATGCTCATTTGTGTTTTTTGACTTGAGGGGGATAATGCATTTGGGGTTCATTCCACCAGGTCAGACTTCATCAAACTTTCCATTTAGAAGTTCTGAAAAGATTGCGTAACAGTGTGGGACAAAAAAGGCCTAATTTGTTGCAGAAGGGAGACTGGTTTTGCCACCACGACAATGCACCTGCTCACACAGCCATCTCAATGTGCCCGTTTTGACTTAAAAAACAAAGCATTCCTCTCTTGCCCCAGGTGCCTTATTCACCTGACTTTGCTCTGTGGGACTTATTTTTGTTTCCTTGAATGAAGAGGGACATCAAAGGATAGCGATTTGATGATGTAGAAGAGGAAAAGAAAAAAACGAGGGAGGTGCCTTCAGTCATCCAGATGAGTTTGAAAAGTATTTCCAAGAATGGAATTGCAGATTTGACAAATGTATTAAGTGTAATGGAGAGTACATTGAAAGTGATAAAATTGTTTTGTAAAAATATTTAAATTCATAGCTTGGAGGTCAGGGGGTTCCAGGTTCTTTTGGGTACCCCCTTGTATATCCAAAGTGTGTAAGACAAGTCATACCATCCTTGCCTCTAAGGAGCACTCTGGCCTTACTTCTTTCATCACAGGTCAGTTTGTTCTTTTAGCAGTCCATGGTACTTTTAATATTCTTCTTCAGCATCACAATTCAAATGCATCTATTCTTCAGTCTTCCTTATTCATTGTCCAACTTTCACACGCATATGAGAATACCATGGCATAGGTCTGGCACACCTTAATCCTCAAATTAACTTCTTTGTTCTTCAATACTCTAAAGAGGTCTTATGCAGCAGATGTAACTAATATAATATGTCTTTTGATCTCCTGACTGCTGATTCTATGAGCATTGATTGTGGATCCATGCAAGACAAAATCCTTGTCAACTTTACTAATAAGTTCATGGAATATTTGAATTAAAAAATAATGGGATATACTATGTAAAATATCCCATGTACCTGCATCCTACATTGTGACAGGGCTCTGAGAAATTCGTGAAAAAATTAAGTGAAAAGGTAATGGAAAATTTCCGTGAACTTTTTGGAGCCTACTTCGTGTACTACATAGTATGGTCGGAAGTAACCGTACATACTAACTAATATGAGATGTGTGTTCACTGCTTCCTCCTTTTCTTGGCTCAGCTTCCTGCTCCACAGTCTTTCCAACAGCCCTTTTCCTACGAGTCTAACATTAGATGCATAAGCAGCATCCAAGAGGCAATTGTGGAGTGTTTGGGTTTTAAAGCTCATCAAATGGACTTTCAAATCAGCAGATCTTCACAGTGAGCATGAAATGTAATCATGACAACTGTGAAGTGATGTTGATAGTATCAATAGTCTGTAAGCCATCTTTTTTTTCCTGTAAGCCATCTTTATGGAATTATTCACATTCAAATTAAATACAGAGGGCTTGACGCATGATTTTTGAAGTCAAGGTTTTAGGGTATTCAGTATAGAACTAATTCATGAGTGGCTTTAAAAAGAATAATGTTCGTGGCATACATATTGAGAGCAATAGGCCATCTTTAAATTTGAAAAGGATATTCTCACACTGGGAATCAAAACTTTTTGTTTTGGTTGTTGGAAGGGGCCCTGGTGGCGTACTGGTTAAACATTCAGCTGCCAACTGAAAGGTCTGTTTCAGCCCTACCATCTGCTGCATAGGGAAAAGCTACAGCTATCTGCGTCTGTAAAGACGCTGGGGAAGCCTGATGGGCAATGCTACTCTGTCCTGTTGTTAGATGTTGTCAAGTAAGTTCCGACTCCTGAATAGCAGAATAAAGCACTGCCCAACCTTATGCTTTGTTTACAACGATTGCTGCAACCACTGTCAATCCATTTATTTGAGTCTTCCTCTTTTTCACTGACCCTCTACCAAGCATGATGTCCTTCTCCAGGGACTGGTCCCAAATTACATATATATATATAT
>NW_022103928.1:16982971-16985094 GCF_000313985.2 Echinops telfairi
GCTGTACCTCCTCCAAGGCAGATTTGTTCTTTGTTCTCACAGCCATGCTGTTAGATGCCGTGAGTCAGTTCAGACGTAGCGGCTGCACGTACAACAGAACAAAACTGCCCGGTCCTGCACCATCCTCACACTTCTTGTTTAAGCCCAGCGTTGCAGCCGCTGTAGCAGATCACCTTGCCACGGACCTTCTTCTTTTTCGATACCCCTCCACTTTACCAAGCTTGATTCCCTTTTCCAGAGACTGGTCTCTCCTGACAACTTGTCCAAAGTACATGAGATGAAGTCTTGCCATCTTTGCCTCTAAAGAGCATTCTGGCTTTACTTCCTCCAAGATAGATTTGTTCTTTTGGCAATCTATGGTACTTTTCAGTGTTCTTCACCAGCACAATAATTCAAATGCATCCATTCTTCAGTCTTCCTCACTCAATGTTTAACTTTCACATGCACGTAAGGCAGTTCCTTTTTTGACTGGTGCTTTGTAAGTATCAAAAGAAGAGCTCAGATCCCACCTCCCCTTTCAGGGCCTCCTGTGAGAGTGTCCTCGTCCCTAAACCCTTTTGTCTGTTGTCAGTCATTAACAACCATGGTTCTTCCAACTAGAGTGAATGAACTCAGTCAGACATTTATTTCATATCCTCAAACTTACTCTGGGTCCTTGTGAAGACATCTCATCTGCTCATTGGCCAATCTTGTGTCTTGTCCAATAGAGCATCTCTACTATGGATGTGAAAATAAGATTGCTGCCAGCTAGCCCTGGCTAGGTTAAACACAGCTCTTCATAGGGTCATGGTCCCATGCAGGCACCACCAAATACAATTTAAAAATTTTTACTGAGCATCTGCAATGTACAAGACCCCATGTAAGACCCTGGGGAAGAAGCAGGTAAGCAAGACATAGGACTGGCCTCATGAACTTCTTTCCCATGGAGAGAAGACTGGCTTGTGGGTTTGGTTTCTTTAGTCTGGACTTTGGAATTAAAGCATCGCATACATACATAAAAATGTTCAAATCTTAACTATACAGCTGGAACAATTATAAATGTGTCTTCAACATTTTCAGTTAGCTGCCGACTAGGAATCTAGTGAAAAGTCCTATCTGGACATGGCCTACCCCTCAGGACACTCCCTCCCTTGGCTCCCTGTCCACTGAATGCATTGATGCTGGAGCTTTCCGGCCCTCATATTCACGTTGGACTCAAAGGCATGTGGTTTGAAAGAGGAAGGTGGGAATGTCTTGGGGGACTTGGGCAGAGCAGAAATAAGACCTGCGAAGAAATGTTATCCAGCATCAGTGCCACCAGATTGCCTCACCCACTGGATGCTTATTTTTAGTTTTAATAAAGCTAAAACCTGCTTGTGATAAGAGGGGGAAAAAATCACTCTGCATTTTAGTCTCTTTGGAGCACATGCTTTATATCAGTCTCCATGATAGTTAAGAACTAGAAGCGTTCATTTGTATCTAAAATGTAAACTTAAGACACCTGGTGAATATGTAGCTTGAGCAGTCTGTCGGAGCCAGCACTCTGAGAACCAAACCCAATTCTAAAAATTTTTATCTGATGTGGTCACAGAATGTATTTTAAAACTGGAGTCATCTGCCTTCCAAAGCTTACCTCCGCTGCACCTGCGCTCCAAAATATTTCTGCCTACACACAGGAACTATTGTTTAAAGATTTGATGTTGGTTCGTCATGCAGGCACTCCAGGAATTATTCTGACTTTAAAATTTATTTTAAAAAACAGCAATAGTTCAGGCACGTGATTCAAAACCAAACACATGGAAACCTCTACAGATGGCATATAAGAATCTTTTTCTCCTCTATCTGCAGTTCCTCCCACTAGAAGCAGCCACTATTACCAATTTCTTGGCTATCCTTCTCCAAATATACATACACATGCCCATGCACCCATTCACACGCAAACTCCCCCTTTCAGCACAAATGGCAGCATACTGTAAGTGCTGCTTCTGCACCTGTTTTGTTTTTATTTTTACTTAACATATTCTCTAGGGATGTTTTTTCATTTGGCACCAGTATATACATCCATATTATTCTTCTGGCTGCATAATGTTACATTATGTATATATCTGTTTCATGATTTAACTGTGCTTTACTGCTGAGTGTTT
>NW_022103928.1:16985925-17019424 GCF_000313985.2 Echinops telfairi
GCCAGATGGTCATTTTCACCCCTGTGGCTCTTCCTTCCTCCAGACGAAGTCATACGGAAGCGTCTCCTCATTGATGGAGATGGTGCTGGAGATGATCGAAGAATTAATCTGCTTGTGAAAAGCTTCATTAAATGGTGCAACTCTGGATCCCAGGAAGAGGGGTATTTCATTCTCAGTTCTTTCTATACCAATGTCTTGATGTGATTTTAACATAAATTAAGGACTCCTTAATGTTTCAAAATTTCCCTCACCCTAAATGTTTCCTGGCCTTTTAAAATTCTCAGAGGCATGACTTAGGTTGATTAAAATGTTCCAATGTAAGAAAAGTTGAAGGTTAATTTCAAGTGTTTTTTTTTTTGTTTGGGTTTTTGGGAGGCAGATCCAATTTTTAGTAAGATGAAATAACTAAGTTGGATATCCTTTTTTGTGAATAAGCTAATAAACCAATACAAGACTAAATATATTTTCTTAATTTTTTTAACAGAAAAATTCTCATTTGAATTAGCTTTCTACATAGATAAATAGGGAGCCCTGATGGCGTAGTGATTTCATGTGGGGCTGCTAGCTGCCAGGTCAGCAGGTTGAAACCACCAGCCCCGGCATGGGAGAAAGGTGAGGTTTTCTACGCCTGTAACGAGTTGCAGTCTGGGTAACCCACATGGGTAGTTCTATCCTGCCCTCTAGGGTCCTGTGAGTCGGCACGGACTCAGTGGCAATGAGGTTTTTTGGCCCCCTACCATCAAGTCAGATGCTACCCATGGTGACCCTATCTATATAGGGTTTCTGAGACTAAATCTTTATTTGCAGGAGCAGACAGCCTCATCTTCCTCTCACCTAGCAGCTGATGGGTTTGAATCTACACCACCACCCAGGCACTGCCCTCTCACCACCACCAACAAAACAAGCCAGACTCACTGCTGTCATTGAGTGCATTCTGACGCAGAGTAGCTGTTGGACAGAGCCGAGCTGCTGCTGTGGATTTCTGAGACACAATCCTCTCTACAGGAGTGAAAAAGCCTCTTGTTTTTCCTGCAGAGCAGCTAGTGGTTTTGAATTGCTGACCCTGTGTTTAGCAACCCAACTCCTTACTCACTCTCCCGCCTGGGCTCCTTAAATAACTTCATAAAGTGAAAAACTAGTGAAAACAGAATTTTAAGGATGTAATACCATCACAGTCAAAATATGTTTAAATGTTTTTTAATCAGAATTCAAATAAGCGCTTATTTGAATTAAGCCTATGAACAACAGCTCCATTTTTACATTTGTGCCTAAACCAGTTTATAAATTTAAGTAAGCCACATTTGGAAGAAGAAAGCATAAGGGATAGATATTCTAAATTATTTTAAATAAAGCAAATGATTCTGTCAGAACTTGGTGTAAGCTAGTTAGCAAGTCCTCCCCTGCATTATAGCAGTTTAAGTTTGGCAATCTACAAACATCTTTGTTGTGTTTCTCTCATTTTCATTAGATATAGCCAATACCAACGTATGCTAAGCACACTGTCGCAATGTGAATTTTCAATGGGCAAAACGTTGCTGGTATATGATATGAATCTCAGAGAAATGGAAAATTATGAAAAAATTTACAAAGAAATAGGTAAAGCAAATTAAAGAAATTCTTGTTTAATTTTGTTCTTTATCTGTGGTGTCATTTTTCTGGTCTAAAACAAACAGCTGCTAACCTTTTCTTGGCTAGTAGTAGTGAAAATGAAAACAACAATAATATTAATCTCAGAATTACTACATGTTAACTTCATAAATAGATTCCAATATTATGCAATGTTTCGAGTAAGAGCTATTTTTAATATGTGCATTTTGTTCGCAATGGAACTTCCATTTAAAAATGCATTTTAACATGGAAAATGGACAGAGATTATACATTTTATTATAACTATCTTTTTTTAAAAAAACACTTTTCATATAGAATGTAGCATCGCTGGAGCCCATGAAAAAATTGCTGAGTGCAAAAAGCAAATTCTTCAAGCAAAACGAATACGAAAAAATCGCCAAGGTAAGGGTTTTGAGGGATTTAGTGTGCAAATACTTTATCACTGACTAGTATTTCCATGCGATTTTTAATGTGAAGTAAAATCTCAGCTAGGATCAATCTAAAATCTAAAAATGAGTTAGGAACCAAGCTTAATTTCTTAAAACTGTGCCAGTCTTTAAAATTGAAGAGAAGGGACGCTGTGCTGAAAAGAGCTTTGCTGGATTTTGTTGATTATCTAAATCTAAAGTGATATTTTGTTTTTTTCTTATGTGCTGTTGCCATACCCTTCTGCCTACATAATATTATGGTTAATTGGCAAAGGTGATTTACACAACTACACTAGATTTAGGATTGTTAACGTAATTATTTTATTTTTGTTGTTGTTGATTATCTGTACAACAGACCATATATCACTTCCATGTCTACATGTGCAAGTCATTGCAAGGGATTTTATTTTTAATTAGAACTACTTTAAGAAAAAGTATTGGGTATAGTTAAATTAAAAAACAGGGTTGTTACTAAATACAAGGGAGGCATTAAATATATTTAGTTTAAATATATTGTAAACATTATGCAAGGTTACATCTATATTAATATTTTTAACTTGGATAAAGATCAAAATTTACTTTTGTTCAAATAATTTTTCAAAATAATTTTTAATGACGAGCTATTGCTCCCCATGCAATGTGAGAATAAACCTAAATTTAAAAACATAATGTATAACCACAATTTCAACACATTATATGAAACATGAGGATGAAGTAGAAAATATTAATGGTTGTTTTAGGGTTGTTTAATGGCTTAGGTTTTCTCTCTTTCTCTCTTTTCATCTTTACTGTTTACTATTGTATTATTTTATAATACAAAATTAACTATGGAACCACTCTACAAAATTTATTCTGAGGTCCAAAACAATGAACTTTTTAATGAGCTAATTAAGATAAAGTTTAATTTCCTTTTCTTAAAAGTTGTTGTTTTAATTCATGATAGAGCACATATGCTCAAGTTTCAGTGGCCGGTATTTAGCCAGTTACCAACATATTTAATTATTAATATTCCAAGATCATTTATGAATAATTTACAGACTGTTTTCTAATGAAGAAGATTATAAGGTGAATACTATCATTCATCATTTCCTAAGGAAGGTTAACAGGAGTTAGTTACATGGCTTATTGTGGATAATTCAATGGCGTAGAAACAGAGTTCTGAAATTTTAAGTCATTTTTAAATTTCTGGAATCGGTAACTTAAAGTGAGGAGAAGTGCACATGCATTTGTGTAAGATCTGGCATTAATAATTGGATATACTTACCTCACTGATCTTGTTTTGCTGCATAAATCGTGCATACGAGCCTTTTCACAATCAGCCTACTAGATGGTGGATCGTGACTCAAATTCACTTCCCCGCTTACGCTGATTTCTTCTTATGCTGCCCATGGCTACTCACATGTAAAATCTAGAGTGGGAGCTCAAAGCCCTGTTTGGAATGATTCTTGTGTCATGTGTCATTGCAGTTACAGAGGAATCAAATGAATTTGAAATTCTCCTTCCAGCCATCAGTTTTGTCATGTCTCTAGATACTTGGCAAGTGATTTGGAGAGATTTATAATTACAGATTTTATTTTGATAATCCGTGTTGAAAACACCTGAGTTTGGTAATCAATTTTTATCTCTTTCAGAGTATGATGCTTTAGCGAAAGTCATCCAGCATCATCCAAACAGGCATGAAACTTTAAAGTGAGTTTTGAGAGCTTGACTCTGAAATGGACTCATCTGTATGCTGAAATGTTCATATACTAACCTTTGCTTCCTTTTTTTATGGCAACATACAATGTTTCAAAAGTGACAAGCATACCCTTGATATTACCCATTCTAATATTTGATTAAATGGGTTTTTTCCCTTTTAATTTTATAGCCTATAGATCTAAAATGAATACAGCCATAGAAAAATGATGTCTCTCCATATGGTAAGATACTAAATAGCAGTTAAAAAAAGAACAAATTAACAAGATGCATATTTCTAAACACAAAGGTCACACATAATTAGTAAAAGAAAAAGCAATATGTAATGAATTTTAAAATATTTCTAAGTTGATGGCACTGTTTTATTTCTTTTACTGAGAAAAAGACTTGGAGTAAATATGACAAGATGTTAAAAGTTATCCGTTCATGGTGTTTGTTGTTTTCCTGTATTTAGAAAATTTATCTTAAAATGTTATTTTAGCTCTCTGATCTTCCACGGTGGCATGCCGTGGCCAAGGCCAGAAAGGACAGAAGGTGATGGTGCAGCTCATCAACCTCATCTTCAGATACTTGCAAAATAGATCCCATATTCAGGTGTGGCTCTATGAGCAAGTGAATATGCGGATAGAGGGCTGCATCATAGGCTTTGATGAGTACATGAACCTTGGATTAGATGGTGCAGAAGAGATTCATTCTAAAACAAAGTCAAGAAAACAACTGGGACGGATCATGCTGGAAGGAGATAACATTACTCTGCTACAAAGTGTGTCTAACTAGAACTGATCATTGAAGCGAGAAGCTGAGGGCCAGAGCTCCCCCCTCCCCCTTTTTAAGTGTTCTTTGTTATGAATATAGTTCTAAAACATGGCTCACATTGTTTTCATTACCTTTAGGTTCTTATTCAGCCACAGTAAATAGCCTCTGTTGGCTTGTTTGGTTTTTTTTTTAATGTTATTTTAATGAAAATAAGTACATATTTCAGCAGTTCTCAACATGTGGGTTGCAACCCCTTTGGGGGTCAAACTACCCTTTCACGGGGGTCACCTGATTGATAACAGTAGCAAAATTACAGTTATGAAGTAGCAATGAAAATAAGTTTATGGTTGGGGGTCACCACAACATGAGGAACTGTCTTAAAGGGTGGCAGCATTAGGAAGGTTGAGAACACTGACAGATTTAGACATTTAAAAGAATCTTCACCTTTATAAGTGCTCCCATAATGGAGTGGTATAACTCATTCTTTTTACATTTTTGTGTTAGTCTGGGTAGACTAGTGCAACAAATTAATAGAGACACTCGTGTATAAGAAAGAGCTTTATATACAATAGCAATTGAATATCAAGAAAACATCCCAGCCTACTCCAGATAAAATTCATAAGTCCAATATTAGCCCATATGTCTGATACCAATCTATAAAGCCTTCTTCAGACTCACGAAGTACATGCAATGACACTGATGCAGGAGGATCGCAGGCCAGTGGGTGGAAAGTCTTATGGATCTTGTGGCTGTAGAAGCATCTCAGCGCTGGCAGGAGTCGCCACGTGGCTTCTCCAGCTCAGGGTGCTAGCATAGGTCCATGTGTCTTGTCAGCTGGAATGTCTCCCAGGGAGTGTATATGTGTCCCACCTCCAACAAGCTATTTATCTCCTGAGTGCCTCCAAATGAGGTCATCAAGCTGCGACCTGATTGTTGACAGACTAAACTCCACCCCTTCATTCTAACTACCACAGACTACCCCTTATCAATTTGATACTTTCACATACTCTTTAGCCATATATAATTTTCAAGCAAACAATAATAAAATCGTATCTGTACCTAACAGGATAAAAGTAAAATGCATATAACTCATTATGTGTCACCCTCATTTAAATATAATATTCTTGAAGTGAACAAAACAAAAATATTCTATACTTGTTACCTATACCTTACTCCTATAATCCTATGAATATATTCCAGCACCTATGAAAGTTTGTAAGTCAGCCACTTCATGCCTTTATCCTCTCCACATTTTAGGTATCCAATTTCTATACTGCCCACTTACATCAACCCAGTGCTCTGAGGAGACAATCATATGCTTTGACGTGAAGAATCTTTATTCCAGTTGGAACCTTGTGAGTCTGCATCCATAAGCAAAGTCAAATCAGGACAGGTCATCCATAAAGTCAGCAGCAATATGCACCAGTTCACAGGCTCAAAAATCCTCTCTTCATCTGGTCAACTCAATGTGGGCTGCCTCACTAAACCTCACCTGGATGCCCATTGGTCGCTTAGCCTTTAGACCAGGGGTACTGTCACAAATTCTCAATAATCCTAGACCGTTGTGCTAGGTTATGAACTTCAAACCAGTCAGCCCACTCTCATTTTCTCCAGTAGTTCCTGTGAACCAGGTCCACGGGTGTCAGTGGCCAGACTCAACCCCTCTCTGATTATTGCTACATTTCTCTCACTTCCACTGAACACATGGATCCAGGTGGTCACCTATCAAGCATTTCAGCCTGCCCACAGACTTACTTTAACGTGCAGTCCTAGAGAGGAGTTTTCTTCATGGTTCCAGATTTTTTCCAGCCTCTGACAAAAACCACTAGTTCAAGATTCAGAAAGCCAGAGTTCCTTTTTCTTCAGTCTATCAACAGCCACGTAGGCAAGCAAGTCTCTTGGAAGGCAACTGGCCTGAGTATTCCAAAGCACTGAGTGGGGTTAATCTTTTCAGAGCCTTTGTTTCAGGAGTTTCCTAACCCATGTCAAGATTCAATTTTTAATGGCTGAAGGCAATGCTTACAAACTCTCTGTTTTCATGCTTCCTAATAATCCATCTCTATCAATCATTATATCAACAAAAATAAGCAGAAGAAATCAGTATAAACAAAGTAGAATCAGATACTAATCTCAATTCATAAAGCAGCCAATTACAATCCTTATCTAAACTTACGTTAATCCTTATCTAAACTATTCTATTGATACAAAATACTGCATTAGGCCTCTGACAGCATCAAGCCAGAGCTAGGCTTTCTGTCAGCCATTTTGACCTTCTGTCAGCCATTTTCCCTAAGACTCATGGTTTCTGAGAAATTGAAGGGATGATTTCTACCCCTCCTGAACTCAAAATATACATTAACGACATTTATTTTCATCATTTCACACAGAATGACCAAAGACAACAACCTAACAAAACAATCAAAACTTTAACTTCCCATATTCTTTCAGAAAACAACCCAGTAAACTGCCTGGTCATATCTGACTTCCGGCTAGCCATAAAAGAACTAGCATGAGGCAGAGGTCATACATGCATCCACTCTCCATCTTTATGATTTGTTTCTCTAGTCAACCTGGACAAACAGTTTTTAAAGCACAATTTAGTAACCCAAAAATTTGAATTTTATTTGTGAATTGTGTTCCCCCCAGTTAGCAAAATAAAACACTTCTTTTTTTTCTTTCAGGGAACTAGAGGCTCTGGGTAAAGAATTACAGCATCTTTCACATATTAAAGAAAGTGTTGAAGATAAGGTATTTGCATATATATATATGTCTAGTATATATGGCGCTCTCGTGCCCCTGTCGGCTGTGTTAGACTGCTAAACATCAAGTCGGCAGTTCCAGCCTGTCAGCTGTTCAGTGGGAGAAAGATGGGGCTGACTGCTCCCAGAAAGACTTAGGGCCTCGGAAACTGTATAGTGGTGCTATGGGTCAGAAATGATTTGATGGCAGTGGATTTGGGTAGGGTGTGTGTGTGCACACGCACTTAAGTGTATCAACTTAGATCGTAAATTACATGAATTTTTTTCTTTTAATATAGCTGGAATTGAGGCGGAAACAGTTTCACGTTCTTCTTAGTACCATCCACGAACTTCAGCAAACACTGGAAAGTAAGTAGAAGTAGTCTCAAAATGATGATGGCAATGAATGTACAAATGTGCTTGATACCATTGAGGTACGGATTGTAGGAACCGCAGTAAGAGGCCCCAATAAAAAAAATTTTTTTAATGTATGCAAAGGTTTTTTAATGATCCAGGAACATGCCTTTTAGGAATTTACATCTCAATTGTAACACCTTTGAGTTCTGAACAGGAATATATAGTTAGCTGACATTAGAAGGTACACACATCATTTCAATATCCTAAATGTGTATAGAAAAGTCTTTATAAGCATGTAAGATTTAAATACACACACAGTAGTTTCATTTGGGAAAATTCTGTGAACATAGATTTGAAATTTTTCTGGTTGCATTGTAGTTCATTGCTGCAAAGATTTAGGATCCAGACAGGTAATAAGTGAGAGAAATAATTTTTTTAAAAAGTGAGAGAAAAAATAAGTGCATGTGAACATTTACATACACCTTGAATGGTGTTTGCTGCTGAGAACTGCAGACTTGTTCTCTTTATTGTCTATCGTCAGGAAGAAAGTTATGTATAACTTAATCTACTGCCTCAGGCTGTTAACCAGGTCAGTGGTTCAAGCCCAGTGGCCACTTTGAGGGTAAAAGACAAGGCTTTCTGCTCCCATGAAGATTTGCAACCTCAGAAACTCACCGGGGAAGTTCTTCTGTGTCCTGTGGGGTTGCCATCAGTCAGAATAGACTCTAGCAATGAGTGAGTGGAAATGCTTCTGGCTATAAGGAAAGCCTACCATCTATAATTTTGCTTGTGTGTAATCTCACACAAATTTAAAATTTAAGCTCACCTAATAACCATCAATCATAATAGCACTTTTCAAGTAAACACTTATGCAAGCCAAAGATAGCCACAAACTGTCATTTTGCCTTGGATTTAAATATATTGACCAACAAAAGATAGAGATGTTTGCTGTATTTACTAGGCACCTCGTCCAAATATATTTGACTGAGGTTTTCTGTTTCTTTCTCGATTTCAGATGATGAAAAACTCTCTGAAGTAGAAGAAGCTCAAGGAACAAGCATGGACACAGATACTAAGCCGTAGACAAGCTACTCTCGCACCATCCCAAGAATATTGACCTGACTATGATCTTAGTGTGTTTGGAAACGTTTCTGTTCTTGAGACGCTTAAAATTTCTGTAGTGAAATACTTTGCTTTTAAAAGTGATGCACATTTTATTTGCATTTCTACACACAACAGAAAATGACTTCAGCACAGGCTTGGTTTTATCCAAATTCGTTTTCCCAAAATGTCTAATAAACTGATTTCAAGCAATTTGTGCTCATCACTATTTCTAGGTAATTTTTAATAGTAACCCCGAGTGCTTACAAAACAAGTTGACTATTATGCAAACAGGGTGTTTCTAGGATTTCCATGAAAAAGCAAATTCGTTTCCAGAAATTGTTGGCTCTTTTGGAAATGGAGTCTGTGGGACTTGGGAAATGACATGGTAGAAGCTCATGATTCTGGGAGCGTAGTGAGTGGCACTGGTACAAGAGGTCAGTGTACTTCGCTTTGTGTCTCTTGCTCAGCACTTAACAAGCATGGCGGTTCAGTCGTTTCTTTGGTTTCCTCTCCTGTTCTCGAGGAGCCATTTTCAATAGAAACAAATGTATTGATAATGTGAAGGCTTGTTTGAGATAACTAGTCCATTAAGATTGTTTTCCATGCAAGATTTTGTGATCTTAAAAATTAAGCTAAGTCTGAGTCGCATATTTTTCTAAAGCATTAGATTACACATTTATTACTTGTAAGGTTCCATTTTTATTCATTTATACTAGTTCAGAAACGTCACACTGCATGAGTCAGACCTTAATAATGTTACATTTTTCTAATTTTAAAAAGTAGCATCTTCATCTTTAAAGGTGAAATTTTAAAATTAGCTCAGTAGTAGTCACAGTCAAAGTGTCATCATACCTTTAATCGCTTCCTGCAATTTCATCTGGCAAATCAGAGGAGACATTTCTTGGCAGAATTGTTATGCCCTGATAACTGTTTCTATTTTTCATCATTAGTAAGAATTATGAAGCCCAAAGCCAAATTTTACTTACATTCACTCAAAAGATTTTCAAAAAGCATCTTTAAAAAATTATTTTTTTCTTTTTTAAGTACTGTTAGGCAGCATATCCTAAAAACTCTTGCCTATGGCGAATTCTACTAGAGAAGTTTGTTTAGGTTTTTATACCAAATGATAAGAATCCTTACAAAACTAACTTATGCAACAGGGAGAAAATCAGAAGCAGCAGCAGGTACATGGAAAGCACACGTTTTTCAACTTATACTTCCTCATGGTTCTCTTGGACACCCTCTGGAACTGCTTAGAAGACTGAAGAACTTCATCCCCTAGACACTCGCACTGCTGCAGCTCTGCGTGCCTTTGGGCCAGTAGCTTCCTGGATTTATCGGTGACGGTTTCTATGAGGTCGTCCACCTGTGGCACAGAAAGAAAGGAAGCCATGGGCTGGGAAAGCCTTGTCAAACCCGAAGGGAGTAAGTTCAGGTATTGGCGGATCCTCCCCAAACCCCAAAGTATTAGTCTAATTCAAGTCAGCAAACAGAGCTTGGAAACCCATTTACCACCCAGTGGTAATGACGATCTCATTTCTTCTCAAAAGAATACTATGTGCTCGCCTTCATTTTAATTGAAGAGATTCTATGTCTATTAGGCACACAGCCTCAGGTGCCCTTAGCAATCCTTTAGCCACTCAGAACGCCCCCCCACTGGCATTGTTTCCTCATGCTAATCGTTCGTTCTGTCCCACATCCCTGCTGTCTAGCAGGGATAACTGTCCTGCATGCAGAGCCCTCCAAGGCTTCAGGAACAGAAGAGAAAGAGCTTTTGTCCACTACCTGCATCTGAAGCTTTCCTATGGTCAAGTCTGATTTTCGGAGCTTGTTTTCCATGCCACGCTTCTTTTTCTTAAGGGCTGGAAAGTGTGGTCTCTTTTTTGTTGAATATGGAACCTATCATAAAAAATGCAAAAGCACGTCAGCGTAGGAAGCACCAACATGATTCCTGGGATGGCGCTTCAATAAGAATTCTCACCCTTGGGGCATTCTCTTACAAACTGATCGTTTGCCACATAACCACACACACTGGGTTGGAGACCGTATTCATATTATTCTCCACGCCCCACGTATCTCCTTTGTGCCCAGAGCTCTCTGAAGAGATCTATAGGGTGCAGAGAAATGAGATTGCCTGCCTCTGAAAGAATATACAGTGTCAGGGAAAAAGCAGGTCACTCACAAGGGGGAGAAGAAGAAATTGCTTCTGTGAGCTGCTGAGCACAGTGAGAATGTAGGGCTGTGGGGGACCAGTGCCCCAGAAAGCTCATTATCACTGGATCCAGTCGTTAATTTGGCCTCTGTTTGAGTTTTCTTATTTTCACGGCAGATGAGTCTCCAACCATAAAAAAGCAAGCTCTGCCTTCTCTCACCATGCTTGATATTTTCCCCACAGGCCTTGGCTTGTGGATTACAAGTACCTGTCCTAAGAGTGTTGCTACAGGAAATCATTGCCGGGCCATGGCTTCTGGCCAGCGTGTCCTTTTCCTGTCTCACGCAGGTCACTTTTCTTCCCTCTTCCCTCTTGTGCTTAATACCTAGTGGCAGGATTCTCCTGAGACCTATGCAGGGCAGGATCACACCTGGATCCTGCCTTTTCCCTGCAGAAAGTGCGCAAAGGGAATCTATGGAACCACCACTCTGATGGCTTCCCCAGTCTCAAATGTCACCTGTAGAGCCTTCCCTGTTCCATCCCAACTTCAACTAGCTTGCTCTCCCTTGCGTGCGCGCGCGCTCTCTCTCTCTGGGCTGCTAACCACCAATAGAGGAGCTCAAAGCCACCAGTCTCTCTCTGGAGGGAAAAAATGAGGTTTTGTACTCCTATAAAGAGTTACAGTCTTGGAAACCCACAGGGGCAATTCTACTCTCCTCTAGGACCCAGTTTTTCCTGCTAAGCACCTATCACACTTGGTAAGTACATTGTGTGTGTGTGTGTGTGTGTGTGTGTCTCAAATGCATTATTATAAAGGCAGGACTTCTCTGAACCCATGTGAATGGAAGAGAACACCCCTCCTCAAAACAGTTCCTGCTATCATCTCCAGGAATTCAAATCATCTCACTTTCCAGAAGGCTGTCATATTTACGCATTGGACTGCTAATCACAAGAGTTGCAGTCTTGGGAGCCCAGGGAGACAACTCTGCCCTGGCCCATAGGGTTGCTAGGAGTCTCCATCGACTCAATGGCAGTGAGTTTGGCTAATTTTAGGTCCCAAAAGAAAGTTGAAAATCCAGTGTTTTCTTTGAAATGTCCTAATTTTTAATGTGGCTGACTAATTCCAGGAAGTTTTTGAGAACATTCTGAGTGCCTGGCAGAACCCATGTGCAGACCAGATTCAGCCACGTGGCTGCGAGTGGACAGCCTCTGCTCTTCGGAGGCACGGACATTCCTATCTAGCCAGATGCAGCATCCTTTCCTTTAGAGCAGTGCTTTGGAATAGTAAGAAGGCTTTCTTCTCTACTCAGAAGTCATGATAATGTTTATTGTCCTCCGGAAACTTTCATGTCTTGCCTTTCCCACTTAGATCTATAATCCAATAGGAATTAATTTTTGTTAACTTTGTCTGGTGTGATATAAGGATGAAATTTTTTCCCCCAATATGGATGCTCACTTGTCCCAGCACCGTTTATTCAAAAGATTATTCTTATGCCACTGCTCATCAGCATCATGTTTTAATATCTACCTCCTTCATTAACCTGTAAGCCCCCCAAGAACAGGATGGGATCCAGTGTTTCACCCTCTTCGTCCCCAAACCTAGAAATTCCCTGGCACATAGCGGAGGCACAATAGAAATAGGATTTTAAAATGATATTAGCTCACTCTGAAAATTGTGTCCTAAAACAATGCTGTTCAATAGACCATTCTGTGGAGGTGGAACATGGGTCATGTAATGGAGGAATTGAACGTTTCTCTGTGAGTTAAATAGGCACATGTGTCTATTGCCTATCATCTCACTACATTACATTGTTGTTAATGAGGGAGGGCACTGGCACCAGGTCTGAATTTGAAGCATGCCTCTACCACTGATCTGAGGAAAATGCTCAAGCTTGCAGAAATGATAGCATTGCTGCCTACCCTATAGGGCTATCTTTAAATTTATCCTGTTATTTTTACAGCACCTACACTAGGGCCTAGACTAAGCAAGTGTTTGTTATGTTTGAAGTAACAACAATAAATAGTTCAGGATTTTATTTCAAAAAGCACTCTGGGTAGCTACCTTCACAGCCCCTGTGGCTTGCAAAAATCAAGACAGACTGGGACTCAGGCTGTTGGGAATGTCGAGTGAATTGAGCCTTAGCGAAGCTTGTAAAGACACCTCAGTAGGCTGCAGGCTCGGAAGACCAGGAGGCCGAGAGGGTGGTGATGGAGGAGAACATGGACAGGGGCATCGCCCACGTCATTGCCGTGCAGAAAGATCCCCTGGAAGGAACAAGAGCTGGAAGAGGCCTAGGAGAAGCTAGCTTGAATTCATCAGCATCTGAACAAGTTTCTGCCTTTGCAGTTCTAACATGAGCTCTGGTAGTGTCTGCCACTACCAGAGTCTGAGAGCCTTCCTGCAACTCCAAACCAAACTCATTGCCATCGAGTCCGTTCTGATCGTTTAGCAACACTCTGGCAATGGTACAGGACAGAGCAGAAGTGCTCTTGTGGGTTGCTGAGGTTGTAAATCATTTCAGAAGCAGACACCGTACTCTTTCTCCCAAGGAGCAGCTGGTGGCTTTGAACTGCTGACCTTAACGGTTAGCAGCCCACATGTCACCCACTATGCCACCAGGGTTTTTAGAGCATTTCTAGCACTGCTGTATTTCAGTTAGCACCTGCCATTGTCCAGGCCCTCTCCACCCTGCCAGTGGCTTCCAGCCAGACTTCACAGCCTCTGCTGGTCGTTTCCTAGTGCCATCTCGCCAGCTACCGCATTATAATTCCCAAACAGGTGATGCTGCCCTAGACGATAGCTCTACCTGCAAGGAGTTAAAAAAAAAAAAAAAAAAGTCTAGGTAATTTAGGCTCCAAGTAATATACTTAGAAAAAAATCACTTTTTTCACTTAGCTTCAGCGAGTCGTGGACTGCTTCAGCAGTCGTGAACTGCTAACAGTTCTGTTCTTCAAGAGCACAGGCCCATTCTGATGTAAACAGCCACATGGAGAAGGCGCCCTGGCACCGCGGTGGCTTCTTGTGCTGCTGACCACAGCCACTCTGCAGGAGAAAGATGAATGTGTCTGCTCCCGTAAGGACTCACAGCCTCAGAAACCCCAGGAACCGTCCTGCTCGGCCCCAGGGGGTCTCCATGAGTTACAGTCAACACAACGCAGTGAGTTCAAGTTTGTCGTCATAGGTGGCCGACAGCTACATGGGTCCTCAGGACACAGTACACCTGCATCTTTGCAGAAGCCTTGCTTGAGTATCGCTGGCCTACGGAATTCCCAGACCATGCTTGAATAGGCTAGGTTCCTATACACTAACTTGCCCCTGAGTAATTGGGACAGTCCGTGTAAACCATAAAACCTCCGATTCCGTTCCCCAGATTGTAGCTGGAGTTGATCTGGTAAATGAGCTGCGTGATAGAGGCGGGGAAAGCCTAGCGCCCAGGCCCCACGTTTGTGGCGGACAGGTAGAGGCACAGATTGAAAGGATTCATTCTGAGGGACTTCAGTACAAGAGAACTCCTTTTTTCCCACAAAGCCTAAACAATGACAGACGGCGCTCTGGTGGCACAAAGGTTAAGCACTCGGCTGTGCAAACCCACCATTGGCAGACTGGGAACTGAAGAGATGATGTTTCCAGAAAGATCACAGCCTAGACAAACACACACGGGCGGCCCAGAGTCAAAATCGACGGCAGCACCTAGGAGCTGCAGTAAATGATGTCAAACGCATCTAAGTCTTTAGAGTCAGGCTTGTTGGAAGAGTTTTACCTTTTGCAGCCCTGGAGGAAGGGATGTCACAGACAACCGCCTTGTGGTTCTCCTGGCCCGGAGCAGTGTGCTACCTCGGGTTACCTCTTCGGTCTCCGCTTCCACTACATCAAGTTGTATAGCCGCTGAGAGAAAGGGGAGAGAAAAAAACCACAGAAGAAAACATTCGGGACAAGCAACACATCACACTGCTTCAGCTGCTCCTTCCTTTGGGGTTAAAGCGAATGAATGTGTTTGCTCTTTCTGGTCGTACACCTTTTCCAGCACACTTTCCCCTTTTCCTGTGGATTTGAGTCTTGGTGGTGACCTCTTCCTCCCTAGGACTCAAAATGTTGTCCTGAGGGAATCGATATATGTTCTATATATTCATAGGCAATGCTGATGCATAGCAACCCCCTGTGGGGTTTTTGTTTATAGGAGGAGAAAGCCCAGTATGTCTCCCAAGGAGCTGCTGCTGGTTTTGAACTGCCAACCATCCAGATCACAGCTCAACTCATACCCACTACACCACCAGGGCTTTATATAGAGATAGATAGCCTTCCACTTCAGAGGGTTACTTTTTTCTGAAAGAGTTTATATATTTATATATGCATTCTTTCTCCATTGTGGGATTAGCAAAAGTAACTCTCTGAGGTGGAAGGCTAGCCCCTGAGTATTTGCTGTTGATTGAAGCAAAGTGTAACTCTATTCATCAGCAATGCGGCTCCAGGCTCAGTCTTTCACCCACCAACTTAGTAGTTTCACAGGCAGAAACGACATGAGCCCTACATACCACAATATTATTTCCATTTTTATCTAAATAAAAACATTTATAAGGAAAACTTTCTAACAGTACCATACATTAAGAACAGCATCATAAATAGGCATTAACATTAATAAAACCATACCATGGAATTCAAGAGACACTGAACTTGAGGTTGGGCTTCTTGTGCTGGGTGAGAGACAAAAGGTATCGAGTGGCATGGTCCCCTTGACATATTCAAAAGCACGGGCACAGCATGGGAGGAAAGTGTTCACAGTTGGCTGTGTGTTTGAGTGCCACGGTATGTGCACCTAAAGTCATCTGACGCTTCTTTAATAGGACTTCCCTGGGACCTCAATGAATGCAGCAGCCTACGTGACTTTCCTGAGGTCATCATGCAGGGCCTCAACTCTCAAGACTTCCTTTCTAAATCACATTCTTTGCTCTGATCTCGTCGAAGAGTGGCTCTTCCTTCAACCCAGGTACTTACCCTACAGGCCCGCAATTTAGTCTTGACCTTGCCAGCTCTCCTCTCTGTCCTTGCTGTCCTAACACTTCGTGAGGATTTTTCTCACTTTATCTCCGAAAAGTTGAGATGCTAAGACTAATCCAAGCAATTGCCATTGCTTGTCTATTTATTGTTCTTCCTCCATCTGTTCTCATTGTGTTGTTGCCGAGTGCCATTGTGTCTGTCAATTTTCACCTCATAATGAGCCCACGGGAGAGTAAAATTGCCCATAGGTTTCTTATGGTTTGATCTTTTATTTTAAATTTTATTTTATTGGGGGCTCCTACAGCTCTTATCACTCCATACATATATCCATTTTGTCAAACACATCTGTACATATGTTGTCATCATCTTTTTCAAAACATTTTATTTCTACTTGAGCCCCTGGCATCAGCTCTTCATGTATTGCCCTCCCTCCTTTACCCTCCCTCTCCCATGCTCCCTTGATAATTTATAATTTTTTTCATGTCTTACACCAACTGCTGTCTCATTTCACCCACTTTTCGTCCCCCTGGACTGGAGGCCATACGTCAATCATTGTGATTGGTTGCTCCTTACTCCTTCCACCCCCCACCCTACCCTTACCCTCCTAGTATAGTTGCTCCCTTTATAGGTCCCGAGGGGTTTTTTCTGTTCTGGATTCCCTGTGTTGTGAGCTTTTATCTGCACCAGTGTACATGTTCTGGTCTAGTCAGATTTGTAAGATAGAATTAGGGTGGTGGTAGTTCTTTATTGAAGCAGATCTTCAGGTCTCTCTCTCTCAGGGAGCTGCTGGGTGGCTTCAAACTGTCAATGCTTGAGTCATAGTCAAGCCCATAACTTTGCAGTAGCAGGCCTGCTGGCAAGCTCCAATCTCATCTCTACCCTGCAACCAGAGTTCTTTCTTCAAAATGCAAATCAGATGATCAAGATCTCCAGCTTAAAAGCATTTCTTTGTGTAGCACCATTATGAGAAGGCTCAACACCCTTCATGTGGCCTGCAACGCCCTGACCACCTCACTATGCACTGGGCTCTCCTTTCATCGGGAGTCCTGGTGGCAAAGTGGTTATGAGCTGGGCTCCTGAAAGGTCAGTAGTTCGAAACTACTAGCCAGCTCCTCAGGAGAAAGATACGGCTTTCTACTCCTTTAAAGTGTTACAGTCTCAGAAACTTACAGGAGCATTTCCACCCTGTCCTGTCGGTCCCAATGAGTCAGAATCCACTCGATGGCATTGAGTTGGCTTGGTTCTGTTCATCCTTTGTTAGTTATGCCCTGTACCCTCTTGATATTGGGACTTTGAACAAATTCTATCTCCTTTCTTAGGAAACCGTTCTCCCCATCCTTTCCTGGCCTAGCTCTTAGCCATCCTTCAGATTTCAACTTTGCTCTCCCTGCCTTAGAGGGGCCTTTCCTGAGCCGCCTCCACCAAAATTAGGCTAGAGCAACCATGTTGTTCCATAGCACCTTGTGCTTTCTCTTTGGCATCAGCTATAATTTCCTGTAATTACTTATAATGTTTACCCTGCTTTGCAATAACGGAGCTCTGGTGGTGCTGTGGCTTAAGCATTGGGCTGTTGGCCAAAAGGTCAGTGGTCAACCCCATCAGTCACTTCAAGGGAGAAATCTGAGGCTGTCTGCTGCATAATAATGTTCAGTCTTGGAAAGCCTAGTGAGCAATTCTACTCTATGCGTCAGAATTAGCTTGATGGCAACAAGTTTGATTTAGTTTGGTCTTGGCTATATTTTCATGAGGGCAGGGACCACAGATGTTCTGTTTGCTACTATATGTCAAATATAGTCTGTAACTATATTGATGAGTGGTATGTAGTTAGTGCTTACAAATACTTGTTAAATAGGAAACAAGGTGTTAGGGAGTCAACAGAAAAAAGCAACTCTCTTGGAACCACAGAACTGTCAGGGTATAATAAGAGTCAGGTTCAAATCCACTAATCTCTCTGAGATGAGGCAGTTTGCTCATGTAAAGTGTTACAGCCTTTGAAACCCAATGGGCAGTTCTACTCTGACTTATAGGGTTACTAGGAGTCTGAATCAATTCAACTGCAGTGGGTTAAGCCAAATGGTAGGCATACTTTCTGGAGAAATCTTCATTTACAAATTTGTTCTTCCAACTAAGACAATGTGCAGATGAGGAGGAGAAATTTGGTTCTTGGTTTCCTGCTGGGCTCTCCAACATCAGCTCCACCAGTGGAGAAGCATATCCCCTTTGGGATTTTCAACAGAAACATCCAGGTCAATCCAAACCAGGTAACTGCTAGATGCTTGGCTGCTTGTATTAGTGACTGCTTTTTCCAGATGAGAGCATTTGTTAGGGCGCTCAGTCACCTGGAATCCAGCAAGGCTTGTTTTCTTTTTAAGCACCCACCATGCCTACAGCCTGATTTGTGTGTGAAATGGGCGGTTGTGTGTGGATCCCCTACCTGCACTGTAAGGGCTCAATGTGCTTCCTGATGCGGGCCTGAAAAGGACATGGAAAATCTACAGAGAAGAAAGAAAGCAATGGTGCTGTGGCTAATCATAAGTCACAGGACCCAAAGAAGCCACAACTTTACCAAAAATATATAGAGATCAAATATTGATCTTTCCACAAAGAGCATATAAAGGAAAAAATAGAATAAATATATAATAATATCAATGAACAAAATATATTTTATAATTTACCAACCATACATTTTATTCATATTCAACTATGTGAGAGGGCCAATTTGAAAGGCTGTATTATGACTTTTCCAGAGACAAAACAAAACAAAAACCCTACATCTAGTATATATATATATATATATGAGTATGTGTATATTAGATATATAGAATACACACATACACATACAGATAGGATCCACAGCATATAATCCTACCTATATGTATATACACATATATTATCATTATATTCAAGCATGCATATATGGATATATACATGCATATATGTATGGGTACATGAATATGTGTGTACATACACATATGTGGACATCTGTTTACATATACATGCATATATACACAACTATATATGAATACACATCTATGCATATATGTGTATATATACAGGTACATACACATAAACATATATACACTAGAATATATCTGCATATGTATTCAAATTAATAAAGTTTAGACCTGAGTAGGCCACTTATTAATTGAACTGGGAGGAACTTCAAAGAAAATCTATTCCAGTGCTTTGAGTAGCAGGAAAAGCACCCTAATGTCATCTCTTGGCCTTGGAGTTTAATGATAAAAGGCCTACCATTCTGTGAGAGCTTTCTCATTCCTGGTTTGGCAAATAGCGTGGGAGACGGAAGCTCCTTGACAATTCTGGGAAGAAGACCCTGTGAGTTGGAAAGAAAGACTTCTTTCAGGTTCCTGGAACCTTCTCTGCCGCCACTCGCTGGCTTGCTCCTACACTTGTATGGAAGCATCTTCCCCAAAGTTGTCTTCACTTTCTTCATTACATTTTTCTTCTTATTTTGCTGGCTGTCTTGAAACTCCATGTCGCTGTCACTAGATGATTCCTCTTTGGGAATCAGTACGTTTTGTTTCGCTAAGTTGGTGGATACAGCTCTATGCCACCTAAAGCAAACAACAATAATTTGCATAAGGAAAACAGAAAAGTTCAAAACAAATACTTAAGCGGTTAAAGTTCAAATTTCAAAAGTGAGTCAAATATGCAATTTCTGAAAGAGAAATTAAAGGCCAAGAACCATCTCATAGAAAAATAAAGTCAAATCAACTATTAGTTTTTTGGTCACCAGAATCTAGTACATACATTCAAATCCTTATTTCATTTCATCCTCACAGCAGCAAAAGAGATACGATCTATTATGACTTCCATTTTCCTAATGAGTAAACTATGACAGAGAGGGCAAATTAAGTGACCACGTGCAGGACGCAGATTGGAATTCCAGTCCATGACATAATAAAACACATCACCTTTCTTGGCTAATTGCCAATGAGTTCAAAGGTGGCTGGCCTGGGTTTTGCTGAATTTGATGGTTCAGAGGTCATAGAGAATGTGCTGTGCTAATAAGAAACATAGGAGGGGGTACCCAGAAAAACGGAAACATGTTTTCAAAGCTGTATATTTAAATGTTTTTTAAAAACAACCTTGTCACCTTCAAAGTGTTGTCCATTATACTTAATACATTTGTCAACTCTGCGATTCCATTCTTGGAAACATTTTTCAAACTCATCTGTTTGGATGGCTGACAACATCTCCCTTGTTTTTTTCTTCACCTTTTCTATGTCGTCAAATCTCCATCCTATCATGTCCCTCTTCAGTCTCGGAAACAAAAAGAAGTTTCGCAGAGTGAGTTCAGTTGAGTAGGTGTGGGGGTAAAAGAGGCATGCTATTTTTTGCCCAAAACTGGCACACTGAGATGGCTGTGTAAGCAGATGCATTGTCGTGGTGGCAAAACCAGTGCCCCGTCTGTCTACCACAAATCAGGCCTTTTTGGCACACACTGTGTATAGTCTGGGTACTTTAAAGAAACAAATTCATATAAACTCATGTATAAGAGAGAGTTTTACATAAAGGTTAAGTGCACATCAAGAAAACATGCCAACCCAATGCTGCCCAAGCCCACAAGTTCAACATTAACCCATATGTTGGACACCAATCCACAAAGTCCTCCTCCATCTCACAAAACAAATGCAGTGATGCTGACTGCAGGTGGAAAGCCAAGTCAGTGAACGTGTAAGCATCTCAGCGCTGGCAGGGGTCTCCACAGGTTGCTCCAGCACCCAGGGCTGCATCAGGGTAGGTCCATGTGGCTTCTCCTTGGGGATGTCTCACAGGAAGTGAGCCTTGCCAGCTGAAGCAGGGAACTGGCTAAGGCAGCTGCACCATGGTCTGACCATCACAAAGCAAGAGACCCAGGAACTAGAAAGACGAGGCTCACTGAGCATTTATCTCTCTGCCTTTCCATTAACCCCACATGTGTTTATCAGCCAGGTTGGCACAATAAACTAACTACCTCACACTGATATGCAATCTTTTCAGAACCTCTAAATAGAAAGCTTGATGAACAGTCTAACTTGGTGGAACGAACTCCAAATGCAGTATGAGTCAATATTTTCATCCTTTTGGGAAGTTGATGGATGTCCAGAATGAAGCTTGTCATCAATCGGCATTTCACTGCTTTTGAAATGAGAAAAAACACTTGTACACTTGAGTTTTTTCCATAGCGTTGTCCTTGTAAGCTGTGTTCAACATCACAACAGTTTCTGTAGCATTTTTCCTGAACAGGAAACAAAATTTCACAGTTGCACCCTCTTTTCTTAAACTGGCCATCATAACATACACGGCTAGAGCGAAACTGCTTTTATGAAAAAATTCACTGTGTCCAGAGAGAACGTTCCCAGGCGGCACCACTGGGTGCACTAACTCAGAGCAACTTCCTGGATGCTGGTCTAGTGGCAAAATTCCTACTAAAAAAGGTCTGCTCCACCAGTGCAATTCCATTTTTCAGGGGGTACCCCCTTGTACACTTTTAAGCGCTCCACCCCAAACATCATATTGCATAAAACTCACCTGTAGATAATTTCCTCATATTGTCATCTCCATTTTACAAATGGCAAAAATAAAGCTTTGGAAAAATTAAGTAATTTACGCCCAGATGAGCTGATCCGAAGGGCTGAGCTGCCCTCCTCTACTCTAGCGTGGACACTACTGTCCTATGACACTACTGTTCAATTGCTGTTCTCCTTTGGTATCTGCGGTGGATTGATTCTGGGACCCCCATGGATTCCATGGATGTTTAGGTCCTTTATAAAAAAATGGTAAGGTGTTTGCATAAACGTTACTTACATCCTCCTGTATACACTAAATCACCTCTATGTTATTTATAGTACCTAATACAATGTGCATGCATGTAAATCGTGCTTTATGGTCCCTCTTGGTCTTTGAGGGATTGCTTTGACAACACACTTGCTTTTTTCCCCCTCTGTGAATATTTTTGATCTGTGGTTAATGGAATTTGCAAGTGTGGAATCCATGGATACAGAGGGTCAGCTGTTTTTACCAAACATTATTCTTTAATTAACCGGCTTTTGTTTTGCTTTGTTAACTTCATTCAGAGAGATAAGATTAACAAAATCCCAGGAGACATACAAAGGGGCTTCGAAAAGTTCCATTATCTTCCATATTCCATTTTCCTACTAACTGTTTGAAGCCCCCTTGTAGGTATGTGTATGTAAACACATATATGCAAGTGAATAAATATATAATATAAATGTTAAAAATGCATAACTAAAAAAAAATGCACAACTACAGTTGTAAAACTCTTCTTCGTATTCTACCTAATGCATCTCAAGTCCACCAATAGTGTGCATGCCACATTTCTGAGAAACAGTACTGTAAGCTGAACATAAAGCATTCATTACTACCTGTAATTAGACATGGGAAGTAGTTTGTTAAGTGCCCAGATATTGTAATTAAATGATCTTGGGTCAACTCACCAACAAACTTCTTAGCTGTGTGATCTCTTTAAAATTATTTATTTATTTAAATCATTTTATTAGGGGCTCATACAACTCTTATCACAATCCATACATACATCAATTGTGTAAAGCGCATTTGTACATTCATTGCCCTCATCATTCTCAAAACATTTCCTCTCCGCTTAAGCCTCCGGCATTAGGTCCTCATTTTTCCCCTCCCTCCCCGCTCCCCGCCTCCCTCATGAGCCCTTGATAATTTATAAATTATTGTTTTGTCATATCTTGCCCTGTCCGACGTCTCCCTTCACCCACTTTTCTGTTGTCCGTCCCCCAGGGAGGAGGTCACACCCACTCTCCCTCTACCCTACCAGTATCGCCATTCACACCACTGGTCCTGTAGGGTTCATCCGCCCTGGATTCTCTGTGTTTTCAGTTCCTATCTGTACCAGTGTCCATCCTCTGGTCTAGCCAGACTTGCAAGACTAGAATTCTAGCCAGACTAGAATTCGTCTCATGATAGTGGGGGCGGGGAGGAAGCATTTAGGAACTAGAGGAAAGTTGTATTTTTCATCGTTGCTACATCGCACCCTGGCTGGCTCGTCTCTAGCTGTGTGATCTTGGGCATGATTTTTAACCTCCATGTGCTTTGTATTTGAAAATGGTTATTTATTTTTTTCAAAAATGTAAGAATAAAAGAAAATGATTTATAATTGTGGAACATAATAAAACATTCAAAACTGGTTGTTTTTATTACCATGTAGATCCACTCTGCGAGGAGAAAATGTAAAAGGCAAGCAAGAAAGCCGTTCAAACAAGGGAGACCCTGTGAACCAGCGGCCTCCTTCTTTTTTTTCCACAACTTTATTGGCATATAATTCACATATCATAAAATTCAATAGTTTAATCATATTAAGAAGGGTTGTATAATTGCCACAACAAACAATTTTAGAGCATTTTCTTCTTGTGTTCATGGTCATTAGCGCCCCATATCTCCCTCAACCTTCCCTCCCATACCACTAAGAACCATTGATCCAGGTACTGGCTCTATAGAGTTACATGTCCTGGATTGCATATGCAGAAAAACATTACAACAAACAAGGGGGAAAAAGTAACAGCAGTAACACAGAAAACACTCAATTGGAAAGAAAGCAGACAATGTTAAAAAGTAGAGCAAAGTTAGAATGGGTGAAAAGGAAGATCAAGTGATAAGGTGTTAAATGTTAATCTAACAACACCCACCATCATCAACTTTCCAATGCATTCCACATGGTGCAAGACGGTTCACGTCCTCGGTCTATGGTCAGCAGGGATTCATGCGAGCATGAATCCATGTGCATTTCCCCTTCGTTTTTTGTTTTGGTTTGGTTTTTGGAATATGGAAGTAACTTTAAAATGGGTTAAAAGGGAGATCAGATGATACGATAATACATTTTAACCTGACTACACCTGCCCTAGCTGCCTTCTTTTTGAAGTCAAGAAAAGCAACTCCCCAGGGTATGCATACAGATCTTCTGCTGTAGGTGTTAGCAGTGACAGAATTGACCCCGGTGCATGACAGCTTTTCTACCCAAAGGTAGGAAGTGCTGATTGGCTCTGTACCATCCTTAGGACCAGTTGTGGATCTAACTGCTGTGATCCATGAGTTTTTCAATGACTGCTTTTCAACAGTAGACCATCAGGCCTTTCTTCCCAGTCTACCTGAGTCTGGAAGTTCTAGTGACAGACAGGTGATAGCTGAGCATGAGATGCTTGTCCAGAAAGTTGAGTCCAGGTCTTGTACGGAAGATGAGAATTCTACCAGTGAGCTGCCAGGTTAAAGTCTCAATCTCAATTATAACTATGTGTCTGCCTCAGGTGTCACTACACGTGGGTTTGACTCATGATGATAGAGGAAAAGCTCTTTGGTGGTGTAGCGACTAAGCTTTCAGCTGCTAATCAAATGGTTGCTGGTTCAAACTCCCAGCCGTTCTAGGGGAGAAAGATGTGGCAGTCTAC
The DNA here is from genome assembly GCF_000313985.2 of Echinops telfairi. Lineage (NCBI taxonomy): Eukaryota > Metazoa > Chordata > Mammalia > Afrosoricida > Tenrecidae > Echinops > Echinops telfairi. Next base: position 17,010,198 of record NW_022103928.1, read on the forward strand.
TCCCCTAAAGATTGCAGTCTCAGAAACCCAATGGGACAGTTCTACTCTGTCTGATAAGGTTGATAGGAGCAGGCCTGACTTGATGGTAATAAGTTTGGTTCAATTTAATCTTTACAGCAGCGATGGCTAAGCTTTCCTTCCAGAGAGCTGTTGGGTTTGTTCCCATCCACAGTTTAGTACCTGAGTGATTAGCCAGCGCTTCTGCGGCTCTTTCTATGGCAGGTTATTCACCGTTAATGACATAATGACATCATTGTGTATGGCTATTATAAACTTTTATGGCAAATAGCAGTGAAGTGTTCTGAGGAAGGACCACCATTTTCTAATCCCTGCCCCCCAAAGTTGTAGGGGCTAGGATCACATTCCACGGATCCTTCTCAGAATCTCACTGACTTCAACCACAATGAATATGTTCACACACACACACACACAACTGAAATGCAGTTTCAGGAGGTACAGGTATTCCTGAAGTCCATCTATCAAAACAGTCCAATTCCTCAGGTTAAAAGCCCAGATCAAAGCTTTAACTTTCTTGAATGCATTTCTGAAGAAGCTTCTGTCTCCCAATCCCATTCTGATTGGATTTATAACATAATCACAAACAAAAAACCCAATCTCACTGCCAATGGAGTTGATTCTGACCCACAGTGTAGAAGTGCCCCTCTGGGTTTCTGAGACTACCTTTACAGGAACATAAAGCCCCATTTTCTTCTGCTGCCCCTCTGGGTTTCTGAGACTACCTTTACAGGAACATAAAGCCCCATTTTCTTCTGCTGCAGTTCTGAACTGCTGACCTTATGGTTAGCAGCTCAATGTGTAACCACTACACCACCAGGCAGCCCATCAACATAACGCCAGGGCCCAGGAACAGAAGTGAAGCTATTTCTGTTATGAAAGGGACTCTTCCTCTCTTAATTTTTAAGATGTCTTAGCTGGGGTGAATTTATTTGGTTGTATTGCTTCCAGATTAAACATTCCACATCATATCCATTACTTACTAAAAGTGATAACCCCTGCCACACAATGTTTCATCTGATTCATGGAAGATAAGAAGTTTGGTCTTTAATTCTCCAGGCTTCCTGCAAACCCTGCCCTTGTGACATCTCTGAGCTATTGTGCACTGCCATCAGTAAGAACCCGGTCATAGAGGAGCCAGCTGGAATAAATTGGAAAATAAATCATCACCTGCAGCTTCCAAGTTTAAATGTGTCACATTTACAGTATTTCACACCTCGATGTATGGTTTTGCCATTGGTAAGAAATATCATTTATGAGATAGTTTCAATGTTAGGTTAAAGAAAAGGTGCGGCAGTTCGCCAGCCAGTTGCTGAGAAATGGAGCAGAAAGCACAGACCACGGTCTTATTGAAAGACAAACCACTGAATCTTCAAAGTGACACTATTTCTTGCATCTAAAATTCTGCGACTGAAGTAGTCACTTAATATCAGTGCTTATGTTGGTCTCATCTGTCACTTTAAAGCTCAAGCTGGGGTGAAGCATGATTTTCGCTGTTGTAATGCAGACTTTGCTGATCATACATTGACATTTCCACTGTGGGACTCAGTTTGCTGATCAAAAGTTAATACCCCAGCCCCCGACTAACCCATACAAGTTTCATGTCTAACTACACTTCCTAACAAAGAGATGCTACTTTTTCAATCATCTGAGCCAACATTGCTTAATGTAAAACTCAACGATTTTTACTCCATAGGAAAAAAAAAAAGAGTCCCCATGGCCTACCTTTCAATCCCTTTGCTTTTGAGAGAACTGTTTTTCTTCCTGAGCGGCTGAGATCTTCCAGACTGGCCATCTTTTCCGTAGGTCATCTTAAAGGGCTCTAGTGGATCCAGCTGTGTGTAGTTCATTGCCATAAGCTTCAAGTAGCTATTGTGGATTTCTTTTGGTCTAGACGTCACGAACTTGAAGATCAAACTACCCAGTTATATGAAGGAAAAACCCAGAGTCTCTGCCTTACTCTCTTGGACTGCCCCTGTTTACCATTTGGGAGGTCACCCGTGATGCCTTTCACAGTGCTGTGGCAAATTCTGAGGCACTGTGTTATCGATGGATTTCTGGGCAGGGCAAGGCCGACAGGGCTTTCTAATGAAATCAGAGGTACTGCCAGATCTCTCAACTGAAGTCGGTGAAAGTTCTTTCTGCCCCCCTCCCCTGGGTGGGGGTAGGGGCGGGATCCTTATACAAAGGTCAGCTTTTTGGACATCTCACGCCTCAAGGGCGATGTCATTAGAACGCAGTACGTTCTTCAAGCAAGTGGTTTGGAGAGCTGTGAACCCAAACCCATGCCATTCCTTCTAACACATCCATCCCCTTTATGTATTTCATAAAGAACTAATCCTGTGCTTAGAGTGAAACGTCCCACCACAAGATGGCAGCAGACACTAGGACTTATTCCCCAGCTCTCTCTGGCTCTGTTTTTTGTTTAAATAATAATTGCTGTCTGAAATAAGCTGATGCTAAGAAGCTGTGCTGGCTGGCGCGGTCAGCTGTGCATTGGACCATAAGCCTCAGGTTTAGCAGTTCAAAACCACTAGCCACTCCATGGGTGAGTGATAAGGCGTTCTACTCCCATAAAAAGGTGGTCTCTTAGAAACCCACGGGAGCAGTTCTTGTTTGTCCCTTAGGGTCACTACGAGTGGGCACCGACTCGATGGCAGGGAGGTGTTTGGGAAGGAGGAAAGGAGCCACAGCGGTGTAGTGGATGACACACTGGGTTGCCAACCTCAAGGTCAGCAGTTTGAAACCACCAGCCACTTCACAGCAGACAGACAAGGCTTTCTGCTCCAGGAAAGATTTACAGCTTCCAAAACTCACTGGGTGGACAAAAAGCTATCGACCTTGGCCAGGACATCTGTATATATTTGATGCAGACCACCCTTGCTCTCCAAGAAATCTCCCTGCATATTAAATCAGGAAGGATGGTACATCCCATCGGAATTCCCTTGAATTAGATCAGGGCTGATCACATCAGACCACATGATGGGGCTGGCAGTAGGGTGGTGACTATATCATTACACACCTGCCGAACCAGCAAACCATGGCCCACCCATGTTCAAATTGACACATAACCTTCAATATCAAAGTGACCAACTCATAGTTTCATGGTAAGAATCAAGTGAAATTGAGATTCTATTATTTCAGGGACTGGGGCCCAGAAGCCTACAATTCAGGGAACATCTCAGGAGAGTGGGATTCAGGCTGTTCTCTGGCCCACACTTTGAGAAGAGCTGAAATTCTGTATACCAGGGACCTCAAGGTCAGTAGTTCCAACTTACCAGCTGCTACATCCGAGGTAGATGAGACTGTCTGCTTTCATGAAGATTTACAGCCACATAAACCTTGTGAGGCAGTTCTCTGTGCTGTAGGCCCGCCATGAGTCGGAATCAACTTGATGGCAGTGAGTTGAATGGGCTTTGGCCAAATGGGCTTGTGGTCCTACCTAGACTTTTTCCTTAAGCTCATCAATCTCCGAAGCACAATGCATTGCAAGTGATTGAATGAATGACTAAATACATGAACCTTACCTTGAACCATGGGCGAGTGTTTTTAAGTCTATTGTTGTAAGCACTGATGTCAAGTGAATGCTGACTCATAGTTACCATGCAGGACAGGGTAGAACTGTCCCCTCGGGTTTGCAAGGCTTACATCTGCTATGGAAGCAGACTGCCTCATCATTCTTCTTCCGAGCAGCATGGGGTTTGTTTTATTCATCCAGTTATTCAGCCATTATGTCAATGTCTCCCAGATCTCAGCGCTGCTTTAGGCACCAGCGATACCGCAGTGAACCACAAAATCCTCAACATACTGTGAAAGACGGAAGCTGATACAACCACAGCAACAAAAGAAAACCAAGAAATTAAATAATTGTGCTACTGGGTAAGAGCAATGAAGAAATAAAAGAGGATGCTAGGAGAGGAGTGACTGAGGGTGAGGGTCGCTTTTCCAGAGGGTCCCTCTCAAGGAAGGCCTGCCTTTGGATCTTTGGGGCTGGGAGCTCAACAAGGAAAAAGAGCCACTTGTGTGAGCATTTGGGGAAAGTGTGTTCAGGCTGTTGAAACAATGGTATAAAAGCCCAGAGGTGGAAGGAGTGTGATATCAGTGAAAATGTCTGAGATAGCCAGGGTGACTCTGGCCAGGCGATGAATGCAGGCGATGAATTAGAGAACCAGGCAGGGGCCAGGCCTACTGGGTCCTGCAGACCAAATGAAAGATGCCCATCTCCAGTTTTCAAGGATAGTATAGGATCTTCCGTTTTCAGTCAGCATCGATTGATGGTGGGCACTGAGGATTCAACAACGAGCAATCCCAGGCGAGGAATTATGATCCAGTGGAAGAGTAGACCAGCTATGTCAACACATGTAAATCGTTTCAGGCGTTGACGATAAATGCTATGCAAACCAAACAAAACAGGAAATCATAGTAGAAAGCGCCTGGGAGTGAACACCTTTGCCAGAGGGGTCCAGGAAGACCGCTTCAAGAGGTGAAACTTCACATGAGGCACCAATACTGAAAAGGAGGCCAACGATGCTAAGACATGCATACCAAAGAGGTAAAACCGCATGAGCGAAGGTTTTCACCTGGGGCCGGAAGTAGACATGTCTGAGAGCAGAAAGAAGGCCCAGGAGTTAAGAACACAGGCAGCAAGGAAAGCAAGAGGAGGCAGGGTTTGATAAAGATAGCTGAGTGCAGCTTGGGGAATACATCGGAGAGGAGAGAGGCGTGGTTGTCGAAACATCCTTCGGTAGACAAACTGGTCCAGCCTGCAGGTGGTGGTGATTGAAAGTGGAATGAGGCAGAGGCATTCAGAATCCAGAAATATTTAGGGAGGAAGCATTTGACTGCTGGCTGGAAGGTTGGCTGGTGGTTGGAACCCACCCGAGGCATCGAGAAAGACACACCTGCACCTGCAAGGCTCCTAAGTCACTGCCATTGGGTCGATGCAGACCGAGAGCTATCCTGTAGGACAGGGCAGAACTGGCTTTGTTGGTTTGGGAGACTGCCACTCTTCATAGGAGTAGAAAACCTCGTCCTTCTCCCGAGGAGAGCCTGGCGCTTGCAAATCACTAACATTGAAGCCACGAACATTGAAGCCAGCTCATAAGCCCTAGGCCACCAGGGCTCCTACTGAAAGGGTTATAGCCTTGAAAATCTATGGAGCAAAGTTCTATGCAGCACACAGGGGGCCAGAATCGATTTGCTGGCAACTAACCTCAACCAACATAAGTCCGAAAAGGCCATTAGCTTCGGAAAGGCCACAACCTTGAAACCCCATGGAGTTGACACTTGAGGTTTGCCATACATCGGAATGGACTCCGCATCCGTTGTCTTTTAAAATAACACTTTAACGGGAAGTCTTTCACAGTACTGGGTGTGGGTGGGAAGAAGGAAGGGAGGTAGGGCGATGTTAGGTTGGGGCTCCAGGCCGCTACAGCACTTCAAGTGTAGCCAGTAGTTTTAGGCTCCGCCAGCAAAGCAAGCCAGAAGGACGTCAAAACAAGAGTCCCCGTGAGCTCACTTTTCTTTTCAACCATCTTCCCTGGGATGAGGATGGAGTCACCCGCAGGTGACCATTATCTGAACATTTGTTAAAGTCCCTCTGAAATGCTAGAGCAGGGCAAACTCTGGGCAAAACCCAATCCTGTTTAGGTAACCATTGCAACATTGACTCCTAGAGAGATAGCTGCAGAATGAAACCTCTCTATGGGGTGGCACATCTGGATGCCCCAGGAGCCAGGCAGGTCAATGGGAGAAGCACTGGGGACTAACAGGTATGGCGGGAACTGCCACCTGCAGGCACATTTAGTGTACAGGTGACACTTTGCTGGCCCCAGAGATCATTTTAAGTCAACTTTTCCCTAAATCAGGTCTTGCCCGTGCATGGTGCTAAAGCAGTTTTCTCCCCACATTTTAGCTTGTGTCTGACAGCTCTTGGCTAACTATTAGGTTGTTGATGAATCTTGCCTCTATCTGGCTGAAGATTAGCCTCACCAGGTAACTTGTAAGCTGCCTGCAAAACATGGTAAATTGAGATTCTGAGTCTTTTTCCAAGTCTGGATGTGGCAGACACATAGAACAAGACAGACAATAAGTTTTAGTGACTTGAAGTCATTTTTTTTCTTTTAATGTTGACCTTAGTGTGTGGCGAATTTGTAGGTAACAAACCACCTGATATCTTGACAGATATTCATATGTCCAGTCCAGTGACATTAATGATGCTCACCATATTGCTCAACCATCACCTCTTCTCAAATGTCTCCATCACCCCAACCGGAAGTTTACTCTCCCCTAAACACTGTGTGCTCTCCTTTCTGCCTAACCTTGTTCTCTAAAAAACGTGCCAAATAGTTTTCCTTTTGCAATAACTGATGCATTTCACTCTGTGCAGTGTTCAGATTTCACTAGTAGAGTGTTGGGTCGGCAAACTGTGGCTCTAGAGCCATGTGTGACTCTTTTGGTATGTATGTGTGCTTCTGAAAGTTGAAAATGAGAATAAAACGATCACAATTTCCTTTATAAAGAATTTCAAGGATATTATTCAGATAATGGTGATTTTACTTGTAAAAATATATTTATGGCTTTTGAATAGTTTTTAAATTATTGTGAGGGACAGGATGGGTTCTTCTGTCTGAAACGTTTGCAGATGCCCCTGACACAGAAACATCGATAGGACCCCCTGAAGTACTTTTCAAACAGAATTTTTTGATAAAATGAAGGAGTGTAGCAAAGCGGCCGCTCCCTGATTTGCTAGCATGGCATGTGGAGGAATGTGAATTGTGGGCTGTGGTCAAGCAACACTGCTGACTGGGAGAGGGGGGTGTCACTTTACAGATCACTTACGGGGAGTTGTGTCATAGGCAAATACATACAGGGCACCTAGAGACAGACTGTGTCTCTCAGAGATCACACACACACACACACACACACACACTCCCAAGAAGGCTCTGGCTGCAGAAGTCAAAACATCTCCAGCGACTAAAGACGTCTTCCAGTAAATGATGCCTTTTTTTCTTTTGTTCTTTTTGTTGGTGGCTGCCCCAGGTTAGTATCTATAATTTGGCATTTCTATAACCATGTCTGTTTGAAATCATCGTGTGGGTGTGGTAGTCTACCCTTTAGCTGGCTTAGAGCCTCTCAGTGTGGTCTTTGAGGCTGTCAGGCGCTCCCTGGTTGTGACAAGGGGACTGTTGGGAAGCAGTGTTGGGAAGCCTGCACTTTCCTCATGTGCACAGCTGGTATGGGCATGCCAGATGTGTGCTCTCTGGAGGACATTTGTTACTCTCTACGTGTGCTGGAAACCGGCACAGGTGCAGGGCACGTCTTCCAGCACAGGGGACCCATCCTACAGACATACTCGCACAAGACTATAAGGATGTGTGGGTATATGTATATGGCTATATATATGTTCATTTGTAACAGCAAAGACTAGAGATCTACGGCCATTAGCAGAAGATTGGTTAAATTAACGGTACTAGGTGTGTCCTGAGGATTGTTTGGAGTCATTAAAAGAAGGCAGACGGTGCTGTGATGTGCAGGTTAAAAGGTAATTGATGACATTCTATAGCATGTAAACAGGATGTCTAGAAACTGTAAACATAAGATAACCTTTTAAAACAATCTATCTACAGTATATTCACATACCAGCATGCATAGAAAGTTCTGGAAGAATATATAACAACATATACCTGAGAAATTTATCTATTACTATGTACCAAAGATTTAATAGCAGTTATTGTTTAGAAATTGGTAGGGCTGAAGGGATGGGGAAGAATAAAGTGATTTAATTTAAAATTTTTATTTTGTATATTTCTACTTTGTTTTCTTTTAAAAATTAATGAACACACACTTCAGTTGTAGTAATTATTTAAGAACCAAGCCAAATAATGTTCAATTGAATTCCTCGAATTTTGACAGCATCATACCAAGATATGCTTTAAGAGACCTTTGTCCCCCTGCTGCTTGGGTTGATTTTCTAAAATAACTTGAATTGTTGCATTTAACTATTTGCTTTTGAATCCATCTCTTTAACAAACAGGTAAAAGCTAAAAGTCAGATAAGCTTGTGTTTACTATTTTAAGGATAAATTCTAGGTGTCTTAAAACTAAAAAGGCAATAAACAAAATGTCCAGCAACCTTCAGATAATCCCAATTTCTTGCTTAGGCCTTATTGCCTTTGTATTTCCAATAAAAATAAATTCTAATATTTGCAAAACAACGTCAGACTTCTCCAGTTACACTGTCCAGTGTGCTATCTACTAGCCACCTATAGAAAGGGTCCCTAGTATTGCAATGGCTAAGTGTTGGCTGCTCACTGAAAGGTTAGCAGCTAAGACCTCTAGCTGCTCTATGGCTACGAGGCAGTTTCCTAACTTTATAGCCCTGGGAACCTTACTCTGTCCCTGGGCTCATTATCAGCTGGAAGGCAATGGGGTTGCTACATCTGTTCATTAAACAACTGGATGTGTCTAGTCTGAATGGAGCTATGCTGTCAGTGTGAAACAGACACTAGATTTCCAAGATGCAGGACGAAATAAAGCTGTGCGATACTTTACTTGAATATTGGAAAACTCAGCTCCTGCTTTGTAAATGCACCTGTCCTTTTGAAATTAAAATAATAGCTATTTGCATTAGCTCAGCAGGTGGGGTATGTAGTAAAGTAAGGATATAATAAAGTCTAAGAAATAATTTAGTTTAATCTAATTGGTGTGTGTGTGTATGTGTGTAAGATGTGGGTTTAACCATAGGGTCACAAATGAGAGACTCTAAGATATGTTTGGCGTACATAACCGGGCAACATTGCTATGGGGAATGTGGAAATATGGACTACGTAGTGTTTATCTCCTTTAGGTTGGAATGAACTTTTCATTTACCATAGTCTTTACCCTTACCAATCTTCAAAAGGCCTGATATCCTATAACCTGCTTTTGGGCAATATTTTGCCATCTCCACTAAAGGAGCGCAGCTGGGTTTTCATAGCCCCTCCTCTCCACGGGTGCATAGAAGGAGCCCCTCCCTCGCCACCATCAAGTCACATGGCAGCATTTTAACACAGCAGTTTCTCACATGTCCCCCTGCGATCCAGCTATAGGACTACCATCATCTTTGTCCCTTTTATTTTGAATTATTGATTTAATTTTTAAAATGGAGAGTTTATGATGGAGCTATTCTGCCAGGACATGTGCAATAACATCACAACTCTACTTATTTAAATA
>NW_022103928.1:17020431-17036945 GCF_000313985.2 Echinops telfairi
TTCTCTGTGGTCACAGTGAATTTTTTGATAACGGCAATTTCTTTCACTCCAACCTCATTTTTTGTAATGGCCTATTTAAGAGAATAGTGTGTGGTTGTGAAATTTTGTTTCCTGCTCAGGAAAAATGCAGCAGAAACTGTTGTGATGTTGAACACAGCTTACAAGGGCAGCGCTATGGGAAAAACTCAAGTGTGCGAGTGGTTTTCTCATTTCAAAAGAGGTGAAATGTGGATCAATGACAAACCTCGTTTTGCACTTCTGTCAATTTCCGAACCGATGAAAAATGTCGACTCGTAGTGCATTTGGAGTTTGTTCCAGCAGGACCGACTGGTCCTCAAGCCTTCTAGCTAGAGGTTCTGACAAGATTGCACAGCACTGTGTGACAAAAAAGGTCTCATTTGTGCTAGATGGGACATTGGTTTTGCCACCACGACAATGCACCTGCTCATGCAGTCTTCTCAGCACGCCTTTATTTGCAAAAAAATCAAAACAAAACAGTATGCCTCTCTTGTGCCACGTGCCTGACTCACCTGACCTTGTTGCATGCTACTTCTTTTTGTTTCTGCAAACAGAGAGGGACATGAGAGGACAGTGATTTGACGACTTAGAAGAGGTGAAGAAAAAAATGAGGGAAGTGCTGTCAGCCATCCAAACAGATGAGTTTGAAAAATGTTTCCAAGAATAGAATCGCAGATTTGACAAATGTATTAAGTGTAATGGAGAGTACTTTTAAGGTGATAAGGTTGTTCTGTAAAAAAATTAAATACATAGCTTTGAAAAAAAATTCCGTTTTTTTGGAGGGGGAGGGTACTCCCTCTTATGTCCAAGGTATTGAACTGTTTCTCAGAATCTACCTCTAGTGGGAAACAAAGTTGTCCCCTAATATCTCAGCACAGAAAAATACATAAAAGAAAACATGAAATCAATTCATTCTCCAATGTCATGGCAAAGAGGCATTACCAAAAGCAGAAATGAGTCTGTTGCTGCAGTCCAACTTGTACAATCAGGCAGAAATTCTGAACTAATGAAATTATATGTAATTACAAGTTTTTAAATGCATACAGTGTCACAAAATAACAAGGCCTTGACAAATAGGCTGGTAAGACCTGATTGATCTACTTTAATACGCAAAAAAAGAATCATTCATTCATTAAACAAATACCTAAGTGCTGCTTTGTGCTGTCTACTGTTTTGCTATAGGACACAGCAGGAAAGAAATGGACAAAATTATCTAATTTCATGAAATTTATATTGTAGTTAGGAGCTCTAGTGACACTGTTGGGAATGCTGGGTTGCTAACTGGTAGGTTGGCAGTTCAAATCCACCAGCTGCTCCTCAGGAGAAGGATGACACTGCTCCCTTAAACATCTACAAAGCCTTAGAAACTCTGTACCATGTTGCTGTAAGTCATCATCAACTTACTGTTGGTATTTTCTTTTAATTTAATTTATTGTTATTATTCTAATTAATGGGAGCAGATACAATATATAATTTCAGGAGACAGGAAGTACTTTCAGGGGTGGGAATATATTGCTTTTTTATATAACGGTGGCCTGGACGGGGGCATCTCACTCAGATACAGTGACATTTTCTCGGGAAGAGACATTCTGGGCAAGAAGAAGGGTCAGGGCAAAAGTCATTAGGTTAGCGTCTCCTTCCTGTGTTTAAGGAGGAGAAGGTTCACCGGGTTGGAGCGGAGCGAGTGAGGTGGAGAACTGTAGAAGTTAGATAGACAAAGGAGGACCTGTCGGGTGGGAAAGAAGCTCTCAGGGAGAGTGGATTAAGCTTTGGGCTGCTAACTACAAGACCAGGCCATTCAAAGTCACCAACCATTCCGAGGAGAGAGATGAGCCTGTCTGTTCCTGTCAACATTTATAGCCTCTGACACGCTAAGGCGCAGTCCTACCCTGTCCTATAGGGTTGCATGCGTTGGGATCAACTTAATGTTAGCGATAGTTGGACCGAGTGGGAGCTCGAGGTTGCCGTGTGAACTTCAACTTTTATTTCATGGGAGATGAGAAACTGTCAGAGGATTTTGAGAAAAGGGGACCTGGGAGCCGCTCTAGCTTTAGCACGTTGTCACCTACCTCCATATGCGTAAAACGTGCCTATCGAGGATACAGAATCTGTCAGAGATGAAACACAACAAAAAACCCATAGTCACCACGAAATAGCTTCTGCATTCATTTTCTATTGCTGCTGTAACACATTACCAGGAACTTGGTTGGCTGTAAACAGCACTGTGCCAGGGCTGTGTCCCTTCTGGAGACTCCTAGGGGGAATTAGCTTCCTTGGCTGTTCCAGTTTCTAGAGACCATCCACTTTCCTTGGCTTGATGTCTCCTTGCCCATCTTCAAAGCCTGCAACATTACATCTCTCTGGCCATTTTTTTCACACCAGGTTATCTACTTCTACCTCTCCCTTCCACTTTAATGATCCTTGTGACTGAACTCACCTGGCTAATCCAGGATAATCTCCCTATTTCAAGTTGCCAAATTTAGTCACATTTGCAACATCTCTTTTGCCACAGTAAGATATGTAAGGGAATTACTGTCATTCACTGAAGACCACTCCATCAAGCATAAACTCTCTGATTTTTAATTTTTTAAAAAATGCTGCCTTCTGGTAAAAAGGAGCAGTGCTGGCCTAGGGAAGGTGGGTCTCTGGTTACTGAAATGTTGGCATTGAAGGGAGATGGGTGGGACCCTGCTAGAATCTGCCTCTACTCCCTTTTCTGGATGCACCACCACGTGTCTTATTAAACTGAGAGTAGGGTGAGGAGAAGCGATTACAAAGCCCTGTTCATCACCATATGTGTTTTATGTCCTACACACAATTGCTAGCCTATCTTCTCACTCACTGTCAGGAGTCAGTTGTGACTTACACTGACCTATAGGACAGGGTAAAACTGCCCCAGTGGATATCTGAGACTGTCACTCTTTGCATAAGTAGAAAGCCTTGTCTTTCTCCCTGACCGATCTTAGCACTGAACACACAAATGCTAGAATAACTCAATTCAACCAGAGTCTTAATTTGAAGATAGAGAGGGACTTGGACTAGACCTTAGGGCATCACCTTCACCCTTTCTTTTCTTCAATGCAGTCTAGCCTTAGTCCACCTTAGCTAAGATCCCGACCATAAAGAAAAGATCCGGTTGAAATTAATAGGAGCAAGAAAAAAAATAAAGGAGAGGAAATGAAGGAAAGAGAAAAACAGACTCAAAGTAGGCCAACTCAGTAGGGTGTATAATGACTTTTTGTCTCTGAATGCATTGCGACTTTGAGCACTGAGTAATTTCCTCATGCTGCAGGGTTACATAGAAGTTACACAGAAATATATCATTCAGAGAACTATTTCTACCCACATGTATCATGTCTCATAAGACTTAAAATGAATTGTTGTAAACATAAATTCTACATTTCCTATATGAGTACATGGCAAATATTTATTAAAATAATGGCCAATAATCCAAATAAATTCTCCCTTGAAAACAGTGAACTATTCTCTGCCTGGTTCAGCCAAAGGGGCTTCTGATCCAGCAATAGTTGATTTCCAGCTTTCTTGTCCCCGTGGTCTGTCATATGCTCAGTTAGGGGCAGAAATGGGTCTGAGTCAAGGTCTGCTTAACTCAAAAGTCATTTGTGACGTGGTCTTCTTCTTCCTCAGAGTCATTGCTGCCAAATGGCTGACGGCTTTCACGTTCCCCAGTTCCCATAGAAACTTCATTGTGAATCATGACATTGACTCAACCATGTTGGAATATGGAATGTACTTCTAAAAGTTTGGGGTTCAAATCCAGCCTGTACTGCATGTAGTTTAGGACCACCGGGCCTTTTTGTTCCTCAGACTTCCTGTGTGCAAAGTGGAAGTCCTAACATGCTGCCCCTCCCCTGGGAGTTGTGTCAGGGTTAAATGAGAAAATCCACATAAAATAAATGCCCTGTAAGTGATAATGAATGTTACTTATTATTCACTCAAAAACACACATTTAGGTACATTTATTTTGGTGATAAAAATAAACACATTCCTTATAGTTGTGGTTTCTGGTTTCCTGGGGAGTCACATAAGTAAAAGGCAATTATAATGCAATGTAATTTATACCATGCTTTTATGGAAGACATGGAAACATTGAGAATCTACCCAACATGTGCAGGTCAAGGAAGATTTTCTGGAGGAAAGGATAGGTAAGTTTTTGGAAAACAAGGGAAGGATAGGTAGGTTTTTGGAAACCAAAAAGTGCTTTAGAAATAATAAGTGTATATAGTTGTCCAGAGGTGGACTGGAGATATGGGGAAGATATGGGGAAGAAGTTCAGGATAATTGGAACAGAAAGTATAAAGAGAGAATTGCAGAGAGATGCGATCAGTGGACAGGGGTCAGATTCAGCAGGACCAGACAGTGTTTCCTTCAGTGTTTTCCATCAGTGTTAATCAGAGTTAGGGGCTTGAATTCTCCTAATGTGAATGGCCATTGCAAAGTTCCTAATGTTTGTTGTACATTGTAAAACATGGTGACATCATATTGGTTTGAATTTTCCTAGAAGTCAGTCTCAAGAGAAGGGTTCAAGGGTAGATAATTTGGGAGATGTTTCCAGCACACACCAGAAGGGGATAAGGAAGGGAGATAATGAATAAAAAGTGGCTAATTAAAGATGTGCTATTAAGCATGTGTAAAAGAGTCCTGGTGGCCCAGTGGGGTAAATATTGGGTTGCTAACTACTAGGTACGTAGTTCAAAATACTCACCACTGCCCAGGAGCAAGGTGAAGCTGTCTGCTCCCATAAAGCTTTACATCCACTCTTGGAAACCCATTTAAGCTCACTGCGAGTGAGATGAACTGTATGTATCATAACAAACTATGGATAGCCTTGAGAAGAATTTGAATTCTAGAACACTTAATTTTGCTCATGCAGAACCTATGCAAGGGTCAAGAGGCAGTTGTATGGATAGAACAAGGGAATACTGCTTGGTCCAAAATCAGGAACGGTGTGCATTAGGATTGTCTTCTCTTCCCATTTTATTCAATTTGCATGCTGAGCAAATAATCATAGAAGCTGGATTACATGAAAAATAATATGACATCAGGATCAGAGGAAGGCTTACTTACATCTTGCTATATGCAGATGACACAACCTTACTTGCTGAAAGTAAGACGACTCCAAGCACTTGCTGGTAAAGATCTAGAATTTCAGCCTTCAGAATGGAATACAATTCAATGCAAAGGAAACCAAAATCCTCACAACTGGGCCAATAGGCAACATCATGATAAATGGAAGAAAGGTTGAAGTTGTCAAGGATTTTGTCTTGCTTGGATCCACAATCAATGCTCATGGAAGCAGTAGTTAAGAGATCAAATGACACATTGCATTTGGTAAATAGCTACACAACACCTCTTTAGTGTTGTAAAGAAAGGGTGTTTCTTTACAGCTGCTAAGATGTGCCTTACCCAAACCATGGTGTTTTCAATTACCTCATCTGCATGTGGAAGTTGGACATTGAATCAGGAAGACTGAAGAAGAATGTTTCATTGGAGATATAATGCCAAAGAAGAATACTTACAGCACCATGGACCTCCACCCACCCACCCACCCACCCAACCTCAGATATGTCTTGGAAGAAGTACAGCCAGAATCTTAGAGGCAAAGATGGTGAGACTTCTTCATCCCATGTACTTTTTGGACATCTTATCAGGAAAGACCAGTCCCTGGGGGAGGACATCATGCTTGCCAAAGCAGTGAAAAAGAGGAAGGTCCTTGACAAGATGAATTGACACAGTGGTTACAATGGGCTCCAACATAAGAACAATTGTGATGATGGTGCAAGAGTGGAGAGTGTTTGCTCTGTTATACCTAATCACAACCGTGAGTGGGAAATGACTTGATGGCAGTGTGTTTGTTTTATTTTGAATCAAGCATGTGAGAACTGGGGGACCACCACAGCACAAACCCACTGGGGAACTCAGGAGTCAATGTAGAAGTGTACTTTAGAATTACATACCCCGAAGTGTGCGCAACAGAGGCTTCTGATTACCATGTGTCTGGTGGGCATTGGTTAAGGACTGACTGCTTTCAAGGGCATTGACTCTCTGGCATGTTCCGCCCTCCTGTGAGCAGGCCAAGATGCTCCCTAGGTAGTAGGCTCTGGATGCTCTCTGTTAGCAGTGGAGTTTGGGCAGGATGCATATGGATCATTTGATACACCTATCTAAGGAAAGAAACCTACCTTTGCTGCCACTCTATGAGTGTCTTGTGTTTCTCTATATCATGTGAGCAGACACACTGTCTGCCTTTGTTCTGGACTATTTTTTTTCACAGCTGTCTAAATAGTAATAGAGATAATGTCTCCGCCTGGAACAAATGATGGGTTGTTTTCCATCTAATATAATAAATCAAGATAATTTCTCCCTCTAAGACAACAGTTATCTAAGTTCAGAATTCCATCAATGTGCTGCAAACCCACTGCATACAGATTATCTATCGCAGGCTCTCTGTGTTGCCCCAAGAACTTGAAGAGCTAGTGGAATCGATGAGAACATGAAGCTAATGCTGCTTGCTATGCCCTGGGTACCAAAGTTCATTCTCGCTGACCATGGAGTCTTGTGCCTTCCGCTAGTACCCAGAAAATAGTGGCAGGCTAACTTGTTAGCTTGCACGTATGATAGAGGCTGCGACCTTTCACAGTTTTTAATAATTCTACCTATCCAACTCAATCAAATGATTCTGTCTTTTTTGCTGTTGTTGTTAAATATGTTGTAGATGTTGTACAACCATTATTGACATCCTTTTCCAAATTATTCCACCACCATTAACATTAACTCAATGCCTTCTAAACAAAAACTCTTCCTCCTTCACCCATGGTTACGACAAGTCAAATTTGGTTTCTTTTATTTTAGCAGTTTTCTTGATATAAAATTCACATATTGTACGAGCCCACAATAAAATAATTTAAAAAAATAGTAAAGGATAAACTAAAAGATGATCTTATCTCTCTAGTTTTCCCAATAGAGTTAAAATAAAATGTGATTTTAACATATCATACACTTCATAGTTAAGTTGCTTTTAAAAAGAGTTGCATATACATCATCACAGTCAGTTCTAGTGCTCCCTCTCCCCTCCCATAGTCATTGTGTGCTCACCAATTCCCCTCTCCCTCCCCACTCAGATTCTAAGTCTTTAATCAGAACAAAAGGTGTTCTAAGTGTTTATTGTATTTTTGTTTTGTAGCTTTAAAATGTGATGGCAGTTGGGAAGCCTTATGGAAATTCTTATGGAAAAATAAAACTTTGTTTTTCCCCCAGATGTTGCAGCAGTTTTCAGTTTCGACATTGAGAATGCTCGCCCTCTTCTGGAAAATGTGTCTGACCATACGCAGGTGGCCATAATCACTGCATCTTTCTCACATCACGCTTCTCTGGTTGGAGATCCTGTGATCATTAATGCAAATCCTACAGTCCATCCATTTGTGCTATCTCCTAAAGCCACAAATCAGTGGGAAGTAAGTATATAGACAAAGAATATCTTAACTTGGTGTCACAAAACCAAACCAACCAACCAAATAGACCAAACTCAATGCCATTGAGTAATTTCTAACTCATGGCAACACTGTAAGGCAGGGTAGAATTTCCACTGCAGTTTTCTGGGATTATAACTCTTTATGGGAGTAGAAAGCCTCCTATTTCTCCTGAGGAGTGGCTGGTGGTTTCAAACTGTTGACCTTGAACTTAGCAGCCCAACACATAACCACTATGTACCTTGGGTTCCTTGGTACCACAAGGATTCTAAAATTAGACAATTGTCCTCTCCTTTCCTACCTTCTTCTGTATGTTATTAATTCCCTGGGAAACCATTAAGTGCTAACTGTTTTAAAAATCATTGGAGACATCAATATTCATTTATCTTACAGAAATCTGTGAGGTCATAAGAGCTCTGTAGTGCAGTGGTTGAGCACACCAACTAAAAGGTCAGAGGCCCAAACTGTTCAGCCACTTTGTCGGGCAAAGATGTTGCAATCTGCCGCTCTAAAGGTTTACAGGCTTGGAAACCCCATGGGATGGTGCAAACCTGTCTGATAGGTAGCTCTGACTTGGAATTTGACTCGATAGCAATGGGTTTTGAGTAAAGACATCATTAGGCAGAGGATACGGCCCTGGGATATCATCGTAGACCATGGTTCTCACCTTCCCGGCATCTCCTGATTGAGAGAGAGACAGATTAATCAAGTGAAAACAACACGTATCAAATTATACATGCAGCAAGATCTATGGAAGATCATTTCTAGATGAGGGTACTTAATGGGACAATTGACTTAGTCCATGATCATGGGCAACAGTGTGCAGAACAAGTGGGAATTAAATAGAGGAAGGAGGCAAGAACACTTCGAGTAGAAAGAACAACAGCGCAAAGGGAAGAATGAACAGGTGCGAAGGCACTCAGAAGAGATCAACATGGTAGGAGCTGAACAGTAAGCATGGAGAGAGATTATAGAAGAGAAACTCAACCTGGGAAAACTGGGAGAGGCTTTGTCATGAGCTAAGACTCCTTTAAGAGAATGCAAGGAAAGGACATCAGATCAGAGGAGATGGCATCAGAAAAGCCTAGGCCCATTTACATAGAATTAATTTCAAATTGTAGTGGTCCTGTAGGGCCCACAACTGTTCCATGGGGTTTGCAAAGCTCTAAATATTGACAGAAGCACATCTTTCTCCCACGGAGTGGCTGGTGGGTTCAAAATGTCAACTTTTGGGTTACCAGGTGAGTGAATAACCACTGCGCAACCAGAGCTCTAGGCAAGGCCTCAAAGCTTCAAAATAGGGCATCTCATGTAGACCAAGAGTCCATGTGGCTAGAAGACAGGGCTTGCAGGGCCTGCGAGCTATGTTAAGAAGTGCCATTTGCTGTCCCGTATAATGAAGTTAATTGCTCGTCTAGGGCACGCTTCAGGCAGGTTTGCTGCTCATAATCAAAGATTTTGGTTCTCTAACTTCAGGATGCCTTCAATGAGGCATGCTCATTGGATCCACAGCATTTACCTGGGCCTTTCCCTTTTGCATTCATGGGACTTGAGGAACAAGGAGCACCCATGTGAATATGAGGTGTATGCAGCTTGCTGTGACATGAGAAACAAAGTCTGGAAGAGCAGCGTGTGGTTTCCACCAATAAGTCTTATCTAGAGAAATCTGAGTTTATTTCTAACTTTAAGAGACTTTGATACCAATAGAGTTGACAGACATCTAACTGATCATCATCATGAATTCTGAAAGGGGCTATGGAATAGTGGCTAAGAACATAGAATCTAGAGCCAATGTGTTTGGGTTCAAATACTGGTTTGATATGTATTCTTTTGGGAAATTTATTTCAGCTCTATGGTTTAATATTTGTTATCTATAAATGATAATAACGATATGAGCTGCCTCATGTGGTTGTTGTCTCAGTATTCAGTAAGTTAAATGCTTAGGGCAGTGCCTGGTGTTCTCCCAGTACTGTATTACGGTTAATGATGTTGTTATAATGATCGCTTGGGTACGTTAAAGGTCTGTGCAAAAGGCAGAGGCAGCCAGAGGAGAAACCCAACCTGGGAACGTGGAGAGAGACTCTGCCCAGGAGGAGCTAAGACTCCTTCAAGGGGACCCAAGGGAAAGGGCTTTAGATCACAGGACAGAGCTCAGCAAAAGTCCAGAGACTTAAAAACACAGTGTCTCAGGAATACTAAGTATGAATGCAGCCGGAAGACTGTGAGGGAGGAAGTGGGTAGAGGTGAGGATAAAACTCTATGGAGAAACGCAGAGATTAGTGGACAGATTTATTTATTGTGATTTAGGTGGCGGTTTTATATTTCAGACCATCAACAATATGAACTGCTTTCAATGCCCCTATAGCTTACCCTACCCACCTTCCTTTCATTTCTCTTCTTGTGATTGATGCCTACCTTCGCCTTCACCTGTTAGTACCTGCCAATCCTGGAGTTTCCCCATCTTGCTAACCTCTAAAGTCTGCTCCCTCTGCTCTTCTAGTCATTGTCTTTCTCCCTTTTTCACTTCAGTGCTCTCATACGATATTTGTAACGAGCAGATTTCCAGGGCATCCACTCAGTAGTTGTCATTCCCTGTGATTTCCTATCTGCAAAATGAGAGAATTATATCAAATTCCTTGATGATTTTGTTGGGTTAATAAGAGGATCAAATTACATAAGATATGCTGTAAAGCATAACAGGATACTTTTCAAAACAAGTGGCAATAAGCTTATCCATATTTATTATAGCTTATTTTTTATTTTACTTATTTATTTTTTAAAATCATTTTATTGGGAGCTCATACAACTCTTATCACAATCCATACATACGTCAATTGCGTAAAGCACATTTGTACATTCGTTACCCTCATCATTCTCAAAACCTTTGCTCTCCATTTAAGCCCCTGGCATCAGCTCCTCGTTCTCACCCCCCTCACCGCTTCCCCCTCCCTCACAAACCCTTGATAATTTATAAATTATTATTTTGTCATATCTTACACTGTCCGAAATCTCCCTTCACCCACTTTTCTGTTGTCCGTCCCCCTGGTAGGAGGTTATATGTAGATCCTTGTAATCGGTCCCCACTCTCTACCCTACTCTCCTTCGATCCTCCCAGTATCGCCACTCTCACCAATGGTCCTGTAGGGCTCATCTGTCCTGGATTCCCTGTGTTTCCAGTTCCTATCTGTACCAATGTACATCCTCTGGTCTAGCCAGATTTGTAAGGTAGAATTGGGATCATGATAGTGGGTGGGGAGGAAGCATTTAGGAACTAGAGGAAAGTTGTATGTTTCATCATTGCTACACTGCACCTTAACTGGCTGTCTCCTCCCCGCAACCCTTCCATAAGCAGATGTTCAGTTTCTTACAGATGAGCTTTATTTTTTTATGATCATTTTTGGGGGCTCTTACAGCTCTTATAACAATCCATACATCAATTGTATCAAGCATATTTGTATATATGTTGCCATCATTATTTTCTAAATGTTTACTTTCTATTTGAGTCCTTGGTAACAGCTCCTCTTGTTTCCCTCCCTCCTCACATCCCACCCTATAGTTTACTCATAGAAGTTTGAATTTAAATACCCTAACCAATGTTTAATGTTGAAAGAAAAAAAATTACAACAGTAGGAAGTGCTGAGACTGAATGGATTAAAGACAGGATAAATGACAGGAAAGGAATTCACAACAGCAGGCTTTCTAAAGCCCTTTGGGAAACAGCTAGGAATTTAGATGCATTCAAAGTAGCCCAACCAAACTCACTGCCATCAAGCCAATTCTGACTCACAGTGACCTTGTAGTTTCCGAGGCTGTAAACCTTACAGAAGCAGAAAGCTTCACCTTCCTCCCGAGGTACAGCTGGTGGGTTTGAACTGTTGACCTTGAAGCTAGCAACCCAACTCTTAACCCACTAGGGGTCGTATTTACCTTTAGATGTAACAATGTATATAACAAAACACCTCAAAGCTCAATGACATGCAATAATAAGCATGCATTTCTTGCTTGTGAATCTGTGGATTGGCTGGTGACCGGTTGGTCTAGCTTGGTTTTGCTCTGGGTTACAGGGTGGGTTCAGGGCTGTTTCTTGTGCCTCTCTCATCCTTGCCCACTGTTAAGAGAGGCGCGTCTTCTCTGGGCAAAGACAAGAGGAGAGGTGACATCAACCCACACACTCACACTTCATGAGTCACCTGCCTAGGCCCTGGGGTGAGGAAATAGACCTCATCTTGTAGTGGAAAGAACTCCAACACCACACGGCAAAGGACACAATCACGGGGAAGGGGAAGAATGTGGGTCATTCAATCCATCTCCCACATCGAGGAAACCACTGGAGAGTTTGGCAGGAAATAGAAGCTGAGACGTTAACGTTTTCAGAGGACCCCTCCAGCTGCTCCGAGCCGAGCAGCTGCTCCGAGGGGAGGACGCAGACAGGCAGACGTGTCAGGTTGGGAGGGCGGACTTCCAAGGTCAGCTTCAGCTAGGTGCCTCGTGCTCGTGCTTGATGAGATGTTTGTTACTAGCCTAAGCAGCAGCAAAATAACAGCAGGGCTGGTTAAGCTTACTTCTGCTCTGTTCGGTGGTGGTGCTTCCTGCGCCTTGAAGAGGTCAGCGAAGCACAGTTGTTCTAAACACGGACTTCGGGGTCTGACTTCGGGGTCTGAATCCCAGCGCCTCTATTGAGTAGCAACGTGATCTCGGGTCAGTAACTTAACTTTCCAAGGCCTTGGTTCGCTGTTTTGCATGCTGGGGTTAACAATGGTAATGGTAACACCGCTTCACACGGGGATTAGTAAGCAGACCTAAGGAGATAATGCAAGCAAAGTGCCATTTGTGCTTCCCACAAAACAAGTAGCTAGCACATGGTAACCGTTCCCATAGTAAACACATACAATACTTAAATTGTCAGCATTATGGCAGCCGGGTTAAAGATTAAACAAACAACATCTCTAAGAAAGATGGCCAATTTATCACCACTGTATCATGGACTAGCTCTGGATAGGCAGAGAAACAGTTCAATCGGAAAGCAGTTTGCCAGTGTGGAAACACACCTGCAGATAAAGGTTAAATTAAATGAGTTAGTATCTGTCTCTACAGTATTCCGGGGTAAAAGGGCATACACCATTCTATTTGGGGTTTAGCATATCATTATCCCTTGTTGAGCTCCCTCCCTTGCAAGATATGTGCTTGTTTGCTTAGCAAAAGACTGATTGAGCAAGAGGGGAGGGCGGTTCGTGACTGGGCAGGCAAAACAACAACAACAAAAACCAGTTTCCCTCGGGGAACAGTAGCAAAGCTTGAAGTCAGTTGATTATATAGATAACTCCGTGGAAATGAGACAAGGTATGCACCCGGGTTATGTAACCCTCAAATTACTGCCTGTCATGGACAACATAAAGGAGGTTGCATACCCAGATGGGAGCATGAACCCAAGTCACCCTGCATGTGCGCACCTCCTGCTCCCTGCTGGGTGTAATCCATCGGAATGGGGCTCATAGCACCTGCCAATCTTCCTCTGCAAGTGTACAGAACGAGTATTTACGATTCTTTTAAAAATTCAATAAATACATTTTTTGAAATTTTTATGGAGTGTGATATTGTGCCAGGAGCAAGATGACACAGTTTGGTCCCTGTGGAGCTTCTGGGCCAGAGGGACCACAGAGGGCAAGGGCCAGCCTGAGCCCGGGGCCACAGTCAATGGTTATGGACAAGGCTGTGCTTCATTGCGGTTGGTTGTTGGTGCAGATTGCATCAAAGCCCGTTCTGGCTCAGAGCAGCCCATGTGACAGAGTAGAACTGCCCTGTAGGGTTTTCTAGGCTGTACCATGTACAAAAACAGGCTTTTCTCCCATAACATTGACAGGTAGGCTTGAACGGCCAGCCTTTCAGTCAGCAGCAAAGCACTTAACCTTAATACTCCCAGGGCTCTCTGCACGTCTTTAAACCAGACGGAGGGCTCCATTAGGGATCCTAGATAATACTTGTGTCAATTAAATGTATCTGGGAACATCAGAGCATGATGAAAAGGGCAAACGGTTTTAGAATTAGGGAGACGTTGCTTTGCACCTCAGCCCTCCTTGACTAGCTGGGTTGTTTCACACAAAATCACTGACTTCTGAGCCTCAGCTTGCTCGCTGGTACCACGAGGGCGATAATAACAGTTATTTCATAGGACTGAAGTGAGAGTCAGCAACAGTAATGTGTCCGGCACCAGAGAAGAGCTGCCACAGGTCAGAGAAGGCGAGAAGGCATGCAGCTGTGACTGCCAGCGAAGTGGGGAATTTAGTGCCGGGGTGGGGTGGGGTGGGGTGGGGTGGGGTGGGGTGGGGGTGGGTTCCTGAGGTCAGACTGCAGGGGTCAGGCCGAGCTCTGCCTCTTCCTCCAGCAAGACCACCCTGACTGGATTATATCGTCTGCTAGACGGCAATGTCCTCCTCTGTGCAATGGGGGGACTAACTGCACCTCCCGCCCAGGTTTGTTCCATGAGGGGAGCACGGAGAAAAGTGCCTAGCACATAGAACAAAACCCCAAACCCCACTCACTGCTACTGAGTCGATTTTGACTCAGAGCTACAGAGCAAAGCTTCCCTGGGGGTTTCTGAGGTTGCAAACCTGTATGGGAGTGGAAAGCCTCCTCTTTCTCCCGAAGAGTGGCTGGTGTGTTCAAACTGCTGACCTTGCAGTTAACAGTCCTATGTGTAGGCCACTATGCTACCAGGGCTCCTAGCATAGAGAAAATGCTCAAAAACCAGGAGTTCTTGCTAGAATAAGGTGGACATGGTGAGACTACGTTCCTTTCTGCTCAAAGTCAGAGATGGTGTCTCTGGGAAGGTCTCCTGAGATGGTGTCCACTCACATGTGCAGTGTAGCGTGCTGCTGACTCTATGGACTTGGGGACACACAGCTTGCCTCTGCATCTTGCTGGATGCCCATACTAGGCCTCAGTTTCTTCATCTGTAAAATGGGCATAACCATTTTTTTCCCCTAATCATTTTATTAGGGGCTCATACAACTCTTATCACAATCCATACATACATCAATTGCCCTCATCATTCTCAAAACATTTGCTCTCCACTTAAGCCCCTGGCATCAGGTCCTCATTTTTTCCCCTCCGTCCCCACTCCCCACTCTCTCATGAGCCCTTGATAATTTTTTTTTGAGCCCTTGATAATTTATAAATTATTATTTTGTCATAGCTTACCCTGTCCGATATCTCCCTTCACCCACTTTTCTGTTGTCCGTCCCCCAGGGAGGAGGTCACGTGTAGATCCTTGTAATCGGTTCCCCCTTTCCAACCCACTCTCCCTCTACTCTCCCATTGTCGTCACTCACACTACTGGTCCTGAAGGGATCATTGCCCTGGATTCCCTGTGTTTCCAGTACCTATCTGTACCAGTGTATGTCCGCTGGTCTAGCCAGACTTGCAAGGTATAATTTGGATCATGATAGTGGTGGTGGTGGTGGGGGAATAGGAGGGAAAGCATTTAGGAACTAGTGGAAAGTTGTATTTTTCATCGTTGCTACATCGCACCCTGACTGCTCGTCTCCTCTCCAAGACCCCTCTGCAAGGGGATTTCCAGTGGCCTACAAATGGGCTTTGGGTCTCCACTCCACACTCTCCCCTCTCATTCACTATGGTAAGATTTTTTGTTCTGATGATGCCTTATACCTCATCCCTTCGACACCTCGTGATCGCACAGGCTGGTGTGCTTCTTCCATGTGGGCTTTGTTGCTTCTGAGCTAGATGGCCGCTTGTTTACCTTCAAGCCTGTAAGACCCCAGACGCTATACCTTTCGATAGCCGGGCACCATCAACTTTCTTCACCACATTTGCTTATGCACCCATTTGTCTTCAGCGATTGTATCATGGAGGTAAGCACACAATGATATGATTTTTTGTTCTTTGATAACTGACAACTGATCCCTTTGGCACCTCGTGATCACACAGGCTGGTGTGCTTCTTCCATGTGGGCTTTGATGCTTCTGAGCTAGATGGCCACTTCTTTACCTTCAAGCATTTTTTTTTAATGTTTTTTTAATCGTTTTATTAGGGGCTCATACAACTCTTATCACAATCTATACATACATCAATTGTAAAAAGCACATTTGTACATTCATTGCCCTATATGTTCAGTTTTTAATGGTGTTTCATATTGGATGTTATAGAGCTACATTCTCCAATGTACGTCATTTCAAATAAGTCATTTGCTCCATTATCTTGTTCCTTTATTCTTCTTTTTCTTTAGTTGCTCACTTCTGGGCTACCCAAGCTGGATTTTGAGACCGTGGCCCTCTACTCCCTGGTGATCTATGCCAAAGACAACCAAGGCGCCACAGCCTCACAGACCATCACAATCCAGATTGCAGATGTGAACGAGCCACCTGCCTTCACTGGTGCCCTCTCTCAGAGCGACCAAGGTACAGACCTCCACCTTAGGGGAAGAGGAGCCAATGGGAATGTATATGTAGACACTGTGCTCTGTGCTGTGATTATACTAATGATAAAGGGAATAATAACACTGACCAAATCCCACTGCTGTTGAGCCAAGACTGACGCGCTGCTACCTTATAGGACAGGATACAATTGCGCCAATGGGTTTCTGAGGCTATGAATGTTTATGGAAGCAGATTGCCTCACTTTCTCCTGCACACTGATTGGTGGGGTTGGACTACAGCTCAGTGTTTAGCAATCACCCTGATAGCATTGAAACTTGAAAGTGACTTGAATAGCAAATTTTCAATATGTGATCTCCTCGGTTTTAAACATAAATGTATGTCTTAGGCTAGGTTTCATAGAGAAGCAAACATATATCTGTAAACAGGGACACACAGACACAAGAGGGGATACACCCAAAAAACAGATTTTTTTTTTTAGTTCAAGGTCTGTTTGTTGACTTTTTTTTTTAAATCGTTTTATGAGGGGCTCATACAACTCTTATCACAATCCATACATACATGAATTGTGTAAAGCACATTTGTACATTCATTGCCCTCATCATTCTCAAAACAT
>NW_022103928.1:17039067-17040210 GCF_000313985.2 Echinops telfairi
GTCTGGTCCCTCTTTTCCTGTGGAGATATAAACAATACCCTCCCCTTGGGTGAGTTAGCGACCCGTGCCCGCGCTACCCTTTTCTTCCTTATTTTCATCATTTTTTATCCCCTGTCCCCACCTCCTCCCCAGTTGTTTACCATGTGCATCCCTGCATTTGATCTGGTCCCTCCCATACTACCCGGTCCTCACCCCAAGAATAAGACCAGATTTTTTTTTCAAAGCTTTGTTTTAATTTTTTTCATAAGATTAATATTTATTGCTTTATATGAATACTGTATGGAAATCCCAAGCATTCGGTTTACACACAGAAATCATGCAATTATATACCGCTTCACAAAGGCAGTGAACACATTACATTCTACAAAATCTACTTTACAGAAATTTAAAAATTCTAAATATCAAAAGGTACAACTGAAGAAACAGGTATAAATTTGGCAGCCAGTAATTTTGACAGGGAAGTTGCAGCTTGCATTACTTTAAATATGTGAATTTGAAAATATTGAGTTTAGAGTAATCATTGTGTTTTGTGTTGATCTGAAAAATATAACACTGTCGAAGAAGCATGTTCAAAAATAGTTAATTCACTTCAAAATGTCATACAAATTATGTTGGTTTCTATGCACCCCTAAAGCTTTAGTCACTTAAGTCCAGGTACATTACTAAAGTAATATATTAATTCTTCCAGTACAGTGGTGTTCCAATACCATTGACATTTAGAATAATTTAGAAAGAAATGTGTAATATTCACATGGGTAGGAAAAGCAAGCACAAGGTCAAGGAACCTGCCCAGTTCTTCTGAGATGGTCTTATGTCAACTTCATAAGCATCCATTCTACAAAATAGTAAGTTAATATTTGAACACAATTTCCAAGATAAAGCACATTTCCCCCCGTAAATAATGAAGCCTTTTTTTCTCAGGCACCTCAGAAGTATACAAAAGAACTTTAGTTTGAACAGAGCTCTTGGAATGTGTCTAACCTGGTTACTTCAACAGACTTACGATTTCCAGGGTTTCGCAGGGGCCAGATTTTATCTGAAGTACTCAGAAGAAGAGAAAGAACTGTCTTCTGAAAGAGGTGAACTCAATCATTACCAATAGAAAAAGTATCCACTGTATTCATCTCTTTATAGAAACAGAAA
>NW_022103928.1:17041120-17043037 GCF_000313985.2 Echinops telfairi
TCCTCCTCCTCCTCCTCCTCTGTACAGTGCTGTTCAGCACTACTACTTTCCTCATCCTTATCGGGAGAAGAGGCCGCTGCTTCTTTGTCTTCTACCACAACTGGAGAGGCCGCACTGGACAGGGTCTGACTGGCTGTCTCTCTTACTTCGCTTTCTTTGTCAAACCTGAGTCTTTTGACCTCGTGCCCTTGAGCTTCCACAGCATCTTCACCTGGGTGTTTATTTTTCATAGGGCTCCCAGCGGCACCTTCTGATTCAGATGACAGAGTTTCACTGTGGTTTTTGTCCTCATTTTGCTGTACATTTGCATCTTTGCTGTGTTCTCTGGCAAACCATTTGTTGCCATAGGGGCTGACAAAGAAACCTTTGGCCGATTAAGTGGCCTGGGTGTTCCAGAACCATTTATATTAGACCTCTCAGTCTAACTTGGAGAATTTCTAGGAAACATTACACCATTCATTCTATTTAAACTATTATTAGAATTGCTTTTCTCTGATGAAGGATGAACACAGCTAACAACCATCACATTCTTTTCTACTTCTCTGAGAAATTTGTCTGTTCCTGTATAGTTTCTCCTTGGATCTGTTAGCAATTCACATAGTCATTGAATAGTAAAGGGGATACCATTGAATCCAGTGACAATCTTCGGTATTCTTTCCTTCATTTCATCAAAGGGAATATACTCGACATTAGGATTAGGAGGACCTCTTGGTTCAGGAGCTGAAGTTCTAAAATCATCCATCACTTTGTCCAGTTTGAAAATAAAATAGCCTTTAAATTGGGACCATTGTATCCTCAGTGGACAGGGACCAGCTGCCCAGGTAAGGGAGTTCCTAAGATGGAAAAACTGATTTCTTCATGGTGTCTCCAGTCTTGGCAACATGGCAAAGAAACTGATGCAGGACAGGACAAACTTCCTTTTCCCCTCTCTTCTCAAAGTCTTTCAGCGCCTCCTGCAGCCTCTCGACGTCCATGGTTTCCCGGAGTCCCTCACAGCCTCCGCCTCCCACGGCGGGTCTCCCCGAGACCAGAGCACCTCCCCACACCCCACACCCCCGACACCCTCCCTCTCCCTCTCACACACTCTGGCAGGCACGCAGGCGACCCGGGGTGGGGGGTGGGGGCACCGGAAGGGAGACGGGGGAAGCGAGTGAGAGAGCGAGACCTAGAGAGCGAGCACCTCCTGAGCCACTACCACCAGCCCTCCAACATCAATTTTTGTTAACAAAACAACCTTCTCACCTTCAAAGTACTCTCCATTAGGATCAACACATATGTCAAATCTGCAACTCCATTCTTGGAAACATTTTTCAAACAACTGCTTGAATGGCTGATGGCACCTCCCTCATTTTTTTCTTAACCTCTTCTTATTTAAAAAAAAATCATTTTATTGGGGGCTTGTACAACTCTTATAACAACCCATCCATCCATCCATCCATCCATCCATCCATCCATCCATCCATCCATCCATTGTGTCAAGCACATCTGTACATTTGTTGCCATCATCATTTTCAAAACATTTTTTTTCTATTTGAGCCCTTGGTATCAGCTACCTCTTTCCTCCCTTCCCTCCCTCCCTCCCTCCCTCATGAACCTTTGATAATTTATAAAATTTTTTTTCATGTCTTACACTGACTGATGTCTCCCTTCACCCACTTTTCTGTTGTCCATCTCCCTGGGAGGAGGTTATAGTAGGTTGTTGTTATCGGTTCCCCCTTTCTCTCCCACCTTTCCCTTACCCTCCTGATATGGTTACTTTCAATATTGGTTCTGAGGGGTTTATCTGTCCTGAATTCCCTGTGTTTCCAGCTCTTATCTGTACCCGTGTACATGCTCTGGTCTAGCCAGATTTGTAAGGTAGAATTGGGGTCATGATAGTGGGGGTGGGGTGGGGACGGAAGCATTACAGAAGTAGAG
>NW_022103928.1:17046363-17047382 GCF_000313985.2 Echinops telfairi
TATTCTTCCATTTGTTGAGGTCACTCTTGGTTTCTTGTAATAGTGTTCTGTAGTTTTCCCCATACAAATCTTTTGTTCTTTTAGTCAGGTATATCCCTAGATATTTCAATTTGTGCTTGGCTATTGTGAAGGTTACCACCTTTTTGATCTCCTCTTCTGTGGTCGTATCCAATGTGTATAGCAGTCTAATGGACTTCTGTTTGATGATCTTGTATCTGGCCACTCTACCATATTCCTCTATTGCTTCCAGTTCTCCCCTTGTGAGGCTTTTGGGATTTTCCATATATAAAATCATATCATCTTCAAATTATGATAGTTTCATCTCTTACTTCCCCAGGCAAATACCTTTGATGTCTTTTCTTTGCCTTATGCTGTTAACTAAAACCTCCGGCATGATGTTAAATAAGAGTGGGGACAAGGAGCATCCTTGTCTGGTCTCCTTTTTCAGTGGGATTGTGTTCGTCTTTTCTTCACTGACTACCACCTTGGTTGTTGGTTTTTCATATATATCTTGTATTGTTTTGAGGAATTTTCCTTCCATTCCTGTCTTCTCGGTTGTCTTAAACAGGAATTGGTGTTGGATGTTGAAATTTGTTCCTTCCTTTCTTTGGTTAGGTTTGCCAGTGGTCTGTTGATCTGTTTATCCTTTCAAAGAACCAACTTTTAGCAGCATTAATTTTTTCCCATGTTTTTCTTATTTTCCATCTCCTGAATCGCAGCCCTGATTTTTATTATTCTTTTCTTTTGCTATTAAGGTCATCCTGTTGACTCTGCTCTTGTTGCTGTAAATTATGTGCCAGCATATAAATCAAAAGTCTCTCTTCCTTTTTCATGTGCGCATGTGATATAGTTTATTGTGCCAGCCTGGCAGATGAACACAAGTGGGATTAACTGAAGGGCAGAGAGATAAATGCCTTGGTGAGCTTTGCCTTTCTTGTCTCTCGCTCTGTGATCATCGGACCAGTGTGCGGCTGCCTTGCTTGTCCTGTGCTTCAATTTAAAAGCTACACTACCTGTGG
>NW_022103928.1:17049113-17054066 GCF_000313985.2 Echinops telfairi
GCCCTTGTTATCAGCTCCTCATTTTCCCCCTCCCTCCTTCAAGAACCCTTGATAATTTGCAAGTTATTATTATTTTTCCATGTCTTACATTGTCTGATGTCCCCCTTCACTCACTTTTCTGTTGTTGGAGCAGTCTTTCAAAGCATGGCATGTTTCTACTTTATGCTCTTTTTGCTGATCAGTCAGAACCAAAATTTACAGTGACCATTCTCATTCCCAAATCTTCCATTTAAATTTGCTGAACCACGCTCCAGGATAGTCCAGATAACTTCCCCATCTCTTCTTGGTCTTTAAGCACAAGTGCACAGATTTTGTCAATGTTCTTGTCAGTTTGGGAAGCTGACAGACATCCAGAACAAGGTTTGTCATCAATTGACATTTCACCATTTTTGAAATGAGAAAGCCACTTGAATGCTTGAGTTTTTCACATAGCGCTCTCCTTGTAACTGTGTTCAACATCATAACAGTTTCTGCAGCATTTTTCCCAAGGAGGAAGCAAAATTTCACAGTCTCACACTGTTCTCTTAAATCAGCCAGCACACATGAGGTTCTTGTGAAATTGCTTTTACGAAAAAATTCACTGACCAGAGAGAATCTTCCCAGGTGATGGCCCTGGGTGCACTATTTTTCAGATGTTAAGCTGACTGACTCACTTAACTTTGGGGGTTGATAAAACAAGGTCAGCAGAAAGAACTCAGGCTGGTGGCCACAGAGAAGGATGAATTCAAGGTCAATAGGTCAGGCTTGTGCCTAGAGAGGTTAATGATTCCAAGGTCAGCAGGTCAAATGGCAGGCCATTGGCTCAAGTCTAAAGAACCAGAAGTTGATGAGCCAGATGCAGGATCCAGCAAGTTTTTATACAATGTCGACTTATATAGGAAGTAGGACACACTCTCTAGGAAAGGTCTTCTCAATTGTATCAGTGCTGTGTAAGCGAGTTGCATTCCACCTTAATCATCTTATAAACAATTGGCTACTCACAACAGTTCCCATAGTGAACTTGACTACATTTTACTAGGTCCTATCATGGGGGATTATCAGGCTTTAAGTGCCAAACCACTAAGAATCCTGGTCCGGCCAAGTTGACACAAAATGCAACTATCACAGATAAGAAGAGGGCAAACTTAAGGAGAAGATAGACATTGATAAAATAATCAGATAAAATTAGTAAATGAGTTGTAATGACCAATTACTCAATATTTTTAGACCTCAGTTTCCTCATCAGTAAAATGAAAATAGCAATAAAGTTATCAAAGATGTTATATGCTTAGCAATTGATGATCAATTTTATTCTTGTTTAAAATCATAGCTCTCTTTGGTTTGGAATTGACAAAGGATAGATAACTTGATAAATGGTATCTATTATGGCTATTATTATTGACTTAATGGAAATTAATATATGAAAATATCTGTGCCTAGCAAACACACTATCACTAGTTTTATCTAAAATCCAGGATTGGATGAGGATTACCTCGGGTTGAGAGGGCTAACAGTCTTTGAAGCACATCTATTGTCTATTTTCTGGCAGTTACAGAGATTTACATCCCAGAAGACACTGCCCCGGGCACAGTCATTTACAGAGCAGCAGCCAAGGACCCAGAGGATGCTGTTTTGGAGGTAATTTATGGTTTTGGGCAGAGAATATCAGTGCCTAGCAGTTTTATGTGTGACTGTATCCACATAGAAAGCCACACAGATGATCGGGTCAATTACATGCACAGTTCAAGTTCCAAACATACTTTCTGCTTCAATTTTCAAGGCATTTCAGGTGCAGGAGAGGGAGAGCTGGGCTGTCTGGGTAATTGCTTCCCGTCTAGTGCATTCTATCTTTGGCAGGCCAGCCCAATCTAATTCTCAGGTAACTTTTGACAAAGGATGCCAAGCCATTTCATTTGTTCTTGGGGATCTCAGTTGTACACACTGTAAAGGAACAAGGCAGCTAAGAGAATTAATTTGTATTTCAGGACTGGAGACATTAGCCTCAGGTTTTATAATGTCCCAGGAATGTAATTTATTTTCAGGATAGATCTCATCCACTTATAGACACCACAGGGAAGGGAAGAAACTATGGATGTGGGGCTGAGAGGTTAGGTTTACATTTAAACTTCAACACTGCATGTCACTCAACAATTCTGCTTTTCTGTTTTAATCTCAATATTGGGAGAAGGATATTTTGTCTTCTCTCCTCTCAAACCCACAGTGTTTAAACCATCAAACATCCTACAATTGACAATTTTATTGATGTCTTAATATTTGACGTTACTGAGTGATTATGCCATTTTTTAGCTATCATAGTGTTTTTGGCTAATGGATTGATGGACTGGAATACCATGCTTATAATTTTTTATTTGTACCGCTTTTCTACACTGTCTAAAAATAAGAGAAATGTATCTGTTGATGCTATAGTCTCAAAATTTATAGTTTACTGTTAATGCTATAGGGTCTTTTTCAAAGCAACTTCAATTTGATCCAACTGATGTTAAACAGCCAATGGTCACTAATATCTTATGCAATGTCCACATAGCTTTTCCAGGCATCACATACATACACTCGAGTAATTACACCAATGAACACTGCTGTTGTCAAGCTCCTTCCCACACAGTTGTCTTACCCTCCGCCCAGCAGTGCAATCCCACATCAAGGATGGCACTCGAAAGGTCACAGCTTCCTCTACAATATACAATTAAACCCCCTAATCACGCATATTGCTCCAAACCAACAGGTTCGAGATTACAGTGTTGAATCCAATACTGAGCAATTCCTGCCACACAGGATTAAGATGTCATATGGCAATTGTCTCCTTAGTGTTTTCCATGGCAGATCACCCACCATGTTGACATTTCAGGGTGGAAAACACATCACAGTCCAATAAGGCCTAGCTGCAACTCTAAGATGCAATCAAAATGACTTAATTGCCAATTATCACAAGTAATTTATTTGTAATGAAGGAGTCCTAAATGCTTGGTCCTGGCCCTACACTTTGCTCAGAAGAGAATTGATTCTGTAGTCTATGTGGAAGGGCCATGCAATGTTTTCTGTGAATTTCACCAAACATGGACTGGCATTTCAGTAGTGACACAGACGACAGAAACTTGCACTTAGATGCCTACACACATCCTTCTGACATAATAGGTCAGACCAGATGTGTTATTTTAAGTATTTTTTTGTTTTTGTTTTTTTTAAATTTTAAGTATTTAGGACTGAACAACCCCCTTCTTCTTCTTTTTTCAATCTACAAGTCAAAGAAATATAGTTTCTCAAAATGAGAAGATAGCTTCACTATTTGGGGGCCTGGTGGTAATAATACTATTAATACATATTAACTATTTATCGGGTGACAGACATATTGCTTATGGACCCTCATGTTGGTCCCTGCATTGTTGTTGTTGCTGTCAGGTGCCCTTGAGTTGGTTTTGACTCATAGTGACCGTATATACAAAAGAACGAAACACCGTCTGTCCCTGTGTTACCCACACAATTATTCGCATGTTCGAGCCCATGTGGTGGCCATTGTGTCAAGTCTACTTTGTCTAGGGCCTCCCTCTTTTTTGTTCCCCCTCTACTTTGCCAAGTATGATGTCCTTCTCCAGCGACTGGTCTCTCCTGACAACATGAGCAAAGTACACGAGACGAAGTCTCACCATCCTGACCTCTAAGGACATACCTGTTTGTTCTTTTGGCATTCCATGATACTTCTAACATTCTTTGCCAACACTGTAGTTCAAATACATCAATTTTTCTTTGATCTTCCTTATTCAATGTCCAACTTTCCCATGCATATGAAGCCACTGAACACACCATGGCTTGGGTCTGGCATCCTTTAGTTCTCAAAGTAATATCCTTGCATTTCAACATCTTAAAGAGGTCTCATGCAGCAGATTTACCTAAAGCAATCTGTTTTTTGATCTCTTGACTACTGCTTTCATGAGCATTGATTATGGATCCAAGCAAGACAAAATCTTTGACAGCTTCAAACTTTTCTCCGTGAGGATTTTGTCTTACCTTAATCTTCCCCAACAAGTGCTTCGAGTCCTTCTTACTTTTAGCAAGCAAGATCATGTCATCTGCATGTTGCTGAATAGTCCCTGAAGTAGTCATGCTATTATCTACTAGACAGTCTCTAATGGATTGATAGACTTGAACTTTATTTTTTATTTTATTGCTTGATGAAGAAGATTAAGATAATAGAAATAAAA
Organism: Echinops telfairi; assembly: GCF_000313985.2. Taxonomy (NCBI): domain Eukaryota; kingdom Metazoa; phylum Chordata; class Mammalia; order Afrosoricida; family Tenrecidae; genus Echinops; species Echinops telfairi. The sequence continues at coordinate 17,053,310 of NW_022103928.1, forward strand.
TAAGTTGCTTAAGCAATAAGTAGTGGAGCTGGGATTTAGACTTATGTCCATCTTGCTCTACAGTTTATGCCTTTTTAATAAAACAACAATTCTCAAAATATACTCTACCTAGCACAAGTTCCATTAGCTGCCCCATTGGAAAAATAAAAGATGGCTTCTGGAAGTGTTTATGTATCTCTCCTGAATTCACAAAATGCAGCATGCTAAATTCTCCAAGGGGGGAGTTTTCTAGAAGCAGACCTTCAAACTGGTTGTAACCAGTTCAGGTATGAGAGACATGGTGAAATTGGAAAAGACAATATTGTAAAATACTGAACACAACAGATTGAAGCCCTGGACCGAAGACTTAGAAGAGGCATAGGGAGTTTTTTCAGGAACTTGGTGCAGGGGACTGAAAGATTGCCAGGACTTTGGAAAGCAACACGTATTCAAAGCGGCATGATCAGCTGCCATCGTGGAGGACAAGCCATGCTAATCTTCTTTGTATCATTACAATTTTAGGAGATGTCCTGTGGAAGTAAGCACAGCCACCATCTTTGAACCAGGCGCGATTGTTTCCAACTCAGTGTATCAAGAGATTTGGTTGCTATACAAAATGCACACTGCCCTTGTTTTCTAAGAAGGAGATTAAATTTCTAGTAGGGCATCAACTTGTAATTTTTTCTGTTCCAGCTATTGCTCCAGCACATCAAGATTTCCTAAATTCAGACCCATCCCAGTTTTGCTTCATTAGCAACGACTGAACTGGAAAGAACTG
>NW_022103928.1:17055061-17063587 GCF_000313985.2 Echinops telfairi
TGCAACCATCAGAGAGCAAGAAACCTGAGAACCCAGAAAGGAGAGGCTCACCGAGTCATTTATCACTCCACCCTTCAATTAATCCCACATGTGTTTATCGGCCAGATTAGCACAATAGACCTTAACTGTCTCACTGAGTATAGACTAAAGGCCATAGTTTTATGGAATCCATCCATACTTTTGTGGATTTTCTTCCAGGAACTCCACCAGGTTCTCACGGTGATGACCCAAGACAAATTGTAGCTCTGGGACAGGGAAGAGAAGAAAGTCATCTGGAAATCAGCCCAGAACCTTCCCAGTTCAAAAGACCCACTCTACAGCAGAAAAGACGGATTAGCCTGAGCCGTATTCCACTTGGGAAAGGAGAGTCCTCTCATTCTAATTACCTGTATCTTTATTGCCCCAAGAAAGGAAGAGAATGCTACACTATTGGAAAATAAGTGTGGAGGTGACAACCCAGAGACAAGGGCCCAATTAAAGACAGATTTCATCAGGCTACTATAGAATGCTTTTTCTCCCCTACATCTGACCACCCTGCTACTATTGTTCTAGCAAAATAAGGATGGATTATTATTGATATAGTGGCAAGACAAACACTCCCTGAGAAGGACTAGTAAGGGACATTCACAAGAGGGGGAAACAAAAATTAAGGATATTAGAGGAATTTGAAGCTCCTGCAGCCTATATTTACAGTAAATCATAAGCCAACTGACTTCCAGTCAGATTAATAAAAATTCTCAGTTCTTCTTATCTAATACAACATATTTGTTGTATAACAAAAAATTATAAGGCATGAAAAAGGCAAGAAAACAATACAGTCTGAAGAGGCAAACTAAGCATCACCACCAGATTCATAGAAGATTCAAATCCAGGTAGGGGATTTAAAATAACTACAGTTTACATGTTAATGACTCTAATGCAAAAAAAGTAGACAACATGTAAGAGCAGAGAAATTATTTTAAAAGCAGATGAATCATCTAATAGAGAGATGAAAGCTCTAGAAGGAATCAAAAGGAAATTCTAGAAATCAAAAACACTGTAACAGAAATGAAGACTCCCTGTGATGACTGGACATGACCATAAAAAGTCAGTGAGTGTGAAGGTCGATCAATAGAAACGTGTCAACCTTAAATGCAAAGAGAGCAAAACAGAAAAGAGAAAGAGGGAAAAACAAACAAACCCAGAACAGAACATCTAAGAATTGAGGAATAATGTAAAAAGATATAGCATGTATGTACTTCTAATACCAAAAGGAAAAGAAAGGCTATAAGAAATATTTGAAAGAAATATTTGAAGTAATAATAGACCAGAAATTTCTAAATCGGACAGACTTTAGTTTTAAGAGGTACAGAGAATACTAAGCAGGATAAATACTGAAACACCCCCCACACACACACACACACATCCGTAAACACATCTTTTAAAAAAAAATCATTTTATTGGGGGCTCTTACAGATCATTACAATATTCCATCCATCCATTGTGTCAAGCCATTTGAATATATGTTGTCATCATCATTTCAAAACATTTTCTTTCTACTTGAGCCCTTGGTATCAGCACCTCATTTTCCCTGCCCTACCTCATGAATCCTTGATAATTTATAACAATTTTTCCCCTATGTATTACTCCGACCCCTGTCTCCCTTCACCCACTTTTCTGTTGTCCATCCCCGTAGGAAGGGGTTATATGTAGATCATTTTGATCGGTTCCCACTTCCTTCCTCCCACCCCCCTATTCCCCTTACCCTCTTGGTATCACTATTCTCATTATTGGTCCTGAGGGGTTTATCTGACCTGCATTCCCTGTGTCTCCAGCTCTTACCTGTAGCAGTTACATGCTGTGATCTAGGCAGATTTGTAAGGTAGAATTGGGGTCATGATAGTAGGAGGGGAGGAAGCATTAAAGAACTAGAGGAAAGTTGCATGTTTCATTGGTGCTATACTGCACCCTGACTGGCTCGTCTCTTCCTTGTGACCCCTCTATAAGGGAATGTCCAATTGTGTAGAGATGGGCGTTGGGTCTCCACTCTGCACTCCCCCTCATTTACATTGATATGATTTTTTGTTCTGGGTCTTTGATACCTGATCCCTTTGACACCTCATGATCACACAGGCTGGTGAGGCACATCTTATTAAAACTGCAGAAAGCTAAAAACAAAGAGAAAGTTTCAAAAGAAAGCAGGTAAAAACTTTACCTATAAGAAATAAGGACAAGAATTATAACAAACTTCTCATTACTAGTCATGCAAACAAGAGAGAAGAGTGAAATATTTAACGTGTTGAAAGGAAAAAAACCCCCTTCACAGTATCAAATTCTATATCCAGTGAGATTATCTTTCCAAAATAAAGGAGAAATAAACAAACACAAACAAACTTAGATGAATATTGAAAGAACCCATCAGCAGCATCCCTGCCCTGGAAGAACGGTTAAAAGAAGCTCATAGGTGAAGGAAAATAATGTAGAACTAGATAAAGAGAGGAAACGCAGTAGTGAAGGAATAACTGAAGGTAAAAATAAATCTCATTTTCTTATTTTTAGTGGAGATAAAAGGTAACTTAATGATGATATATTTGGTAATTATAGAATATGGATAAATAATGACCACAGTGGCATAAAGAATGGGAGAGAGGAATTGGGTATAGTCTGCCCTACTGTATCTGCACTACTCATGAAGCTCATGTAGCACTCTTTGAGAGTGGACTTAGATTGTTTAAGAATGTCTACTGGAAACTCTAAGACAATGATTGATATACTAAGAAAGATTGATATACTAAGAAATGATCGATATACTAAGCGAGGACATAAATTGAAATCACATCAAATGTTTAATTAAAATAGAGAAAGGTGAGAAAAGAAAAAAATGAAATATATAGAAAATATTTACATGATAGGTATGAATTCCAATGAATATAAATGGTCTAAATGTATCAGCTAAAGGAAAGATTATTATAGTACATAAAAAAAGACCAACAAGGAAATTTATAGTATGTTGTCTACCAAAAAACCCATTTTAAATGTGAGAGAGGTTACTATTAAATGGGTAGAGAAAGACTGACCATGCTAACATGAATCAAAGGAAAGTTGGATTCACTATATTCATTTCAGACAAAAATAAATGTAGGTGGCAGCTAGAAAATGTCCAAAAACATAAAATGAGCCATGCCTTTAGGTCGTCTGGCTGTTCTGTAAGATCATTAAAACATGGCTGGAAAGGGAAGAGCCGCCTTCTGACTTGTATCCTAATTATAAGGTCTTTGTGACAGGCAGGGGTGGTTTTTGAGAATGACCCTGCTCCTCTTCACAGAAGTCTTGCAAAAACTTTTCTCCCCAACCAGACTACACTCACTGCCATCCAGTCCATGCCTTCCTGGGTGTTCTCCCTTCTACACTTCAACCCTTGGCGACTCTCTCCTCTTCAACCCGTGGGACTATCTGAGCTTTTGAGGTGCAAGGGCGGTGGTCATGGTGGTGGTAAGGGCGTAACCCATGCATAATTTGGGCAAGTCTAAATGCCTATTGCTCTATTCAACTCTGCTTTAAAAGTTCTACTTCTTGAGGTAAAAGAAATGCTGCTGACGGGCTGAAAAAGGAACAGGAGGGAGCATGAACTCGGTGAACATTGATTTCGATTATTCCTTTCTAATTGTGAAATATATCTTTCAAATGACTTGCTGTGCCTCAGTGTATCTGTCCAACCAGGCAATTAGTACCTTATGAAAAGAAACGTGCGTTTCCAGGATGAGCAGCATGAGGGCATTGGGAACAGTTGAGGGTGTGGTGGGAACTGTTTTCATGATACTCTGAAGTAAAATATCTCATTCAAGGAACTCCAAAATCAGTGAAAAGTCTTAGAATGTACATTGAATTCCACTGGTAATCTTATTTTCTCCTAGGAATTCTGTAATGGACAATTGCTAAGTTGACATTCTATTAAATTGTTGGAGAGATTTAACACTTTTCTAATACAGAGTTATTTCTGAAAGTTTTACCATAGCCATGGAAAAAGAAAAAGATGTACCATTTAATGACGAACAGAAAGTTCATTCCTTGGTTTCATGATTTTTCTCCCTTTGATAACATAAGTCTAATGAATTGATGTGGGCCACATCGATTGCATGTGTATGGGAACGAGCAGTATTTTTCATGCAGTCAAGTGAATTGATTGAAGGCTGACATTGATTAGATTTTTTTTTTATGGGAAAGTGATATTTGTTAATTCTAAGAGGGCATGATTAGTGATGGAGTTATCAAAAGCCTCAACAATTACATGGCAGCAGAGCTTATAATTATGGGCCTGAGGCTTTTAATTACATACTCCTATTTTATAATTCAGCTATAAAACAAACATTAAAGTGAGAAAAAGAAGAATCTATTGAGTTAGAAACCAGAATATGTTAATTTTTTGCTTTACAATTTGGGGTGATAATTTTGGTTTTAATGGGATTGCTTTTAAGCATAATCATCTTAGGGAAAAGGCTCATGTGATAATTTGAGTAATGCGTACATTTTAAATTTTTACAAGTCTATGTGTGAGTAGAAAGCACACCAAATAGGTAAAATGTGTCGATCAGTTGTAAGATTTAGGTCATGCCATTTCTGTATATATTTTTCAGACAAAATTAATGAATGAGAGGTGATTATTTTCCTTATTGTGAGTGAGCCTTGACCACTCAGCGTATATGAGGATTCCTGTGGTTTCATCTAAGAAAAGTTGATCCAAATGGAATTTTTGGCTGCAACAACTGAAAAATCTAGGGTGTGTAGATCGGGCACAGGTAAATTCTGGGTTCACCTGGAATAAACAGGATCAGGTTTACTCTTTAGAATTATGATCTTCAGCCTTCTCTATCTTCTATTGGTAGCAAGTTGATAGCAGGAATTTTGAATCCCTACAGTGACTGTGGTTCAGCAGTAGAATTCTCACCTTTCAAGCAGGAGACCCATGTTCAATTCTTGGCCAATGCACTTCATACACAGCCATCTGTTAGTGGTGGTTTGTGTGTTGCTATGATGCTAACCAGGTTTCAGTGGAGTTTCTACATTAAGATGGACTAGGAAGAAAGGCCCAGTGATCTGTTTCTTAAAAAAAAAAAAGTCAACGAATCACAACAGATTTTCAACTAATCATGGGGATAAAGTAGGGGCAGGCAGAATATCGTTCTGTTGTGTATAGGATCCCCATGTGCCATGGGTTGACTCCAGATCATCTGATAACAACGATAGTCTAGTAACAGTTTCAGGCCCATGGGAAGCTTTCTCCTCCACACCTCAGTGTATTTCAATGGCTCTGATTGGTCCAAGGACTATTTCTTTAGCAGCAATTGAGCCAAAGTGGACTAGAATGCACTACTGATTGTTAAGTTTGGGTTATAAGACATACCCCAGGAATGGTGGGAGAAGAGCACAAACACAGGCATAGAGAATAAGGGGGAATTGGATCATCAAGGAATGGCTATAAGATGGAATCTCTATCAGCCATAGTCAAATGCTATTCACTAAGTGAAGCTGTCTATATTGAATTAGCCTGTCAAAACTTGTCAAATCTCATTAGCTTTATTTTGTGTAGACAGAGTATGTTCATAATATGAGAATTTAAAAAGGCTTTCTCATTTTGTCCATATTGATCAGTGATAATATTATCTATATTGCTCTGGAAACATTTACAGATTAAGGAATGTTTCAAAAAATTAACTTTTGTGGAAATGTGCAGTAGTGTTTGGCATGAATTATGGTTGGCGAAGAATGACAAATACACTAAAAACTGCCAGAAGAATGTTGGAAGAGTATTGGAAGAAGTACATCCTGAATGCTTTTTAAAAAAATTATCATTTACCAGGGGCTTGTACAGTTCTTATCACAATCCATTAATCCATCCATGTGTCGAGCACATTTGTACATATGTTGCCATCATAATTTTCTTTTTTTCGTTTGAACTTGACCAAGTGATTTTATTTCCATGAACTTCATTTTCTCATCTATAAAATGAGGATAACACTTTAGATAAAAATGAGGATAACCATTTAAATACAGTCAGGTGTTAAGAAGGTTAAATGAGAATTAGTCACTTCTTCCAAACTAAACTCACTATCAAGTCACAACCACCCATAAAGACAAGGTAGAACCACCCATCTGGGTTTCTGAGACAGTAGTTCTTTACAGGAATAGAAAGCCTCATCTTTCTCCTGTGGAGTGGCTGGTGGTTTTGAACTGCTGGCTTTGTGGTTAGCAGCCCAATGTGTAACCACCATGCCACCAGGGCTCCTTATTAGCCACTTAGAATGTTAGTCAACAACAATCTCCACCAGCCCTCTTTCATCTGCCCTATTGATGATGACTTGCATATTGCTATGATGCTGAAAGCTATGTCACTGGTGTTTCTTTCTTTTAAAAAAAAATCATTTTATTGGGGGCTCATACAACTCTTATCACCATCCATCCATCCATCCATCCATCCATCCATCCATCCATCCATTGTGTCAAGCCCATTTGTACATTTGTTGCCATCATCATTTTCAAAACATTTTCTTTCTACTTGAGCCCTTGGCATCAGCCTCTCATTTTTTGCCCTTTCTCCCCCGCTCCCTCATGAACCCTTGATCATTTATACATTTTTTTTCCATGTCTTATACTGACCACTGTCTCCCTTAACCCACTTTTCTGTTGTCCGTCCCCATGGGAGGGGGTTATATGTAGTTCATTGTGATTGGTTCCCCCTTTCTCCTCCCACCTTGCCCTTCCCCTCCTGGTATTGCTACGCTCATTATTGGTCTGAGGGGTTTATCAGTCCTGGATTCCCTGTGTTTCGAGCTCTTATCTGTATCAGTGTACGTGCTCTGGTCTAGCCGGATTTGTAAGGTAGAATTGCGGTCATGATAGTGGAGGGTAAGAAGCATTAAAGAACTAAAGAAAAGTTGTATGTTTCACTGGTGCTATACTTCACCCTGATTGGTTCGTCTCTTCCTTGTGACCCTTCTGTAAGAGGATGTTCAATTGTGTAGAGATGGGCTTTGGGTCTCTACTCCACATTCCTTGTGGTTGGTGGGGGGGTCTCTACTCCACACTCCTTATGGTTGGTGGGGTGGCTGCCAGCCCCAACCACTAATCTCAGGTTTGATAGGCTCAATTGTATGGTTGAGATATATAAATATTATTTTGAAGTCATTGAGAGCATGAGAGATAAAAGAGAGAGAGGAATAATGGAGTCAGACACATTTCATGGTAATATGCTTACCTCAGCCCCACTTGGTGGTCCACATGGAGAGAGGGGGAAGGGTAGGAGGACAAGGGGAAAGGGAACAGGGGAGGAGAGGGAGCTGATGAGAGGTCAAGGGAGGAACCAAGAGAGAGATCTTTATTAACCCCGGCTTATATACCTTTGGGTGGAGTGCAAGACCACTAATTACAGGTAAAGACTTATGTCACAGGAAGGGGTTGCACTATAGGTTATACAGCAATGAGAGAAGGGCAATCTAGGATATACATGCAATAGGAAGAGGAGGGATTTGGGGTATACATGTGACAAGATGGGAGGATCCTAGATTCTGGATGCCAGTTTAACTGAGCCGATTTGACCTGTTCCCTGGCTCAACTGATACAGACCATTATTAGTAGGGTGTGAACTCCACCTACAGGAACCAAATCAATGACTTCAAGTTTTAGGGAGTAATCTATTGTCCTTAACAGCAAGGAGCAGGGCCCACTGCAGTCTGGCAACTGATCGCCCTCAGGGAGGATGCTTGCAATCATGTGACCTCCCCCCACATGCCAACAAAACATCCCCAATGCTTGGCATGTGGACCACCAAGCGGGACTGAGGTGAGCATGCTGCCATGAATTGTGTCTGACTCCATTATTCCAATCTCTCCTCTACCTCTCATGCTCTCTATGACTTTACTATAATCTTTACTTATTATCGCTGTACAATTGCGCCTACCAGACCTGTGATGATTTGTTGGGGACTCTCCTCACCCCACACGGGTCATCCGCTGTAGGAATTGTTGGACACCTGCAAGCGTACACCATTCTAGGAGCTTATGCAGTACAACGTTGAATAAGACAGACATTCCGCCTGCTCTCATGGAGTCACTGAGTGAGAAAAACTGATAACAATTGAAAATACAAATGGTACAGTGACTCAGTGGTATGGAGAAGAAAAGTAAAATGTGGCAAAGAGAAAGATTGTGATCGGGAGAAGTGGTTATGGTGTGTATTATTTTATATAAGTTGGCTAGTTAAATCCTGTGGAGGTGACCTTTGACCAGCTACCAGAATGAAGTGAAAGGAGACCATGCATACATCTTGGGGAAGAACATTGCAGCTAAAGGCAATAGCAAGTGCAAAAAGTCCCTGTGGTAGAAACAGACATATAATTTTAAAGGACATCCTAACAATACAATATGTGTGTGTATATATAAAATCTAAGAAAGAATAGGAGAGTTATAAAAATAAAAATGATGTTGGAGATACAGCCAGCAACAAAATTCCACTGCCATTGAGTTGATGTGGTGAAGAAAGCTGATGGTGCCC
>NW_022103928.1:17064540-17066602 GCF_000313985.2 Echinops telfairi
ATCCCTCCTGTTTTAATTGTGCATATCCATAGAACTTGCCGATCCAGTTGCTTTTCACGCTGAAGCCCTTCGGCAACTTGCATGCATTTGGAAGGTAATATTGACAGATTTATAAACAAATTGAATATAGGGCATGAAGGAAAGCGAGGACTCAAAAGGCTTTTAGGTTTTTAGCTTGAGTGAGTCGTTGAGGAGGAGTAGGATTGAGGAAAAAATTTAAGTGTTCTGTTTTGAACCCGTTAAAATTGAAAAGCCAATTTGACAGCCAGCCAGAGCAGACAGGATTAAAACGTCTGGAGGTCAACAAAGAGATGGGGGTGGTGGTGGAGCATCTGGAGTGATCAGCTTGTACTTGGTATTTAAAGTCTGGGAATAATAAGATTACTCATTACATGGAGTGATGTATTGCCATTATTATAAGGAATACATGTGGACATGAGCGAAGAGCAAAGGTCTGAGGATGGAGCCCGGGGTGCCCCCACATTGGCAGGTTAGGTAAGAAAGGAGAATGAGAAATGTGAAAACAGCGAGGTAAAAACCAAAGCAGCAAAGGGATGGTCTCCCTGAAGCAAAGAAATCACCTTTTAAGTAGGAGCATTTGGTCAATTGTTCCCGAGTTGCTGAGATAGAGTGGAGTCCTGGTGTCAGACTGCTAAACAGAAGGAGCGCATCACCCCTGGGAAAGAGATGAGCCAGTCTGCTTTCAGAAAGATTTACAGTCTTGGAAACGCTGTGAAAGAGTTCTCCTCTATCCTATAGGGTGGCTCGGAGTCTGAATGGGCTCAATGGCAGTTGGTTGTGTTGGTTTTAGGCATCTTGAGAGAGGTGAAAACTGAGATTGCTCATCGTGGAAAGTGGAAATAGGCTAATTACTAGAACTTGGAGGAAGAGCCTGGCACATAGTGAGTGTTCAAAGAGTGAATGAATGGAGATCTTTGGTGACCTCAGTAGGTGAAAATGTCCATTGTAGGAGTGAGAATGAGGGTCTGATTGGAGAAGCTTCAAGTGAATGAGGGATGAGGAAAGTAGGAGACACATCTTCAACAGGTTTCCTTAAAAAGCAGAGCAGAGAAGTTGGCCAGTATTGGGAGGAGATCATGTGATTTTTGAATAATCAGGAATATCATAGCATGTTTTATGCTGATGGGAATGATCAGTAGAGAGGAGAAAAATGGTAATGCTGGAGGTAATGACACCAGTTGATTGAGTGATGACCTTGAGTGGGCAATGGATGCCTTCCAGGGCTTGAGTGGAGGATTTGCTGTAGAAGCACCATGTGCTCATCGTTAATGATAGGGAGGAAGACAGGGAATAAAGGGACAGATGCAAATTGCTTAGTCGAGCTAATGGTTGCATGTGCATTTTCTTACCCATTTGACTCTGATTGATGGTGCACTTATGAGTGCAAAGCAATATTATGCACGGGTGGCTCTAGTAGTAAAACAAAACAAGACAAAACAAAAGCCAGGCAAACATCTCTACCCTCATGAAATTTGTCCCTGTGTATGTGTGTGTATGCAATACACATAAAACATATCTCTTATTTTCTACAGTGGCTTTGGGCGGTGAAAATTAGCATCGTCGTGCACTGCTAGCCAACATTTTAAAGGATTGAGCCCATTTAGAGGTGGCTCAAGAGAAAGACCACGTGATCAGTCAATGAAAACCCCATGGAGCACAGTTCTACTCTGACACACATGGGGTTTGCCATGAGTTGGAACTGATTCCATGAACATGATTTTTCTTTTGATGACTTTTATATAGTATAGTATATGTTGCTGATGCATGGGAGGGTGAGGTAGCCACCTTTCTGACACGGTTTTTGCCTTCTTTTGCTGGGTTAGTATCAATAGGGAGAAGAAGGGGGGGGGGACTAGAGCAGGAGGACCAGGCAGGAATCCATACTGTAAACCAATACCCTAAGTAAAGAGTTGGCATCGTTTGCCAGTTTTGAGTTAAAAGTCATCCCAAAGGTCTAACAAGACAAAGCAAAAATGCTCTGCTGTGATCACGGGGTGTCGAACGGATCACTGAAGACAAATGGGTGCATAAGCAAATGTGG
>NW_022103928.1:17069781-17073786 GCF_000313985.2 Echinops telfairi
TTCACTTGTATGGATCATAACAAATTATGGATAGCCTGGCAAAGGATGAGAATCCCAGAACACTTAATTGTGTGTGTTGAGTAAATAATCAGAGAAATTGGATGAAATGAAGACGGTAGCTTGTTGGAAGAAGACTCCGTAGCAAACTGCAACATGCAGCTACTGTGCGTTCTTTGTTGTGAGCTGAGACTTTCAGCATGTGCTGATGGACAGCAAAGACTACATATTATAGATCGGATTGCAGCGTAATGCGAAGAAAACAAAAATTCTCACAACTGGATCAGTAGGCAGTGTCGTGCTAAATGGAGAAACGATTGCAGTTGTCATTTTACTTGGATCCACAATCAACGCTCCTGGAGGTAGCCATCAAGAATCAAACAATGTATTACATCAGGTGAATGTGCTGCACACAATCTATTTCATGTGTTAAAGAACAAGCATGTTACTTGAGGTTTAAGATGTGCCTGGCCCAAGCATGGCATTTTCAATTGCTTCTCCTGCAGGTGAAACTGGACAATGCGTAAGGAAGACTGGAGAAGAGTTGATGCACTTGAATTAGGGTGTCGGTGAAGAATACTTAAGTAACATGGACTGCCAGAAGACTGTCACAATACTTGTGAGCATCACAGAGGCCTGAGCAGTGTTTTTGTTCTGTTGTCTAGAGGGTTGCTTTGAGTAATAGCTGACGTGATGGTACCTACCAACAACAACAACAGCAACAACAACACAACAGGATGTGGTCTGGACACTAGCATATTTAAAGCTTCCCATATTTTAGCTTCCCTGAAAGAACCAACCTTAGATTATATATAAATCATTCTAGCCAGTCTGTTAAAAAAATCACGTTCCTTGGCTTCCCCACTCTAAGGATTTGGATGCAAGAATATCTGAATATTTAATAAATATTCATGAAAATGCTCATGTGTATGCAAAAGGAGAGTGAACAGGATAATCAATTCCCAGGGAATCGTTCCACTCCAACCATTATCAACTTGTGAATGAGAATTTTTAAATAAATAACGTTGTCCATGAGCCACAAGCTAAGAAATGTTGCACAAACTTGTTAGGTTAGCTTTCTGATGATGCTATTTAGGATTAACAGCTATGCGGTGTCTTAAGCTAACTTATCTCTCAGTGTTATTGAGCTGATGTTGATTCATAGCTACCCTTTAGGACCCCAACTTTCAGCTTAACCTGATAAAGCATTCTTGGGTCATATCCTTAACATTTATAAGACTCAACTTTTACCTGTCAGCATTGGCAGAGAAGATTATTAATACCATACCATCAATCGAAGGGTTAAATGTGGGTAATTCAGAAAAAAAAATGTTGGGCACAAAATCTGGAGCAGACAAACTGGTAGCCAAAGCTCTAATTATTTTCTTTACCGCTGATGCTACAGACACGGGAAAGTCCAGCCAAGGGTTCTATTCTAGCTGTTTTCAAAAGCTTGCGTGTTAAGGGAGAAGCATTGATTTTCCAATTCTTGCATTTGGTCTGAAGTTTGGGCTCTGACATTTCCGATTCCCGAGTCTCTCTAAAAGCAAATAGTCATGAACATGGCTTTCTGAGAAGGGACTAAACTGGTTTCTGAAGGTAAATCCATCCAGAAGGACCAGATAGTCACACATTCTCCTGTGTAATCTGTTCTCAAGTCTTGAAATGCGGGCCTGGGGTTGTCATTGTTCTTCTTAAGGAGGAGGTATTTCTTTATAGTATTTCTTTATTTAAGAGTGTTGTTAAGTGCTGTAAAGTTTATTCCAAGTCTTAACAACCTCCTCACTATGCATCAGTACTGATAGGGATGGGGGTGGGTGGGGGGTGGGGTGGGGAAGAAACAAACCTTCATTGCCTGGCACCCCAGAGGGTTAATTTCTTGTCCCTCGCCCTGCCTTTCCTTCAGAGGCTCCTGCACTTGGGTGGCATGCCTAGTAATGAACCTCGCTGCCTAGCAACCACCATTTCCCAGCCTTCCTTGTACAGTGCAGGAGTTGTTCATATCAATGCTATCGTTCGGTTTAAGAGTATCTAGTTTTATGAAACAGTCAATTTCATAAAAATATCGTTTCCCAACCGACCTTGTTCTCTAACAATTGTTGACAAGTCTGTAGAGCTGAACTGCAAACAGTGGAGTGGCTGCAAATATCAAAGTGAATGACTGATGACATTGGTATATGTTTATGTATAAGCAGACCGAGTGCCTGTGAGCACTCTCACTGTCAGCTCATTTAGCCACTGATCATCCTCCATCCTCTGCCACGAAGCAGGAATCCCTGCCTCTGTATCTCCCCAAAGTAAATGTGTGATGGATTGCCCTGTAGTCCCTGCATGCTAATCTTCTACAACACTGCGCTACAGGAAGGGAGGAAATCAATCCTGTCTTATTTATATGTGCAAAAATGGGTGCTGTGACTTAAAATCAATCAGAATATGATGATCCATCAGAACATCGATAAGTTGAAAGGTCATCCATTTTTCCAAGTGAATTTTAGGCTGCTCTGCAATTCTTTGGGGTTTAATCTTCTCTATTAAATTATCTCTGGGTCTACACAATTATTAAGCTACTGAACAGTTGGTATAATTAACTCTTGATATTAATCCTCTTATGGTTTTTTTGCTCCTTTGTTTTCTAATTATTTTATACTCATCTTCTCCAGAAATCTTGACCCCATTGCCTTCTTCAATCAATCTAAGTCTTAGTTTAGCTTAAAGATTCAATGTGGTAGGTAGAGAAGCGTTCTGTAAAGTTTCTAAAGGCTCATTTCTCAGACTGAGAGAACACCACTTGGATTTTCGAAGTCTCCGTGTTCCTATCTATGAAATGGGAATTCTTTATGCCTGTGATACAGTTCCACCACTTGTCTGTCAGTGCAGTCATTTCAAAAGGTAGCATATGGTCAAGAAAAGGTGGTATTCAAAGAAGAAGTGTAAGATTCCCTGAAGGCCTTAGCAAGAAACAAGGATTCAAGAGTTGACAGAATATGAATGGAGATGCTTCAAAAAACGCAAGTGAATACTCGTTTATGCCAGGAAGCTTGGAAGATAGCTACCTGGCCACTGGAAGAGATTGCTATGTGTGCCCATTCCAAAGAAAGGTGACCTTAACAGAATGTGGAAATTATCAAACAATACCAAAGACATGTAATATTAAGCTGAAGATAATGAAAATATGATCACAGTAGCACATCAACAGTGAGCTACTAGAAATTCAAGCCAGATTCAGAAGAGGACACGAGACAGGGAAATTATTGCTGATAGCAAATGGGTCTTGGCTGAAAGCAGAAAGAACTAGAGGTGTTTACTTGTGTTTTATTGACTATGAAATGACATTCAACTGTGTGGATCAGAAAGAACCATGGGTAACGTTGCAAAGAGGAGGAATGCCAGAACACTTGCTTGTGCTCATGAAGAACTTGCTCATACACCAATGTGGGGTACCAGTCTCCACAACTGAATGGGTCCAAGGGGTGGTTGTGTAATTGAGGGGTAAAATTAAAGAGACATCAGACACGATAAAGCATGTGAATGCTCACCTCTGGGACCATCATGACTTCAGGAGCCAGATCCGCACAGAGAGAGAGAATGTATTTCCAACCAAGGTTTATGTGTACTCTAGGGGCAAGCCAGTCCCCCTAATTACAGGTAACCACATGTGTAACGGGAAGGGGTTGTACAATAGGCATACATGTGACAGGAAGGCATACACGTAACAAGACAGGCAGGCTCTAGACTCAAGATGGCAGTCTAATCTTGGTCATCCATGAGTTGGCTTGACTTTAGATGTGTTGGGCTCTCCTTCAGGGGAAAAATTCATTATCCTTACCAGAAGGAAGTGGGCCCTGCTTAGGGAGGGACACACAATAGGGTCTGATTGCTCTAGATGGCTGATAACCTTCAGGCAGATAACCTTTAAGCAATTGACCTCCAAGTGTATAGTCAGCACCTTAGTTTGGCATATATTGTGGGGGACATCCTGGGGAATAGTTTTCCTGTTCCCCACACACT
>NW_022103928.1:17074769-17076635 GCF_000313985.2 Echinops telfairi
ATAACAACTACAGATAACATCTCAAAGAATGGGAGAGAATTCCAGAACCCTTAATTGTGCTCATAAAGAACATGTACATAGACCAAGAGGCAGTCATTTGAATCCAGCAAGGGATCAGGGCATGGTATAAAATCAGGAAATGTGCACACAGGGATGGCGTCCTTTCTTTATGCTTGCTCAATCTGTATGCTGAGCATATTCTCCAAGAATCTTAACTATATGAAAAAGATGAGGTTTGCCATCCTCACAAGAAAACAAGTGAACCTTTATGCCATTCCAGTCAATTTGCTCCCGAATCTCCGACGAGCAAAAGTCTCGAAGAAGAGCCCTGGTGATGGAAGGGTTACAAATTGGACTGCTGAAATGTTCATCCCCACCTAATTCACAAGAAAACATTTTTTTGTTTTCCTTTTAAAAGAAGTCAAACCTAAGGACAGCGTTAGACAAAGCTGCTGCAAAAGACGTTTGTGTGTTAAAGAACAAAAATGTTACTTCAAGGTCTGACCCAAGCCGTAGTACTTTCAATCACTTCATATGCATGTGAAAGTTGAAAAATACATAAGGAAGATCAGAGGAGAATGGATGCATTTGAATAATGGTGTTGGAAAAGAATATTGAATAAACTACTGGACTACCAGAAGAATGAACAGGTCTCTCTTGGAGGAAGTATTCCTCATTCCATTTCCTCTTCTGTATCTGGCTTGAATTTCTGGAAGACCTAGTTGATGTGCTATGTTTATTTGTTTGTTATTTTAAAGTTTTTTATTGTGAATTAGTTTAAGTTTGCAGAGCAGAACATAGTCTTACATCCAACAAATCATACAAATTCTGATTCAACACATTCATTGTGATCTCTATAATAAACCACCACTTATGCCACTTCCTCCCTGTTTCCTGTATCCACTCCTCCTCTTCCCTAACCCTCTGAAGATTCCCTTCAGTAACTGCTACCTTTTTGATGATCTTAAATGGTTGATTATTCTAAGGCAGAGATGAGTTCAGGTCCAGGCTTGAAGGGTAAGGGGGTCCCACTAGGTTCTACTTGACCAGTAAGCCCATCCTCTTTTGTGATTTTGAGTTCTGTGCCACATTTTTCTCCCACTCTATCCAGGATCTCCTAGTGTGATCCTTTTCAGAGTAGTTGGTAGCTGTATGCAGGGACCTTCTAGTTCTCCGGGTTGTGGAGACAGATGTTGCTGCAAATGTTTTTGAATTGTCTTTAGCAACATGTGACTTGTGTGTGATAGTAATGCTACTGTTGGTAAATTTCTGTATTCTGTTGGAGCATCTTATTTTGGCATGGACATGAATGTAGAGATTTTTCAGTTGGTTGACCAGGTAGATTGCTTACAAATTTCTTGTCATAGGTGACTGAGCACCTACAGTTGTTTGTTTTTTTTCCTTTTCATCAGCATTTAACATCATCTTGCTGCAGTGTGTTTTTGAAACATTTTATTTAATATTCTGTCAATATCTGGAGCCTTGATTTTTGTTACTGCCTCTAGCACAGCTTGGAGCTCTTTTTTCAATACCATTGGCTCTTGGTCATATGCTACCTCTGGAAATGGTTGAATGTCCACCAATTATTTTTAGCAGAGTGACTCTTCCATCTTCGTTAGACACTTCCTGTATCAGTCAGTATTTTACCCATAGAATCTTTCAATATTGCAACACGAGGCTTGAATTTTGCCCTGGCTTGAGAAATGTCAAGTGTGTTAGAAAAGACTGAAGAGCCGACAACAGCTCCAGACATGATGTCCCCTCGCTGGAGCATACCCCATCAGAGGACAATACTAGGGACACATAGCGGGGAGTGTGTGCAGTCTGACCACCCCCACAGTGGGCCGAACCAAGAAGGGAGCATAA
>NW_022103928.1:17077898-17089654 GCF_000313985.2 Echinops telfairi
AGCTCATGACACACGGAATCCAGGTCAGATAAATCCCTCAGGAACAGAATTGGGAGTAGTGATACCAGGAGGGTAGGGAGAAGGTGGTGGGAGGAGGGAAGAAAAGGAGAACCAATCGCAGTGAGCAACGCATAATCCCCGCCCCACCCCCACTTCCAAATGGGGAGGAACAACAGAAACGTGGGTGAAGGGAGACAGCAGTTGGTGTAAGACACGTTAGCAAGGAACCTGCAGTGGGGAGGAGTTTAGGTACTAGGAGCAAAGAAAGAATCAGCTTGCAACTTTTGAGACTATCCCTAACATACTGTACTACTTGCTTTACAATGTGTTAGCAGAAACTGATGCGTTACAAATGTACAATGACACGCTTTCTGCCAAGTGGTAATTCACCTTGATTTGCTATGTTAAAATGTTCTGTAAATATAACAGAACATTAATAAATGCCTCTTGTGTAGCATAAAAAAAAGAAAACAATAATAATTTATAATTTATCAAGGGGTCATGAGGGTGGGAAGAGGGGAGGGAGGGAAAAAGTGGAGTTGATACCAAGGGCTCAAATAGAAAGTAAATGTTTAGAAAATGATGATGGCAACATATGTGCAAATATCCTTGAAACAATTGATGTATGGCATGTTATAAGAGCTGTAAGAGCCCCAAATACAATGATTAAAAAAGAAGAAGAAATATCAAGTGTGTTTCTTCCTTTTTAATATCCTAATTGATTGATTTGATTTTTTTTAAGTTCCTCTCTCCTATTAAATTTTATTTTTTGAACAGTTTCAGATGTACAGAAAAAAAGGAACAGAAAGCACATGTGTACACTTTGCCTCTAAATATAGCTTCTCCTTTTATGAACAACTTGCCCTCGTGCATGGTGCATTCGTTAAAAAATGATGAACCAATATTGTTGCATTACCATTGAGGAAAGCCAGTAGTTTCCATTAGTAACCCCTGATTATGTTGCACCCACCAATAGGTTTTGATGACTGCACCATGCCACGTGCCCTCTCTCCCTGTGGCACCTGGGAGCTTCTCACTTCCCTAGAAATTGCCTGCAGTCCACTTTGAGACTTTGGCTAAAGTGTGCTAGGTGAGAAATGGTTAGGTAGCTGTAAAGATTAAGAATATCCACTTTTAATATTTAAGGTCTGGTTTGAAGTCATTCAAATGGAGTCTAATTTCATCAGCATCTTTATGGGCCAACATTGAATGAACCCCAATTATGGGTGGGGCAGATGTGGGGTGGGAGGCACAGATCACAAAGAGATGTCAAGCCTGGTTCTTGGAAGCTTGCATATCTCAGCGGGGAGCCAGCTGGCGGCTTTACAATACTTTGCTTTCTCTTTATTGTCCAATAAACAGTACTTCATTACCCCGGAGAACACTGGCTTCACAATTGATAGCATCGGAACCGTTTCTACAGCAGCAGTTTTTGACTTTGAAAGCAAGGTGAAAAGGTAAATACTGCCACTGGGTCTTCATTCACTTGAGTGAAAGTTCCTATTCCCCTCTTCTGCAATGTTTCTGCCATCTGGTCTTTGCGTGCGCCCCACATGTGGATGCTTCTGGCATTACTGTAAAGAGTAAAATGGTCCCTTCTGCTACACGTGCACAATTGCTGGTTTGGGTGCTGCACTTGACTATTTTGAGAGGGCTCAGCGCCACCCACTCTCCACGCCCCCCTCTTAACCATGCATCAGCACGCTTTCAGTGGTTGGGTTTGTATCTTACCTGGGGGCACAGTGTTTCAGCGCTCGGCTCTCAGCCAAAAAGTCAGTGGTCTGAATCCAACAGCTGGCATCTGCTTCCTCAAAGATCCAGCCTTGGAAACACGATGGGGCCGTTCTACTCTGTCCTAGAGGGTCCAACTAGAGTGGACAGCAGTGGGCTTTGACACTGCATGGAAAAATGATTATGCATATGCTATTTATCAATGTTATGATCTTAACAAATGATCATGTTAATGAGCATTTAAGAAGTTAACTTGGAAAAATAAAGTAAGATTAAAGCTTTCCCTTTTCTCTGAATTTTTGTGGCCAGAGGAGCCTTGTTTGCATTGAACATGTAGTTTCAATTCTCACTGAAGTTCTATAGAGAGCATACCATTCCTCACTTTTTTTCTTAGCTCCAAGGAGCCTTGGTGTGGTGGTTACATGTTGGGCTGCTAACTGCAAGATCAGTAGCTCAAAACCACCAGCCATTCCTAGGAAGAAATAGGGACTTTCTACTCCTGCAAACAGTTATCTCCTTGGAAACTCACAGGGGCAGTTCTACCCTCTAAGCTGGCGTTGACTGAATGGCAGTGAGTTTGGGTTTTTGTTTGGATAGTGTATCAGTATCCGACGGCTGCTGTGGGCTACTCATTGAGGTGCTAACTGAAAGTTTCAAGAATCAAACCCACTAGTTGCCCTGCTGGAGAACGATGAGGTTTCCGGCACCTGTGGAGATTTAAGAACTCAGAGACCCAAAGGGTCAGCTGCTCCTTGTTGGAATTGACTTGAGGTCAGTGGGTTTGGTTTTGGAGGGTTTTAGAGTCCCTGAGTAAGGAATCCTGAAAAGGCTGTGGGATGAGCATTAGACTGCTAACTGCAAGGCCGGCAGTTCAAACCCACCACCTGCTCCCCGTGAGATGAGGCTGTCTGCTCTCCTAAAGTTTGACAGTCTTGAAAAGTCTATAGTGTGTCACTGAGTCAGAACCTGTGGCTGTACAGCTTTACTAGTGGGTGGATAGGGTTACTGTGTAGACCCGTGAGATGAAAGGAACTTTTGGAATGCTAATTGATTCTTATCAATTGCCTCCTTTCAAAGGGAATATGTCAGAGAACAAACAAAAAACAAAACCTGAGTCAATTTCAACTTCAGTGACTAGAGAACAGAATAGCATGCCTCCCTCAAAGCCTACTATAAAGCCATGGTATTCCAAACAGCCTGGTACTGGTATTAATGGTAAGTAGATAGACCAAGGGAGCAGAACAGACTAGATGAAATTGTCACCTTACACTGACAATGACAGCCCCATTAAACGAAACCAAACCAAACCCAGAAACCAACAAATGATGGAGAGGATGGAGAGAGATTAGAATTCTTATACACTATTGGTAGGTCTGTAAATATGTACAATCACTGTGTAAAGTGATATGGCACTACCGCAAACAACTCAGGATAAAAATTCCATACAATACAGCTGGCTATACGAGGAAATACTTCTCCCAAAAAACTGGAATTTTTATTTCAAAGCTATGAATTAAAATTTTTTACATAACAAACTTATCACCTTCAAAGTTATCTCAATTACGCTTAATACATTTGCCAAGTCTGCGATTCCATTCTTGGAAACATTTTTCAAATTCATCTGTTTATATGGCTGTCAGCACCTCTCTCATTTTTTTTCCCGTCACCTCTTCTATGTCGTCAAATCATTGTCTTTTCCTGTCCCTCTGCATTCTCAGAAACAAAAAGAAGTCACATGGAGCAACATCAGGTGAGTAAGCTGTGTATGCAAGAGAGGCATGCTGGGTTTTTCTTTGCCAAATACCGGGGCACTGAGATGGCTGCATAAGCAGGTACATTGTTGTGGTGGCAAAACCAGTCCCCTGTCTGCCATACATCAGGTCTTTTGGGTCCCACACTGTTGTCCAATCTTTTCAGAACTTCTAAATAGAAAGATTGATTAATAGTCTGACCTGGTGGAACAAACTCCAAGTGCACTACCAGTTGAAATTTTCATCCGTTCAGGAAGTTGATGGATGTCCAGAATGAGGTTTGTCATCAATCAACATTTCACCTTTTTTGAAATGAGAAAACCACTTGGACACTTGAGTTTTCCCCCATAGTGCTGTCCTTGTAAGCTGTGTTCACAATCACAACAGTTTCTTTGGCAGTTTTTCTGAGCAGGAAACAAAATTTCACAGCTGCACACTGTTCTCTTAAATTGGCATCATAACAAAGGAGGTTGGAGTGAAACTCCTTTTATGAAAAAATTCACTGTGACCAGAGAGAACCTTCCCAGGTGACACCACTGGGTCCTAACTCAGAGTGAGTTGCTCAATGCTCACCTCATAGGAAAATGCATACTATAAAAGTTTTGCTCAGCCCAGCACAATCCCAGGTTTTTTTTGGTTACCCCCTCATATACCCTAAAGAAGTAAGATCCATAACACAACAGACATATGCACTCCCACATTCACCAGAACACTCACTGTTCACAATAACAAGAAGCTGGAAATGACTCAAATTGTCCACCAGTAGAAGAAGAATAAAGAAACAGTCATACTACCATTAGTGGAATACTATGCATCCTTGAAAAATGATAATGAAAATATGAAACACCTCATGACATGAATGGACTTTGAGAATATTATGATGAGTAAATTCAGTCAATCACAAGAGGATAGATATTGTATGAGACCACTACTGTGAAGATAAAAACCAAGACAAAGATTTGAATATTGAAGCGAACAGACATTGGGAATTCCCTGGGGAAGAAGACACAGGATTAGAATATCGGATTGTGTGAAAGGGAGCAGAGAAGTCAGTGGAGAGATAAACTATAGGAGGTGGGATGATGAGTGATTTGAACTTTTAATGGTCTGAAATGTAAACCACTCTCACCTAATTCACAATAAAAACTTCATTAAAAAATCTGGCCTCAAATCATAGTTCAAACACACACACACACACACACACACACACACACACACAGAATATAATAGCACCAAAAAGTTTCCAAGACTTTAAAAAAAATTTAATGAATCATTTTATTGGGGTCTCTTACAGATATAATAACATTCTATGGTTCAATTAGAGCAAGCATAATTGTACAATTGCTATCACAATCAGTTTCCAAACATTTTTTTCTACAACTCTTTGATATCAGCTCCCCTTTATCCTCTTCCTCCCTACCTTACCCCCTCCAAGAGTCCTTATCATTTTTATTATATATTATTATTGTTTTTGCTTCATCTTACCCCATCCAATATATCCATTCACCTACAATTCTGTTATTTGTTCCTCTCAAGTGGGGCTATACAGTCATCCTTGCTATCAGCTCTACCTTCTCCCTTGTCCCCCCCACCCTCTTCCCATATCCTCAGGGAATCATTACTCCCGTTACTGTTTCTGAAGAGTTATCTACCTTGGTTTTATGCATCAAACAATCTTAATTATATAAATGAACATGCAGAGGTCTAACAAGATCAATGAGGTAAAACAAAGGCCATAATAGCAAGGGGAAGAAATATTAAAGAACTAGATGATAGTTATGTGCTTCATCAGTGCTATACCACACACTGGATTTGTCATCTCTTCCATGTGGACCTTCTGTGAGGGACTGCCCAACCAAGGCTTTCTTTATGGAAGCAGACTACCATTACCTTTCTCTTTCAAAGCAGCTGGTGGATTTGAACCACCAACCTTTGAGTTAGCAGCTGAGCACTTAGTATTTGTGACATCAGGGCTCTTTCAAAGGAGATATAGGAATATATGAAATTGCTTTTTCAAACCCTATGACTGAATTAGAAAGGTTTCCCACTCACTGCTGTGGAATTGATTTGGACTTGCAGGGGCACTATAGAACAGACTAGAACTGCTCCTATGGGTTCCTAAAGCTGTAAATCTTCAGAGGAGTGGAAAGCCCGTCTTTTTCTCTCAGCATGGCGGGTAGGCAAAACTACTGATCTTGTGGTTAGCAACTCAATATGCAATTCCTTTAATTTCCAGGGATACCTTAGAAAGGCTTACTGAGGTAGTCAACTAACACTAAATTATTGGCATTTATTTGAATCCAACTCATAGAGACCTTATATAGGTTTTCAAGATTGTAAATCCTTGGGAGCAGAGAGCTTCATCTTTCTTCTATGGAGCAACTGGTGGTTTTGAACCACTGACCTTGTACGTAACAGTCTACACTTACCCAACAGCCTCACCAGCGCTCCTTGACCAAATTTAATTTGATATCCTTAAGGCCTCTAGGTCTTGCCCAAACCTCATTCACTACATTTGTAGTTAAGACTTCCCAGAATTATTCATGTCTTCATTTTTAAAAGTGATTTTGACATGATTTATCTCATAAAACATCATCTTCTTTTAGGAAAAATTATGAAATAAGAGTGAACTAGAGAACTGGTTTAAATTTTAGAGTACATGGAAGGAAAACCATTACTTTTGTCTCAATTAACAGTGCACTGTAAATTAAAAAGATTTTTTTCCCTGAAAGATGACAGGTGACCCACAGTCCAGGTTTGCCTCAGACTGAGCAGTGCCCCAAGAGGAGGCTATTTCAGTGCTAAAACCCAGGTGTGCTTTCCGTTGCTGTTGAATTCGGGTCATCTATGTTCAAGAGGATGAAAGTGTGCCTGGTCCTGCACGTTCATTAAGATCATTGTTATATTTGAGTCCATTGTTGCATCATACACTATGCATTTTGAGTGCCTTCCAACCTAAGGGACCTATCTTTAAGTTTATGTCAATGTCTTTTGTGATCCAAAGGATTTTAATTGACTAATTTACTGAGGTGGATTACCAGGTCTTTCTCCCTAGTCTTTCTTAGACTTGAATCTCCACTGAAATCTATTCACCATGGGTATACCAGTGACATAGCTTCCAAAGTCCCAGCAATATGCAAGCTACCACGGTATAACAAACCAACAGACAGGTGGTGGAAGATCATGACAGTTCTGGGCAAATCAATTAATACGTAGTTTGTCAGTTTCTTTATGTCAAGCACACTTGTAGTCTAAATCCATACACACCTCTGTTGAAATAAAAAGACACCTCCCCAAACCAACAACCTAACAAACTCCCCAGGTGATTTTTTATATCAACTCGTATGACCCTAATGGGCAGAGTAGAACTGCCTCATAGGCTTTCTAAGGCTGTCGTCTTTATGAAGCAGATTGCCACATCTGTCTACTTCTGAGAGGCGGGTGAGTTCAAACTGTCGACATTACAGTTAGCAGCCAGTCACCTAACCACTGCTTCAACCAGCCTTTACGTGCTGAAGTACCCAGACTCTCCAAACTCACGGCCATTGAATTGATGCTGACTCTGTAGGACAGGGTAGAACGGCCCCTGTGGTTTTCTGAGCCTGTAACTCTTTATGGGAGTGGAAAGCCTCGTCTTTCTCCTGCAGAGAGGTGGGTGGTTTCAAACTGCTGACCTCATGATGAGTAGCCCAGTGAGTAACCACTATTCCATCAAGACACCTAAAACCTCCTTTAATCAGCTAGCTATACTAAAGTTCCCCCATGATCTTTAAGTTGTTTTGAAGTGTTCTTAACACGTTCCCTTTGCATCGTTCGGTTTTTAATATTGAAAAGGTAGAACTCATACTTACAAGCTTTGTTTGTACTTAACCTTTATATAAAACTCTCTCTTATACATGAGTTTCTGTGAATTTGTTTCTCTAAAGTACCCAGACTAACACATATGCTAGTCTGTGAGGTAGTTAGTTTGTTGTGTCAACCTGGCCAATAAACACATGTGGGGTTAATTGAAGGGTGGAGGGATAAATGGCTTGAGCCTTGTCTTTCTAGTTCTTGGGTCTCTTGCTTTGTGATGGTCGGACCAGGGTGCAGCTGCCTTAACCAGTGCCCTGCTTCAGCTTGCAAGGCTCACTTCCCGCAAGACATCCCCAAGGAGAAGCTGCATGGACCTACCTCAATGCAGCCCTGGGTACTGGAGCACCCGTGTGGAGACCCCTGCCAGTGCTGGGATGCTGACACATTCACTGATTCAGCTTTCCTCCTGCAGTCGGCATCATTGCATATCACATGTGTTTTGTGAGATGGAGGAGGACTTTGTAGATGGGTGTCGGGCATATGGGTTATTGTTGGACTTGTGGGCTTGGGCAGCACTGGGTTGGGATGTTTTCTTGATGTGCACTTAACCTTTATATAAACTCTCTCTTATACATGAGTTTCTGTGGATTTGTTTCTCCAAAGTACCCCGACTAACACATCATGCTAAGAAATTTCCCTCGTTATTTTAGTTACCATATACTGGAACAAGAGAGTGCCTGCCCTTGGTCTTTGCTTTTTATCCCCTCCTATCCCACTTGACGGAACATGGTTGAGGGTATTGGCCATTCTTAGTTGAGTTCAGGAGCATCTGTGTCATGATGTCATTGGTACCTAGTGTGTGCACCCAGGTTGACCTTCACCTGTATCTAGGTGACCTTTGTGTGTGCCCAGCTTTGGATTGCCTCCATAGGTGTCTAATGTGTGCCTGACTTCTTTCCACCCCCTTTATTGTGTCATGGCCATCTAATTTTTGTTTAGTGTAGGTATTTGGCGGAGACAGCCCCCTTTACTCTAGTTTTCCTACCTAACAGTTATGGGGATTAACAGATCTTTCTGTGTTCTTGGCTATCCTTGCAACTACTTGGATCAACGATGGCTACTTTGACTCTTAAAGTGTCAGCTATTTCCAACTGTTAAAATAACCAGTTTGCCTGGCCTTTTAACTATGTAAATCAATTGTTCTGAGCTGACCAGTTAAACCCAAGTCGATTCTACGTTTGAGAAAACCTGTTAGTCACTATGAAATCTTTCTAGTTAGTTACTACGTCTTTCCTGTGGCTGTGCTTTCAGTTTCTCACTGGTTATGAAAGTGGTTGATCCTGGAGGGCTTTTTGCTGTTGGAAATGTCAAGGTTTTCCTCATCAACGTCAACAGTAAGGACCCCATTCTCACCTGCAGGTAAGGACATAAAACATGAAGCATCCTGTTTTAACTTGACCTTGCAAACTCAATATGGAAATATTGTTTCTGACATTCATTAGCAAAATTTCCATTACAATGGATTTTCCCCCTTCTTTTTTTGTCAAAAAAAGTGTGCTTAAAAAACAAAGGAAAATTATTTAAAAGTATAAAATTTGTTGAAGTCAGAATAAAATAATGTGTTATACTATTGTTATATAAATTATTCAATATATACTTAATATATGATGTGCTTGATTGTCTCTCATTAACCTTAAAGAAAGTTGTGATTAAAATGATATATGTAAAAAAATCCAAACAATATGGAATCTATGTAAACTTTGTGAGGACCAGCAATTTTAAGGAACTGGATTTTATAGGCAAGAACAAAGTTGTTAAGAATACAGTCTCTAGAGTCGGCCCAACTTGGTCAAATGATCTCTCAGCTGATTATTACTTCTGCAACTTACTTAATTTTCTAAAATCTCAACTTCACATCTGTAAGGACAAAATTGTGCCTGTTCTTTATTCCCTAGGGCTACGGTGAGGAATATGTGAGGTAGTACATAGAATGGTCTTAGTTTTGTGTTTCAACTGTGCTAAGTACTCAAAAAGTGGGTTAGAAATGAATGCCATCATTTTCACTTTCATCATTATGACCTCCAATTGTCTGTCCCTCTACCACCAAACTCACTGCCATGACTCGGTTCAGAATCACAGTGACCCTATAAGTAGAACTGCTCCTGTGGGCTTCTCAGACTATAAATCTTGATGGCAGTAGAAAGCCTCAATTTTCTCCTGTGGTGTGGCCGTTGGGTTTGAACTGCTAATCTTGAGGTCAGGAACCCAAAATGTAACCCACTAAGTGAGTAGGCTCCTCCACCACCAGGGACGGCAGAAAAGACTATACATCTAACAAATGCTACTCTAATTAGCTTTTCTTTTTTTTTTTTTTTAAAAAAAACAAGTTTACTCAGTATGAACAATACTGCTTTGAGTTTTACTTCGGTAAACTCAACTCTACACAATAAAGTTGACATTGCGCTGGATGAAGAAATTCCAATTGGGAAAACAATTGGCCAGTGCCAGGCAACCGATGAAGATAACTTGGGAGAACTAACCTTTGAATTGGATCCAGGAAGTGTTCATTTCACAGTTGATAAAGGTAGGTGGAGAATTATTCTCAACAAATTATATCTCTTACCATATGCTACTGTCATCATCTGTTTATTATTTGTATTTCCTTCACAAGACTGAACTTCCTGAAGACAGTGCATCTTCAGCTAACGCTATTGGGTAATAGATGGTATATTCATATGTGTCGATCTGTCCCCCCTCAGATATTATCATTTTAGTTCAGCTGGCAGGAATTCATTTCTTTACTTGAGGATTTATTTGGGGTCTGGTGCCTACTCCATACTCTCTTCATTTCCAATCATCTCTCCCTCAGAGCATGTTACAAATGTTGAAGAAATACTACCTCCCAGAAATACCCATCCCCACTCCAGCTCCTAACTATTGACTGTAGGAAGTTGAATGCTCTAGCTCTTTGCCCCTGGACAATTTTGAAAGTGTGTTCTACTCTGGTTCTAATGTTCCCCAGTGGGGTTAGCCTCCAGTTTCCCACGGTGGTGATCTGCTTCATCAAAAACTTCTAATTGGCAGCTTTTCCTTTCTTGCCTTCCTTCTCTGGAGTGGCAGGAGCCGTGTCCCAGCCTTGCCCTGGTCACAGCCCACACAACCTACTTGCCCTGAGATCCACTTCAAAAGTCTGCGTCTATGGCAGCTGGAAAGATACCAGCTCAGAGAAGAAGCATTCTTTCATATCTGCAAGATTGCACAGATCTCTGTACTGGGCGTCTGCTCTCACACTTAACCTTTCTCAGCTCCTGCACAGAACAGTTAGTTGGAATGCATTTTTTTAAAGGTCACATTGGGTTATAGCCCTTCCCTGGGTAGAACTCTCCAGTGATTTCCCTTTGCGCTTGGATTGCAATGCAGACTTCTTACCTCACCCACAGATCTTGTTTTCTCTGGTCCTTGTCTCACTCCTTCCAATTGTATCCTGCCTTTGTTTAACATCTAGGCCTCCTGTGTCAGGATCTCTGCCCTTGCGTTTTTTCAGGGCATGACCATTAGATATTACCAGTTATTTTTATCACCAGCATAGCTTTAATTTTTGTTAACATATTGCGGTTGGATCCCAAGTTTACTCGTGTTTTGCGTGCTGTTATGGACGGATCATGAGATAACTCGTGATTTCTACACGCTCTCCAGATGCCATCTGCTTGGATATATTTTAACTACTTCGTCCATTTAGGTGTTTACATCAGTAGTGAATGTATCAAACACTATTGTCTTCATGATCTTTTTGTTTATTTAGCATTATGGTGTATTTTGGTTAAATCAATTAGTTGCTATTTGTTTGAATTGTTTTGCGAGGAGTTGTGCACTTATCATGATCAAACCTCAGTGAAATGTAAACCATCACCTAAATCACTCAAGTGGTCTCCCGTTACACAAAAAGACACGAAGAAATTCTCAGTCCTAATTCTTCTAATTTTTCAAAGTAATATGGATTATGTTGATTATTTTTACGAGAAGTTTATAATTTCATGAAGTTCATAATTCATAAAAGTAATGTTCCGCATACATTGCAAAATATTGTTTCATAATGTGAGACAACATTTTATATTCAAAAACTAAAAGTTATAAATAAATATGATAAAAAGTTGATGAGATGTAAACCCATTTATGGTTTAATGGAAAAAACACACAAAAAAACTTAACAGCTGAAAAAATACATGGCCACTTGGGTAGGTTGGTAAAAAAATATCCGGTCTTTAATGTGCTCTTACAGCTCTTATAAACATCCATACATCAATTATATAAAGCACATTTGTACATATGTTGCCATCATCATTTCCAAAATACTTTCTACTTGAGCCCTTGGTATCAGCTCCTCTTCCACAACCCCCTCCTTCCCCCACTTGTGACTCCTTGATAATTTACAAGTTGTTTTTATTTTCACATTTTACATCATCCACTGTCTCCTTTCAC
>NW_022103928.1:17090588-17095564 GCF_000313985.2 Echinops telfairi
TTTTTTTTTTTTTGAAGAAACACTTTCTTAGTGTTTGTCTGTCAGCCCAGATTGTAAATTTCATAAAGCCCTCATTGTTGCATAGATAGAAGTCAGTTCTTGACCCATAGCTGGCACTCAGAATGTCTTTGTTGAATGAATGGGTAATTGGTAAAGGGAAGCATAATGAGTCATGATCTTATTGAGATTCTTTATAATGTTTTCTGTAATGGTAATCAACTCTCATTCCTCATGCTTCAATTTCTCTGATCCCATTTGTCCTTCATGACCTGAAATCAAGGCTTCCTCTTCTTGAAAGTTTTCTCTGTTCTCCTAACAAACACACTTTAATTTTTGCTATCAGCTAATATAGCATGATGAATGATTATATTTTGGTTATATTTATAAACAATCACATACTCACACCTATACTTTGAACCAGTTTATTAATTCTAATGCTTGGGACATAATTTATATGTTATTTTTCTATTGCCACGTGCACAAAAAGTCCACCTTGGAAATGCTGACCTGGTCCCCAGTACAGCAGACTGTGTTGTGTTGTTCCAGAGCATGGGGATGTGATCACTACTGCCCGCCTGGATGTGGAGAGAGCAGGTTTTGTGAGCATTCAGTCCTTTTCCATCAGGGCCTGTGACCAAGACCGGAGGTGTGCAGCCATTCCAGTGGCTGCCTATATCCATGGTATCAATGATAATGCTCCATTCTGTGATCAATATCTGATCAGGTAAGCTGAGAAAGGGTGGGCAGAGGCAAGAATTCAGAGTGGGCAAGAGCAGAGGTATTGCGTACTTACAGAGCTGATCATCAAAGTGACTCTCGTTCAGCCAGATGTTCTTGCTCTCGTTAGTGCTCAGGCATGACCACATTTTACGGGTCATTTTATGGCTGCATTTGAGATAGGGTTGGCAGATTCAGTAAGGGAATGTTGACACCGCAGCAAAAAGTTCTGAGTTATCTTGCTCACAATGACCTGTTGGGCCTATTTATGCCTGAAAGCTAGTCTTCTAGATCTGACAGTAAGTGGTTCAGGACTTGAGTTTGGGGGCTGCATATTTGGCTTGGATTTCTGGTTCCATCATTTACTAGCTTTGTGATCTTCAGTAATTGAATTAAGTCCTTTGAGCTCAATTTCTTAAATTCATAAAATGGTCTAACAATAGCACTTACTCACTAGGGTGGTTATGAGGAATAAGTGGGATACTTTATTTAATAGTCTGAGCACATGATCCAAACTTTGCAAATGTTAGTTATTACAGGTCCATTACCCCTTATCTGAAACCCTTGGCACTTTCAGAGCAAAGACTATTTCTGTATTAGGAGCATAGTATGGTTGTGTATGTGGGAGTAGCGGTGGTTCAGTGGTAGAATTCTGTTTCCATGTAGGAGTCTTGGGTTTGATTCCTAGCTAGTGCATCTTATATGTGGCTGCCATCCGTCTGTCAGTGGAGGCGTGTGTGTTGCTATGGTGTTAAACAGTCTTCCACGGAGGCTCCAGACTGACACACACTAATTGGGTGGCACAAAGTATTAAATGTTTGACTATTAAAGGAAAGGCTGGCAGTTTTAACCCACCTTAAGTGTGGGAAACAGAAGGATTTCTCCCAAGTTGTCTTCCCCAAACATATGCCAAACTTAGCTGCTTGCGAATGACTATACACTTGGAGGTCATCAGAAGTAGATCAGGGGTTATTCTTCCTAAGCCACCAGCCATCTAGACCAAGCAGACACCACTGTTTATCTCACAACAAGTAGGGCCCACTCCCTTCTGATAAGGAGAGTAGTTATCTGTTTCCTTGTAGGAGACCCCGAGAGGTCAAACCCGCCAAGGATGACCAAGGTTAGGCTGCCATCATGAATCTAGGGTCCGCCCATCTTGTCACATGTATACCCCTAGTCCCTCCCATTCCTATGTGGACACCCCTAGCTCATCCCCTTCCTGTCATGCTTATGCCTGTCATACATCCCCTTCCTACGATGTGTATGCCTATTGTACTGCTCCTTCCCGTGGCATGTGGTTACCTGTAACCATGCCTCCCGAAGGAGAGATAACCTTTGGTTAGCAATAAAGTGAGAGCTCTCTCCTGCTCTCGTGCCTGGGTTCCCCCCACAAGGACCACCAAGCGGGGCTGAGGTGAGCATGCTACCATGAATTGGGTCTGACTCCATTATTCCAATCTCTCTTCTACCTCTCATGCTCTCTATGACTTTACTATAATCTTTACTTATTATTGCTGTGCCTACCGAACCCGTGATGATTTGTGGGGGATCCTCCACTCCCCACACTTAAGCCACCTCAGAAGATCTAGGTATGTGCTTTTGAACAATCACAGCCTGGATAACTGGTGACAATTC
Source organism: Echinops telfairi (assembly GCF_000313985.2). Classification (NCBI taxonomy): domain Eukaryota; kingdom Metazoa; phylum Chordata; class Mammalia; order Afrosoricida; family Tenrecidae; genus Echinops; species Echinops telfairi. The sequence goes on from NW_022103928.1 coordinate 17,092,941, forward strand.
TCTGCACACACTGGGCCACCAAAAGTGGGAATCAGCTCAATAGCAGCAGATTTTAAAATATATACATGGGACTGTATTTTTGTTCATAACATATGTAATATTTCTAGTGGGGACTGGTAGTATTTCAATCATGGAAATTTTGAAGTAAGTCAAACCCATATGAATATTCACATTAAGAGGGACAAATGAAGATCTTATACTTTAGCTAAAGTTATGCTGCCCAAAACTTCAGTTTCATACAGGATCTGATGTCAAAGAAGTTATGAGAAGAATTTGAGGTTCAGGGATTGAGGGATTTGGAAATCGGATACAGGATTGTGGACTTTATTGTCTACATGGCTACATCTGAATCTAGTATCCGAATGAAGCTCAGTCCCCAATCCTATATTATACCACTGTCTATGCCTTTTTTTACCCCAGTCTCTCAATTATACACAGGAACTGCCCAGGGTCTCCTAAGCTTTATTCCCGGCTACAACAAATGAGATTAAGCAAAATACATATGGATTGCTGAATGTAAAACCGATGATCTGTCCTATAAACATTCACCCAATTCACAATGAAACGTTTTTGAAAAATCCTTAAAACCTCGAGTCATTGCTGCCAAGTCCTTTCTGACCCATAGTGCCACCATGGGATAGTGTAGAACTACCCCACAGGGTTTCCAGTTTTGTCATATTTATGGAAATAAACAGCCACATCTTTCTCTTGTAGAGCAGCCGGTGGGCTTGAACCTCCAAACTTTTGGTTAGTAGCCAGGTGCTTAACCATTTCATCCTCAGAGCTCTTTCAAATGCTTAGAACTTGTTTAGTTAAGGGCCCTGTATGCATTCAGGAAGTGTTATCCATCACCACCATCATCATCAACATCATCATCATCACCACCCCAAGTGTCTCATAGTTAATGAAATCCATATGCTGTACCCAGTGCTCTATAATCCGTGGAATATTTTATGTGCTCATTTTACTTTAAGGAGATTGTATCTTGTTGAGGCAATAAGATGAATGCATATAAAACAGTAATAAAAGCGTATAATGCAACTTTACCTTAAGTCCTATTTGCTGTGATTTGATTGTTGAGAGGAAGTACATAAAAAGTTGGAATAGTACGATGAGCTTCCTGAGGATCGAGTAGGCTTTAAATGTTGAGCAGGAAGAGGTAAATAAATGGATTAATATAGAGAGGTAGGAATAAGTCTCCCATGACTATTGGATGGAAGAACTGTCCACGTTGGCCACCATGCCTAGATACTCCGTGTTGGAACAATTCCAGAGAAGTATCTGTTCCCATTCAAGCCCTTCTTCATTGAGATGATGCAGCTGATGAATTGCTTTCCTTAAACAAGTACTTAGCTGGATGCTCCCAGTAAATGAGAAAAACCGTTCCAATATCATAGCACCTTCTAGGAAATGGCTTCCCAGGTGGTGCTCCGAAGTTCATCTTTCTGCCTCAGAAAAAATAAGGTTTCTATACATGTGTATTATCCAAACTAGTGGATAATATGGGGAAAGCATAGCATTCTTAAGGAATATTCTTCTAAAGTGCTTTTTCTTCTTAAAAAATAAAACAGATATAAAGGCAAAGAGGTGATTGCAAAAGATACAGTAGTTGCAAGACTCTCATGTCATGACGTGGATGAGCCTCCTGATATACTCCGTTATGCTCCAAGCTCAGGGCCAATTGGGTCTGGACAACTTTTTGAGCAGGTGCCAAATGCTGCCAATCTCATTCAGGTGAGCATCAGTTACTGTATTTTCTGGACTTTCCCCAAAGAGATAGGGTCATTTGATGGCCACATTTGAGATAGTGTTGGTGGATGCTATAAGGAGAGGTTGGACACAGCAGAGAAGAGTTTTGAGCTGTCTTGCTAGAAGGTATTTGAGCAAATCCTTCATTGCCTTGTTGCCAACCTTCATTTCCTACCCAACCTTCATTTCCTACTCTTTATAATGAGTGCATGATAACTTATTCCATATTCAGCGAGGGAAACAATTTAGAGGCTATAAATCATTGTGAATTCCTTAGAGGCAAGTCTGTATGATCATAATATTGAACAGGTTGACCAGGAACTCGTCTCTCCATCCTCTTTTAGATTCCAGGCTTTTTACTAGTAGAGGATGGACACAATACATTTATTTATTTCATCCCCACATGGGACTTTGCCTTGGAAGAAATCATCCTTCTAACTCCACATTTTAGTAGATCTTTGTTTCAAAACAACAATCCCCCAGCATGATTCTTCTTTTTTTTTTAATTAAATACTTTTATTGGGGGTTCTTACATCTCTTATCACAATCCATACATTCATTGTGTCAAGCACATTTGTACATATGTTGCCACCATCATTTTCAAGGCATTTTCTTTCTACTTGAGCCTTGGTATCAGCTCATTTTTCTCCCTCCCTTCCCTGTCCTCCCTCCCTCATGAACCCTTGATAAGTTCTAGATTATTATTTTCATATCTCACATCATCCTCTGTCACCCTTCACCCACTTTTCTGTTCTTCGTCCCCCTGGGAGGGGTTATATGTTGATTCTGTGATTGATTCCCCCTTTCTCCCCCCACCTTCTCCTTATCCTGCTGGTATCTCTATTCTCATTGTTGGCCCTGAGGGGTTTATCTAT
>NW_022103928.1:17095940-17108663 GCF_000313985.2 Echinops telfairi
TTTAAGACCCCAGACACTATATTTTTTTATAGCTGTGCACCATCAACTTTCTTCACCACATTTGCTTATGCACCCATTTTGGCTTCAACGATCATGTAGGGAAAGTGCGCATCACCGGATGCTGGATTATTAGAACAAAGTGTTCTGTTGAGAGAGTACTTGAGTTGAAGCCCAATGTCCATCTGCTACCCTAATTCTTAACATATAGATATGAGTATATAGATCTATTTCCCTCTTGTTATATAAAAATATATTTACTTATGTACATACCTGTATTTAAACCTCTATAAATGTTCTTGCCTTCTGGTTCTTTCCTCTATTTCCTTTTACTTTCCTCATGTCCTACCATCATGTTCGGCCTTCATTTGGGTTTAGTAATTCCTCACTGTTACATTGCCCTTGATTAAGCCCCACTAGGCATCCTAAGCCCTTCTCTCCATTGATTTTAGTTTACTTATTGTTCCCTTGTCCCTGGGTTGGTTCCCCACCATCTTCCTTTCTCCCACCCCCCCTTCTCCTATATCCCCCCAGAACCATCGGTTCAATTGCTTTTGTCTCAGAATTGTTTATCCTGCTTATCTTATCTAGATAGACATGCAGAGACATTAATAAGAGCATAAACCAGGCAAAGCCAAACAAAACAACAAAGGAAGACAAAACCAACAAAACAATAGCAACAACAACAAAAAACAATAATAACAACAAAAAGAAAGCCTATGACAAAAAAAAAGGAAAACCTATAAACAGTTCCAAGTCTGTTTGCTGACTTTTAGGAGTGTTTTCCAGTTGAGTCTGATGGGGTGCCACACTCTACCTCCAAAGTCTACTTTTGGTATTCCCCAGGGATTTCATCGCTTTGCTCTCCTTGCTGCTCTGTTGCATACCCTTGGTGTTTCGCCCCAGTGTAATGGGGTCAGATTGGGCACAATTCCCACACCGTGTCTCTAGTGTTGTCCCATGTAGTGCTATGGTTCAGTGAGGGACGTCATGTCTCATGGAGGGGCCAGCCTTATGGTCCTCTCTGTGCATTGTTTGCTCTGAGCAGGACCTCTCTATTGCTTCCCTGCTCCAGGCCAGTATGTTGTATTCATGTCTTGGCACACCAGTTGAAGCCTGGTCTCTCTCTCCCTCTACTGTGGAGCTATAACAATACCCTCCCCTTGGGTGGGTTAGTGCCCTGCTCCTCCCCACCACCCATGTCTTTCTTTCTTTCCCCATCCTATTTAGTTGGCTGCCATATGTATCCCTGGATTGGGTTTGGTCCCTGTCATGGTACCTGGATCTTGCCCCAAGAATGATGTATATAATAGCTTTTCCCCTATGCCCCATTTTTTAACTTACCTCAGTCAACTCATGTTGTACTTATTCTTTTATGCTTGGCTTACTTTGCTTAGTAAACTTTCCTCCAGTTCTTTCCATGTGGCAATGTGCTTCACATGTTCATCACTGCTTTTTAGAGATGTGTTGTACTCCATTGTATGTATGTACCACAGTTTTTTGATCTATTCGTCCCTTGATGGAAATTTGGGTTGTTCCCAACTCCTTGCAATTTTAAACTGTGCTGCGATGAACATTAGAGCACAGATGTCTGGCCGTAGTTTGTTTCTTGCTTCTTTTGGGTATATGCTCAGTATGGCAATTGCTGGGTCATATGGTAGCTCGATTTCCATCTGTTTTAGGTATCTCCAAACCTATTTCCATGATGGCTGTACATACCTACAGGTCCACCAACAGTGGATGAGAGTTCATATCTCACCACAGACCCTCCAACACTTGTTGCTTTCTGATTTTTTGAATTGGGCTATCTTTGAGGGTGTTAGGTGGTTTCTCAGAGTTGTTTTAATTTGCATTTCTCTTATGGCTAATGATTGGGAACATTGTATTATATGTTTATTGAACTCTGCCTTTTAATGTCTGAGTTCAGTCCATTGATATTCAGTGTTAGTACATCCATCTGTGTACTCTGTGATGTCATCTTGTATCTTTTGTTTTGGGTGTTTTCCTACCTACCAATCTTACCAGGTTGTGTTGTTTGTGTTTGAGGGGGTTCATTTTTGCCTTTTTTCCACCATGGAGCTAATGCTATCTTGGGGGGGTGTTTCCTCTTTGTTGCCTTCTGGGTGGAGTTGTTCTATGTGTTGGTCTCCTATTTGCGCTCAGTGAGTGTTGATCTTCTGCCCATACTGGGTTGGCAAGGATCTTTTGTAGGTTGGGTTTCTTGTGATGTAGTCTTTGAGTTTTCATTACCTGGGAAGACTCTTACTTCTCCATCTATCTTAATTGATAATTTTGCTGGATATAGTATTCTTGGGTTTGTGTTATTTTGCTTCAATTTTTGGAATATGTTACTCCATTCCCTCCTCTTCTTGATCATGTCCACTGATAGGTCTGAACATATTCTTATTTGAGTACCTTGATAAGTGACTATTTGGTTTTCCTTTGCTGCTCTTATGATCTCCTTTCCTCATAGTTGGGTAATTTAACTATTATGTGCCTTGGTGATTCTTTTGCGATTAAGTCTGGTTGGTATTCTTTTGGCCTCCTGAATGATTGCCTGATGTTCATTTATTAAGCTCGGGAAGTTTTCCTCTAAGAATTTCCTCGCTACTTTTGCTGTTGGCTTCTTTGTTGTGTCTTGTTCTGGTAGCCCAATTATTCTAATATTGCACCTCTTCATAGCATCAGGCATGGCTCTCAGGTTTTCTTCAGCTTCTCTTATTGTCTTTTTTGCCTGCAGTTTCTGTTTGTTGAAGTCTGCCTTGTTATCCACTAGGACACTGGTGCGATTCTCTATCTCCTCAAGACTGTTGGCAAAGTCTGTTAATTTGCTACTGGATTTTGTTATTTCATCCCGTAAGTCTTGTATTTCCCTTTGGTGCCTGGCCTTTATTTTCTCTATCATTTTATCCATTTTCTGTATTGCTTTCCTCATATCCTGTTTGACTCCAAGCAGCATTCTGAAGATTTCTTTCTGTGGCAGGTCAATGTCTTCTTCTTCTATGCATGCCATTAGGTTAATGGCTTCTTCTGGCATTGTCTTCGGTTTCTCCTGCTTTTTCACTGAGGCTGTTGGGGCTGGTTGCTGTTTGCATATTGTTTTATGGGAGACTGGCGCCATCTTCCAGAGAGTCGAAGAACACTTGGCTCTCTCTTTAGGAGTCTCGTATGAGTGCTTCTTCAAACTACCTGCAGCTAGCTGCACTGGGGGGTTGGGCTACCACTTTATCTTCCTGCGGTTTCACTCTTATCCTAGCCAACCAGTATTCCGTTGTTTGGAATGTGAGTTGGATACTCCTCTCACAGTACACTGGTTGGGTGGTTGTGGGGCCAGGAGGATGGCACCGTACTGGCGGATTTTCCAGGAAACTGTGGTGGTGTGGCCCATGGGGCTTGAAGCACCTTGGATGTCATGTGAGGGTTCCCGCTACAACAGGAGTGCTGTGGAGGCTGGGTGGGTGTACCCTCCTTGGCAGGCAGAATTACCCTAGTCAGAGCGATCGCTGTGGAGGTTGAGCAGATGTTCCCGCAGTGGTGTGAAGCACCACAAACAGCAGGTAGGAGTTCCCTCTGTAGGGCCTTGGGGTATAGGTGGGAGTTATCCCAGCCATTTGAAAGGGAGATCCCCCAGACGTTTGGGGGTCCAGGGGTGATTTCCCCAGGTGCTTGTAAAGCCAATGAGTGCAGGTGGGAGCTCCCCCAACTGGGAAGCTGGAGTTGCCCTAGGTGGAGTGGAGTAGCCTGGAGGCTGGTAGTGGCATGTGAAAGGAAAGAGAGGGGGAAGAGGAGAAAAGGAAAGAAAGGAGAAAACAAAGACAAGAACAAAACTAAAAACAAACTAACACACATAAGATAAAGCAGAGACAAAACAAAGAAACAGAGAAAGAAAACAACAAAAAAGAAAAACTGAGCCAAAGGAGCCCATGGTGGGAAAAGAGAGAAGAGACAGAAGAAGCAGTAAAAATAAGAAAAAGGGAAAGAAAGACAACAAAATAAGAAAAAATAAAAATAAATAGTTAGCTTAACCCAGTGCTGTGCCGTGTGCAGCACTGCCTCATGTCGTGTCCAGCACTGTCACAGGGGGCAGGCTGGGGCTCTCCTCACTCGTTGGGTGGAATTGCCATAGGCAGAGGGTAGGGGGCTCGAATCCAGCAGTGGCATGTGGAAGGAAAGAGAGGGAGAGAAGGAGAAATAAAAAAAGGAGTGGAAAGAAAGAAAGAGAAAGAAGAAAAACAAAACAAAATACAACTGAGCTCGCTGAGACTGACTGTGGTGGGAAAGAGAGAAGAGAGAGAGAGAGAATAAAAATAATAAAAGTAAGGAGAGAGCTGAGCCCTGATCGCCTGACCTTGGGACTGGAGGGGTTCAAACCTTGCCTCAAGGTGTTGGGGTGATGTGCCCGCTTTGGTGTAGGATCCCACAGATGCTGGGCAGAATTATCCTCGTAGGCAAGATCACAGCGGAGGCCAGGCAGCAGTGCCTGCAGCAGTGTGGAGCACTGGAGATGACTGGTATAGCTGCCTTGTGCAGTATGCAGCACTGCAGCAGGTGGGAGGAAGTTCCCTCAGCCACATGCAGGGCCTCAGGACAGGCAAGAGATCCCCCAGCCACGAGAAGGACTGTAAGGGACAGGCAGGATTTCCCAGCTGCATGTAGGACCACTGAGGGTGGACAGTGGCTCCCCACATTGAGTTTGCTGAGTTGCCCTAGTTTGTGCTGAGACTGCTGATGTCCCAGTAGCTCAGAGAAGTTTTGGTTGTTTTTTTGTTTTTTTTTGTCCTGGCAAACTGGAATTCAATTAAATTAGCCCCCTGGGTATAGGCTGTCTTAGGCTTTGTGGAAATGTTCTGAGACTGATGTCTGCTCTAGAGGCTCTTTGTTATGTTGAAAGCCTCTGGGCTATGCTCTGTAGCTAACTTCTGGCATTCCTTAGCTCTGGCCACCTTGTTGGGTTGATGTAAGCTAAAGGAGGTGTTCTGCAGGTTCTCTTGGAGCTAAACAATGTGCCTGGGATTTGAAACTTTTACCAAGAAAATACTTTTTCTCCTTTTCATATTGGGCTTGCGTGGTGCCCTGATATTGGGCTGTCACTCTAACCCCCAGGGGAGGAGATCTAGCTTACCAGAGAGGTTTTCTTCTCGGCCAACTGGAACTGAATTGGCCCCCACCCCCAGCCTTCTATCAGCTACCCGTTTGTGTTCTGCCAAACTTTGATCTGACACAGGTAATTTTCCAGATGCCTTTTCAATCGCTGCAAATCTATGGCTACCGCGCCAACCCCCAGACTGAGCGCAAGGCAGCCAACAGCACCGGGAACTCTGGTGTGGGGTCCTGTGACCAGCTTTCAGAGGCTCCTCTCGAATCTGGCATCATGACCACAATTAGACAGCAGCCTGGGGCAATCGCCACTGCTGTGGGACTAGGACGCCTGGAGGGGCTTAGTCTGGAGGAGCCTGCAAGCCCAGCACAATGACCCAAGAGCCATCTCAGTGCATGCTCAGTTCGGTTTGTGAGTGAAAATAAAAAAACTGGGGCTCTGGACCAGACCCTAGTCCCCTGATTCTAATTTTAGTACTCAGCCTCCCAGTCTCATTCTCCTTACCACTTAATTTTCTGGTCTGGCAGCAGGAGTTTGGGCAGGTGGATAATTCTACCTAGATGCCATCTTCACTCTCTGAATAATTGGCATGATTATTCTTTAAACATCAGTAAAGACTTCATTATAGTAAGATTGTATGAGTGAGGAAGCCGTTTTTAAAAAATCACTTTATTGGGGCTCTTACAGCTCTTATAACAATCCATACATCCATTGTGTCAAGCACATTTGCACATGTTACCATCATCCTTTTCAAAACATTTCCTATGTACTTGAGACATTGGTATCAGCTCCTCATTTTTTTTACTATCCCCCCCATGAACCCTTGATAAATCATTATTTTCCTATCTTACACCATCTGCTGTCTCCCTTCACCCACCTTTCTGTTTTTTGCCTCCCTTGGGGGTCGGGAGGCAGTTATACTTTGATCATTGTGATCAGTTGCCCCTTTCTCCTCCCACCTTTCCCCTACCCTCATGGTATTGCTGCTTCCATTATTGTTCCTGAGGGGTTTATCTGTCCTGGATTCCCTGTGTTGAGAGCTCTTATCTGTACCCGTGTACATGCTGTGGTCTAGCCGGATTTGCAAGATAGCATTGGCTGTGTGCGTGGGGAGCATTGGAGCACTAGAAGAATGTTGTATGTATTGTTGGTGTTCTACTGCACCCTGGCTGGTTCATCCATTCCTTGTGACTCTTCTGCGATGGGATGTCCTTTTGTCTATTTTTGAACCTTCTCTTTGTTCCTAATCTCAACACTTTTTGATAAATTCCAGACAGCAAGTTGAATTTTTGTATATGCTGTGGGATTTGAAAGCTTGAGTACTGAGCTAAGAGGTTTCCTGAACTCCCTCTTTCTTTCTTTCTTTCTTTCTTTCTTTCTTTCTTTCTTTCTTTCTTTCTTTCTTTCATAAAACATTGTATTGGGGACTTGTACAGCTCTTATAACAATTCATACTAAACCAAATTTGTTTTTTTGTTTATAAGCAGAATTTGGAAAACGACGGCAATTTTGTAAACATGTTGCTAACTAACTCTCGGGCCTTCGCATATGAATTACTCTCTCTGCTCATCACCCACCTGAAATTAGTTTCTTCATTTTCATCACTTGCTCCTATACACTTTCCATTGCCACCACTAGTGGCTTAGCTCTCCCGCCAATGAATTCCTAAAAGAAATTCTACTTTCCCTGTCAAACTAGAAAACAAATGCTGTTACCTGTCAAAGCATTAGATTCTCTTGTGGCTATCTATATAAATGTTGGCCTTTCTCATTTGTTTGTTACCTTTACAAATAATTCTGTGTGGTTCACTATTGTGCTAGTGGTTCACTATTGTACTAGTGGTTCACTATTGTCTGACTTGGTGCTTAGAAAGTGTTCAATATACTTTAATGAAAGGTTGAATGACTAAGCATTTAAAAATATGCAATACTTTTGGATATTTATACAATACCCAAACACCTGGGTAGTTGGTATTGCTCAACTCTAGTGACTAATAACTGGGATACATTGAAATGTTATCCAATTAGAATTATGTTCAAGTCTATGCTATGTGATCTTGTTTACAGCTGTATCCCCAGTGACTACAACAGTTCCTGGGACCTGAGTAGTACTGAATAAATGTTTTTAAAGTGGCAACTGATTTGTCATAAGAAGCCACATGCATGCACGTGTGCACACACACACACACACACACACAACCAGTCTCTGGCATATTTTGATGCTGTCTTATGAATTAAAATACCTGGACACTTCTAGATGTTCTAGAATGATTTATTACTTAAAGTATGTACATTTTTTAAAAAGTATGTATTCTTTCCTGAAATAATGCTGTATAAGGTGGCCAGAGATTTGGATTATGAAAATCCAGAGATGGTTTCAGCTGGACATATCTATGAAATGATGGTTTCAGTATTTGATGACCTACGTCCTTCTCATACAGGTAAGCTTGATACAATGTTTCCAGCACACTGAGTGTCCTTTCTTTCGACTCTTCCCTTGAGCTTTCTTTTTCCTTTTTTAATGTAAAGATTCTCTATATCTGGGGGGAAGTTCACTTGGGCCGGCAAAAGAGGAAGCGGAGAATTAGATTGACATTGGAAGCTATCGGTAGATCTGAGAGGAAGACAGGACCATCTCTTTAGTTTTTTTCCTCAAGCTATTTTATTAGTAGCTCATCCAGACAGCATACAATTCCATAGTTCAGTCATACCAAGCAGTGTTGCACAATTTCTATGAAAATCAGTCTCAAATCATTTTCTTTTTTCTTGAACTCCTTAATATCAGCCCCAAAACTTACTGCTGAGTTCATCCCTACTTAGCAATGTGGGACAGAGTAGAACTGATCTACACTGCCCCAAGGCTATAATCTCTGTGGAAGCTGACTGCCTCACCTTTCTCCTATGGAATCATGGTAGGTTCGAACAGCTGAACCTTTTGGTTAGCATGCCCTCAAATATAATACAATTCATAAAGATAGCTCTGGCTAGAGGCTCTTGGAGTTAGATGTAGTATCAGATGTGTTGACCCCAACCTGCATGCTTAACCTTTTGAGGACTCTATGTTTTATAATGCCAAGGATCTCTTATTTGGGAAGACCAAATAAGTTATTGCTCAATATGCAGCCCAAATAAGTAATTGGATTGCTTTGTTTTTTATTTTATTGGATTAGTTTACATGGCATTAGAGAACCATGATTTAAGGAAACCATAAAATGCTTGCCAAATTCTATGTCTCATTCACTTCCTGAAGGTGCAAAAAGAGGTTATTCCTCTCTGTCATTTACTCTTCTCAAATGATCCCACTATTTTGTGGGGCCAATCTGTGCTAGTATGGGCTCTTGGAACCATGAGATTAAGTTAAGGCTGATTGCATAGTCAGAAGGCACGTGACATTTGTTGGGTTAACAGTTCTGGCTTTCTTATTATAAAACCCCCCTGACATCAGAAGACCCCAAACAAACAAAAAACCACATTGTTGAGAACAAGAGGGTCAGAGCAGAGACTGCAAATCCATCTGTAGACAATGGGACATCCCCTCACAGAGGGTCACAAGGAAGGGATGAGTCAACCAGGGTGCAGCATAGCACTGATGAAACACACAATGTTCCTCTGGTTCCTTCCTCACCCCCCACTATCATGACTTTAATCCTGCCTTTCACTGAATATGCACAGGTTCAGATAAGAGATAAGAGGGAGGGGGGGAGGAAATGAGGAGCTGATGCCAGGGGTTTAAGTGGAGAGGAAATGTTTTGAGAATGATGAGGGCAATGAATGTATAAATGTGTTTTACACGATGGATGTATGTGTGGATTGTGATAAGAGTTGTATAAGCCCCCAACAGAATAATTTATTATTAAAAAAAAGAGAAACTTGTATGATAAACATGCTTTCAGACACTGAATACCTGCACTGTGACAAGTTAAAATCTTTTACTTATAGTTACCTTAAAATAATTTTCCACATGTTTATAATAAACTACTTTTGTGGAGTCATAAATTAAAAAAAAAGAGCTCATGGAATCCAGGAACAGGAATGGGAGTAGGGGTACCAGGATGGTAGGGAGAAGGGGGAACAGATCACAATGATTGACCCATAATACTCCCCCACCTCCAAGGGGGATGAACAACATAAACCAGGGGGGAAGGGACAGTGCTTGGTGTAAGATATGAATAATAATAATAAATAACGTATCAAGGGGTCACGAGAGTGGGAGGGGGTGTGGGATAAAATAGGAGCTGATACCAAGGGCTCAATAGAAAGTAAATGTTTAGAAAATAACGATGGCAACATAGGTACAAATGTGCTTGATACAATTGATGTATGGATTATTATAAGAGCTGTAATAGTCCCCAATAAGATGATATTTTAATATAAAAACAAAAAACAAAACCCTGAACCACAGATTTAAATTGTGTGGGGTGAAGCTGGAACAAAGCATTCAGCTAGTGAGTGAGCTTAGCCTGCCTGCCTACCCTGCTTCCCAGAATCTGCTTAGTGTTATACACATGAACGTATACTCGATGAACTCTAAATGTCATTTACACATTCAGCTACCTAGTACCATATATAAATGGTAAATTTACCAGCTATGGAGGTGTTTGTGAAAACAGAGGCTCACAAAGGTTTCTAGAAGCATCTATTGTGGCATGGTGGGCTACAAGTTGGGCTACTGACCAAGGTCAATGGTTGGAACTGCCAGCTGCTTGCCAGGAGAAAGATGAGACTTCCTGATCTTGTAAAGATTTAAAGTCTCAGAAACTCAAAGCATCAGTTGTACCCTGTCCTATGGGGTCACTATGAGTCAGAATCTTCTCAATGGCTGTGAGTTTTGGCTTGGTCTCTTTTATATATGGAAAGCATGCCAATAAAGGACCCCATAGGTCACTGGGTTTGAAGACCGCCAAGAAAATATGAGCTTGTGGACAGAGAATCGTGTTCAGTTTTAGGTTTTCACTGCTCAGTGAAGGAGAGCCTAGAGTAAGGGTAGCATTTATTTTTCATCTCTGATTTATTGGTGGAGGTTTCCTGGATTATTGGGGAGAGATGGATTTTGAGGTTGCATCTGAGCAGCATAGAAAGAGTGCCGTAGATATAGATGGTCAGAGGTTGACGGTCAAACTCAAACCTACGGCAGCTCAGTCGAGTCTGACTCAGAGTGGCTCGATTGGACAGAGCAGAACTGCTCCCTAGAGCTTCGGAGATGATACATCGATACATCGTTACAGGATCAGACAGCTTCACCTTTCTTCTGTGGAGAAGCTAGTGGGTTTGATCTGCTAACTTTTCTGTTAGCAATCCAATGCTTAATCTACAGGACTACTACGGTACCTTGGAATGGTGATATTCGTCATATTTGCAATGGATGGGAGCTTAATGCCGAGTTTTAAACCATAGATCTCGAACTCTTTTAATTTCTTTTGACTTCCTGGGGTGAAGTCTACAAATGGTACACAAAGTCACCCGACTATTGTGGAGAGGTGATGTGCCAGGGATGGATGCCAAGCATGACAGTATGCCCAGAAAAGTGCTTGCTGAATGTTTTATGCAAAAGGCTATTATGAGCAGGCTTCAAAATGTTCATGGGAAATTCCTCACACATAGCCCAGAAGATCTTTCATGAAGAGTGCTTTTTAAATTTTTAACAACTCTTATATTGATGGGCTAAAAACAAAGCCAGTCTCACTCCCACTGACTCTAGGTGGAATTACAGTGACTTTATAGGACAGAGTAGAATGGTCTCTGTGACTTTCCAAATTTGTAACTCTTTATGAGAATAGAAAACTTTGATGGAGCTGCTGGTGGTTTTGAGCTGCTGATCTTGCGGTTAACAGCCTAACTCATAACCACTATGCCACCTGGGCTCGTATAGATGGCCTAACTCATCCCTAAAGATCTACCCTTCTCACCAGATTTTAGGCTTTTCCTAAAAATATGGAGTAATCAAATTCCCACAGTAATAAATCCATGGGCTATCTGGTCCTAACAGCCCAACACATTCATAGAAAGTGCTCATAGAGGAGACTCGTAATATGGTTCAGTCTATTTTTACAGGCCAGATAATTAGCACAATTTTGAGTCTGTATGAATGCAATGAAAATCATGGTGTGGCAGAACTGTAAACAGCACCTGGTCTGGCAACACGTAAGTGGAATTAATTGAAGGGAGATGAAGGCTTTCACCAAAATCCCCTGTCTCTATACAACAGGGTTTCTTCACCTTTCTGGGGGCGGGTGTGTGTGTGTGTGTATGTTGGATGCTTTGAAGATTCTAATGAAAGTTGTAGACTTCAGAACTTTGCATATGGCCACACATACCCCAACATGAAGAGTGCTCCAGACCCCAGGTGGTAGAGACTCTGCGGACCCCAGCTTATGGCTTCTTGTTGCACCCACACAGCTCCATTTTCCAGGGAGGCACTGTGCAAGCACCTTCAGAACACACACTCTGCAAGCTAGTCCACTAAGAGGAATTCTGTGGTGAACACGTGTTTAGGGACCATTGCATGCCTGTGAGTTCTGAGTACATGACATGACATCGAATATGACATATTAGAACCCCTAAGATGTCTTACCATAAATGTATCTTTAAAAAAAACCAATCATTTTCTTAATCTGAGTATTTTGCATCTGACACATCAGCTTCTCGATAAGGATGTTTCGGGGGATGTTGGCCGATGTAGCTTCATCAGCAACCTCCTCGCTTTGTGGCCTTTTTCAAAGAATTTGATTCTGTGAACCTCAGTGTTTTCATTAGTACAATGGAGACCGTAATATGTATGTCTGGTAGAAAGAAGGAGCCCTGGTGGCACAGTGCTTAAGCACTCAAAAGGTGCCTGAGAATCGCAGGGCCATCCCTACCCAGTGGCTCTAAGGGAAAAAGACCTGGCCGTTTACTTCTGTACAGATGACTGCCGAGAAAACGGCGGGCACTTTCACTTGGTCACATGGACTTGTTATGAGTTGAAAATCGACTTGATGGTCCCCGGCAACCAATGGTGCAGACAATGCCTACAGGAGATCAAGTCTGCGCTTTGCAGAGTAAACATTAATCATTATTTTACTTTCATATGTAAAAAATTAACTTGTTAGCAAGTCATTTGCTTTTATGTGTGAACATCACATTTCTTTTTGATAGCTCTCTTTCTGATGTGCTGGTTTGAGCATGCTGTTTTAAAATATAGAATTCTTTGTTCCAACAAACCTCTGGTTGAGTGGAATATAATGTAATAACTACTTTTTTGATTTAAACTTTTGTAGTTTGAAAGAACGCTTTCTTGGACAGGAGCTCATTTTATGCATTCGATCCACACTGCCATGTAGGAGACTGGATTTAATGATATTTCTCTTTCAGAGAGGAGGATATTGGAGCCCAGAGAAGTAAGGTAGCTTAAGGCCACATCATACATTACCTCCCGCCAATAGATTTATTGACAAGTAACCTAAATATATTATTCAATAGTTCAATCACTCAATCATATCACAGAGAATTGTTCAATCAGCCCCACATCAATTTTTAGAGGACCCTCACCAATAGTTAAATCACTTAAAAAAATCATTTTATTAGGGGTTCATACAACTCTTATCACAATCCATACATATATCAATTGTGTAAAGCGCATTTGTACATTCA
>NW_022103928.1:17109780-17119058 GCF_000313985.2 Echinops telfairi
AATCCATTTTAGAGCTCTCTCCCATCTCCTGTCTTCATCAGTTACTCCAGAAATACCCTTTCCCTCCCTATGTCGCCCCCACTGCCCCGCTGTGTTCCTTATATCCCCTGTATCCGTTATTCTCATTATGCATCCACTCCTCCTGTGCTTCACAGCTGGGAGACCCAACAGAAAACAATAAAACACTAAACCACGTTAAGGTGGCAAGGGTACAAACATAATAGTATACAGACAAAAATACTAGTAATATGTAAGAAGGAAAAGATCCCCAACAATAATATTTAAAAAGCCAGGGAGGACATTTCTGTCATGGAACCAATAAGAAATACTTGCACCCTGAACAAATTCACTTCGCGTCTGTAGGGTGGTCAGCTGGCCAAGTGTGGAGTTGGCGCCAGCATAAGCAGGTTGACACTGGCCTTTGCCTGGTAGTAAGGCTGATGGAGACTCGCCTGTGGCTCGAGGGGATCTGCCAGTGGCTCAGCCTGACCGGATACTCTGCAGATGGGTTTTGGGTGCCCATTGACCCCACAGCCTTCCACAAATTGGGTGTTCCTCATCTTTGCTCTGATGCTCTTCTCCTTACCGTATCAAGTTCTGTGACTGTCATCTCTGGAGCACACAAGCTGGCGTGCTTCTGGGTGGACTTCGTTGATTCCTCCCTTAGCTGGCTGCTTATTTGAACACAAGCCTTTAAGACCCCAGACACTGTCCCAGTCGATAGCTGGTCAACTTCTACTTTCTTCCCCACACTTTGCTGTAGCACCCTATCTTCCATGATCATCTCATGGTGGTGAGTCTTGAGCAGGGCCATGATGGAGAAACGGATTGTTCTTAAGTCGGGGCTTGGATACAGTGTGAGCCCCAAATCCATTCCAGGATCTATGCCTTTAGGCATGGATCTACTTATTTATTAATTCAAATTAATTTGCTGTAATTTGGGAGCCAATTCATATATCATATCGTTCCATAGCTCAATCATGTCAAATCCAACTTCACGATTTCTTTCATACTCATACATATTATCCAAAGTATACTTCTCCTTCCTGGACTTGCTGACATCATCTCCCTCTTGTCTCCCTCACCCCTCCGTAAGCCTCTTCCCCCAAACCTTTGTTGCATTTTCTTTCCCTTTAGGCTCAACATCCTTGGGTTTCATTTTCCAAAAACAATAAAACAAATAACATAGCTTCAAGAGGGTGAGCCCCAATGGTGACACACCTCTGAGATAAATTCTAAATGTAAATGTGCATAAGTAGACTAACTGAATGCTGTCACAGGGTTGCTAGGAGAATATGTGTCTTAATACAGCATAACAGGAATGGTTGTACCAAGACCTTGTTTGTTTGCCAACCAACAGTAAACCATTCTTGTTAAAGATGTTTTCTTCTACCTCAGACAGAGTGTGTTTCCTGGCTTAAGTCCTCAGTTTACAAGTGTGTCTGGGGTGGAGTCCAGTTCACCCAGGGGCGTTCCCATTTGGGGTCTCACCACTGCAGCCTCTGGAGCATGACATGCACCCCGAAGGTCAAGATTCAATGTCCCAGTATTCTGTGGCTCCTGGCATGGGTTTCCAGGTACCCCTAGACACCCTGGGTCAGTTTTGCTCTCCTGCTGCACCACAGGGTATAGGGTAAAGCCAAGCTTTGATATCAGTTTGCTGTTTTTCTTTCCATTCCATGTGGAGCCTTGGTACACAGTGGGCTACACATTGGGCTGCTAACTGCAGCGTTCACTGTTCCAATCCACTGGCTGCTCCTCAGCTGAAAGTCGAGGCTGTCTGCTCACACAAAGATTTACAGCCTCGGAAATGCCAAGGAGCAGTTCAATAGTGGCCAATGGAATCACTGTGAGTTGGAATCAACTTGATGGCACTGGATTTAACTTTGGAGTGTGTTTACTTTTTTGGTAAATTTCCATTCCACCTCCCAGGATATATATTAAAAGTTGAATGTAGAATGCTATATGCTGGATTGAGAGTGACAGACACCCAGCAAATTCTTGAATGGAAGAGATTGCACTCATGAAGAACATAATGAGTTCTTTACATACAATATATAATTGCATATTTATATATACGTGATATATATGAGGGGGCTTCAAAAAGTTTGTGGAAAAATTGAATGGGAGATAATGAAAAATTTCCATGAACTTTTTGAAGCCCCCTCACATACCAGTATTATCTAACACTCACAAAACAGTCTAGAAAGTGCTATCTACCTTTGACTACACGGTTTTAGCTAGCACTCTGATTCATTTGAAATCCTTTAGAGCAGCGAGCACATAGTTTGGGAATAGGCACCGTGTGGGAGCAGAGGATCCAGTTGTTGTTTCCCAATCTTCTGAGCATGTCTGCACTGGGCTGCTAATGGAAGGACCACCAGTTGGAAAGCCCTAGCGGCTCCACCTGAGAAAGCTGAGGCTTCCTATTCCCATAAAGAGTGAGTTTTAAACTACAGGGACATCAAAGTGGTTATTCTCCGTTCAATCTTACAGCAACTGTGACAGTCATTGTGGAGATTACGTCTACCAATGATTTCAGCCCTGTGTTTACACCTGCACACTATGCCTTCTCTGTTCCAGAAACCTCAGGAGGTAAGAAAGCCTTTGCTTCGCCTGTCTTGAGTTATGTATACCCAGGGAAACATCCAAGAAAGAGGAAATGAGTGGCCAATGGGAAAAAGCAATGTACATTTGCAAAACCCTAGCCTGTGAGGGAGCATCATGTAGCAAGGGAGGCCAGCCTTCATAGGCCAGGTGTTCATTGTAATGCCATCAGTGTATCATTCGAATGGCTGCTCCAAAGGGTCCTTTTGGAAATTGATGTCAGAGCTACAGAGCTACAATTCTTGTAAGAGATGACTACAAATGGAATTCTTCCAACCCAATTCTCTACCTCCATGCACCTTTAGCCAACTTCTTCACTTCTTTGTAAAATAAATACACACCTGTTTAAGCCCTGGTTTTGGAAGAAAACAAAATTGGAATTGTGGTGAAAAAGGGTCCTGCTCTTTTCCTATTGGCCTATGTTATTGTTTCATAAGAACCAAAGATAGAGTTTTGAATAATGCCTTATTGATTGAACCTCCCAACAATGAATCCTTTCTTTCCTTCATATTTCCCCCCTTAGCAAAAGTGAGCAATAGTGCAATCTTCCAGCTCTAGAGAGTTTAGAATTAAAGAAGCATTATGATGAAAATTGCTAGTAGTCAGGTGCTCATCTATTAACCTAAAGGTTGGTGGTTTGAATACACGCAGAGGTAGCCTAAAATGAAAGCCTGGTGTTCTGGCTCACTACCACTGAAAGCGCTGTGGAGTACACAGTCCTCTTCTCTGACAAACACCAGGTTGCCATGAGTCAGAATCAACTTGGTGGCAGCTAACTTACTTTTTTTTTAGTACAAAACTTAAATTTTGATCATAAGGCTTAAACATCAACTTTAAGGGTCCTTGGGGAACCCATACTCTCCATCAGATTATCAAAGCAACTCCATGATGTCCAAAAGTTAATAGCAATCAGTCTAGGTTTTTAAACAGACGCTGGCATTTTAAAATAAGACAGTTTATTTTACAGAATTCAGATATTTCCCATCAGTGTATCTTTCTAGAAAAATGTTATCCTGATGTGGGATATATGATCTATCTATCTATCTATCTATCTATCTATCTATCTATCTATCTATCTATCATCTATAGATAGATATCCTGATATGAGACACACACACATATCCCTAAATGTATTAAACACTTACCTATAGTTTGTTTTTTCCCCCCACAACATAATTAATTTCCTTCTTCATGGGTAAGAAAATGATTTAAGGTTGCCAGCCACTGTACAGTCAATTCAGACACGCTGAACATTTCAACCTCCTTATTTTGTGATGAGAAAATTGGGACAGCACGGAGAAGTGGGTTTCCCGACAATCGCCTAGCAGTGCAGGACAGAGGTGAAGAGTGAACGGACATCTCCAGATGCCTCGTTCCGTTCCCGGTCCAGGATCCCAGATCCGAGTTCTTGGGTAGTCCACCCGAAGTCTTCAGAATCCGAAAACAAGACCCGAGAATCTAGGTGAAGAGATAAATGGGTCATTGTGATGCACAAGATTTTAGAAGACCCTTAGGTCTTCAGTGGATAGCAGAAAGATGTAATGGGAAGTCAAATAGAACTGGATTTAAAATCTAGCCAAATAACCTTGGCAACCACATGACCTTTATGTGCCTTGGAGTTTACTGTGTGAAATGGAGATTACAATAAGTACTTCATAAAGTTGATATGAAGATTAGATGACACTGATACATATGCAAACTACACTAATCATGACTGTGGTACTATTGCTGATAATAGTAACAGAACTTTTATTGAGTGTCCACCATGTGGCATCAAGGAGCCCTGGCGGCATAGAGGGTTATGTATTTGGTTGGTAACCACAAGGCCAGAAGTTTGAAACCCCCAGTTGCTCCATAGAAGAGAGATGAGGCTTTCTACTCATAAAAATGTATAGTCTCAGACATCCACAGGGGCAATTCTACTGTGTCCTATGGCGTTGTTATACAGATTTTATAGCAGTGAGCTTGGTTTTGGTTTGAACAATGTGGCGAGACTTTCCCACGCCTTTTTCCCATCCCTGCCTTCCACAAGATGAACTGGCACAGTGTCTGCAGCAGTGGGCTCACACATAACAACAGTTGCCGGAGTCTGGTGCGCAGAGGTTGCCGGAGGCAGGGCTGACTTGACAGCACACAACGATAAGGTCTATTCCACAGAGTAGGGCAGCTGAATGCAATTAGAAAAAGGTTTTTGTTATTGTTTGCTTTTTAAAAGAGATTTCCATCGGAGCAGACAAATTCCTGTCTCACAAAGGAGTGGCAGTTTACTTTAAAGAGGAAGAGGAAGGTTAGAGCCACTCTGGAAACAAACCTCTCAGAAGAGCAAGCGTTTAGCCGGCAGTCCTGGAGGGCATTTTACAAACCCACGATGGAGGAAGGCTGTTTCGTGCTGTGCTGATTGGCACAGTGGATTGAATGGCTGAATGAGGGTTTTTATCACCCTTCTTCTCCCTAACAAAATTATAACACAATATATTTAAAATCTTTTTTCCTGTTGGTGTGTGATGAGTAACTCAATCTTCCATTGACGGCAAGTCTCTGGCGAGGGCTGTGCATCAGACAAACATAATAAGAGCCCTGTATGAGGAATGCTTTAAAAGAAAACACTTGAAAATTCTATCACACTGCGTTGCAGGTCACAGGGGAAACCATGTTACATGTTCGATCGTTTTGATGAGGAGGTTTGGCAAACTTACAAAGTTTCCTAATTATTCTATTTTAGACTTCAGCTGCAGATGCTTAAGATAGCTTTTCGTTTTATTGGAAGGTTAATCTTACACCTACAGAATAATATCAGCTCCCCATCATACTGAACCAGGTGTTGAATGTGAAGATGATCCTAGCTCAGTCCAGGCAGCATGACAGAGATGGCGACTTCACCCTTCGTCTACTCTATGTGGCTTTACAGCAGCAGAGACATCTGACTCCTTAATAATGATGCTCTCCCATAGACTATTGGCGGGACTGTGGAGTCACAGTAATGGAACATTAGGTTCTCGGTCATTAATGTAGTTCTCTGTCCTTGGTGTTGCGAATTGTATTCACTACTTGCTTAACAACTGATGAGCCTTGCTCAGGGGAGGCTGCAGATAGAGATCCTACTGAGGTTGAAGATGGTGGAGACAGAACATGAAATGGCTTTATTTTAATTGCTTACTCTGGATTTGATAGTAATCAAGAGTCTTTCACACATGCACATGTTGGTGTGTCTGGTCATTGTTTGCTGAGATTTTGTTACACGGAGGAGAGATGGTACCAGACCCTAGAGTCTGGTACATTCCAAGTAGAAAATTATTTAGGAGTATGCCCACTGGACCAGTTATCTATTACCATAAATATGCTGGGTCTTAAAACCTTGAAATAAATTAGAGTAATACAGCCATAAACCTGTATTTAACCCACGACTCTAAGAGTTGGTTGAGCGATTGCTCTGATCTTGGCAGGGTCTGCACAGAATTGTGGGAGTTGAGCTGGCTCTAGGCTGGAGACATCAGGCTGATGTAAGTCTCCTCTCAGCCTCTGATAGGGCAGGCTGAGAATGCTTTCAGGGCAAAGGAAACGGGATCGGAGTACAAGCCGAAGCTCAGTGGTTTCCAGACGGCTGTATCCATTTGCTAACATCCCATTGACCAAAGAAGTCAGGTGGACAAGCTCAGGATCAGATGAGAGGCACTACTAGGTTACACGGTAAGGAGCAGGAACACAGAGAAGGGTGCATAATTTGGGTGATTAGTGTCATCAATCTCCCGTAGTCATCTGTTCTATAGATGGATTTTGGAGGATACTAGATTTAAATTATAGCCACACGGGTTTTAAAATACGGGCTATAGATTCAGCAGACACAGATTTGAATTCTGAATCTTTCAAAACCAGCTCTTTGACCTTAAACAAGTTATTTAATATTCTTTGACTGCGATTTCCTTATATGTAAAACTGGGTCAGGAACAGAACCCATATGAAAAGCTCTTGTATACAAATAATAGTTTATGGCACTTACTGCATACCAGGCACTCTTCTAAGTGCTTTATATTTTTCAGAGTTTTGTGTATGTGTGTGTGTTCCTCAAACTGTATTCTAAAAACATGTGTATTATGTTTTTAGTGAACATTTGCACAGCGATTTAAGTTCCCATTGGACAGCCATTGTATAGGCTGTTCAGTGACTTTCATTGCATTTTTCAAAATCTGTCAGCTCTCTCTTTTCTTGTATCTTGCTGCTCTATTTCCAGCATTCTAGCTCCCCTGCCCCGTTCTCTTCTTTGCTGTAGAGTAGTTGTAGCTTCCGTTCGAGGCTTAAAGAGCATCTCAGGGCAAGTATCTCGGGCTGCCCTCTAGGTTTAACGGGGCCAGTAAGTCTGGATTCATTTCTCCCCAAGAACTTGAACTCTGTTATTATTTCCTCCCATTCTGTCAGAGTCCATGTAGTGTGACCCTGATCGGAATGGCTGGCAGTGCTAGCTGCACACCATCAGTCCTTCTTGTGACATGTTAAGCTTTATAAGAGCAGTCGAACACAAATGAGCGTTATAAAATGTTATTGGCAGCTTTCTATAAAGTTGGCCGAGTGACAGCTATCGATGAAGACCATCCACCAAACTGTGTGACTTACCAAATAACCGATGGGGACACCCAGGTTATACAAAGGTTTTGGATTCACCCTTTCACTGGGATGATTGAACTCACCACACAGCCTGACTATGAGTCTGTGAAGCAATATAACCTCGCCGTGGAAGCTGTGGATTGTGACCGGTTTCAGCCCCGCACGGCGGTGACTGTGGTAAGTAGAGAGCCCACATTTATTTATATATGTCCTGTGATTGTTGTGGGCATTGAACTGGTTCTGATTCACAGCAACCTTATAGGGCGACGTATAACTACCCCATGGGTTTTCTTTATGAGAGCGGATTGTCAAGCCTTGCCGAGTCTCTAGGGAGTTCGAACCGGGCACACTCTCTGTAACAAACTGAGAAAGCTAGGTGCACCAAGGTGAATTCTTTTGGCACCAAAGTGGGAGAAAGTGTGGGACATTAAAGTATTTTTAGAAACATCAAAGGACTCACGCAAGACATCGGTGAGTTAAATATTGCTGTGCTGATGATCTGGTGTGCTATTAACGACTCAACATTTTCATCCCTGGGGAAGAGACAGAAGTCGACTTGGAGAAGGTTAAGATTCCCATCTGGTCTGATGATTCAGTATGCATTGCCTCCTATTGTACAGAGCCCCCTGCTTGCTGCTGACGCAGTTATTAGGTTTGCTAAAGCATGTGTCATGGCGAGGAAGACTGCAGGTCTAGTCACATCAAGCGCTCAACTGGCTCTCACAGGCAGTGAGCTATCGGTATAAAGACAGGGTTAGGGCGCTTGGATGTCTTGGCAAGATAGCTGTGAAAGTGATCTTAACACCGGTGCCAGACTTGCCTGTAGATACCTACGAACCACAGATTTCTCCAAGTTGACCCAGCCCCCAAAAAGAGGGAGCAGGATTCGGTTTAACACTTTCTTGTTATCAGGTTTCCAGTGCATCATGAAATCATTGGCTCTGCTTTGAAACTATATTCCGAATCCTTCCACTAATTGCTCCTCCATGGCTCCCACCTGGATGCAGCACTCTCGTCCTTACCCGGTCCAGCGAAGCTGCCTCCTACCTAGAATCCCTGTTGCCTTTTGTGCCACTTACAATCGACTCTTCACAAAGTAGCCCAAGTGAAGTTTTAGAAAGACAAGTTGTTCTTTTCTTGAAGTTCTCCAGTGGCTTCCCATCACGCTTCACATAACCCCTGGTGTCCTTTCCAAGGTCAATAGTGCCCCAATGGCCTGGCCCTGGCGACCTCTTTGTCTTCAACTTCTGAGTCTCTCTCTTACTCCAATCCAACCACACCAGCCTCTTGCTGTTTTGCCCACACGTCAAGAGTGTTTACACCTCGGGATTTCTGCACCAGACTAAGAATGCTTGACTTCCAGACAGCCACATGCGTTCTCACTTCCATCTTATCTCTGTCCAAATGAAATCTGTTCACAACGATGTTTTTCCATTCTGTGTGGTGGTGAAGATTTGAAGTAACCCATATGTTCATCAGAAAGAAAATGATTAAGTAAGGCCTGGTAGGTGGAAACTCTGAAATACTAGGAATCAAGAAGAAAGGAGGGGATGAGCTATAGAAAAGAGCAACATGGAAAGTTCAGGGCAATAAGCTGCCCGTGAGGAGAGTGGGGGATAGGAAAAATCTGTACCACAATATTGATCACACTGCAAATTAAAATCATGTGACTACGCACTACAGATTCTAT
The DNA here is from genome assembly GCF_000313985.2 of Echinops telfairi. NCBI lineage: Eukaryota > Metazoa > Chordata > Mammalia > Afrosoricida > Tenrecidae > Echinops > Echinops telfairi. The sequence goes on from NW_022103928.1 coordinate 17,118,677, forward strand.
GAGGATACATACATATGTGTCCTTAGAATATGTATCAGGAGGACTGGAGGGAGGATACTTATTTGCATTAGGACGTGTTTCAGGTAGGCATGTGGGTCAAAAACAGGAAGGTCTTGTCTGAATACCCTTTCCAATTAAAATAATCTCATCACCTATTCTCTACCTTTTTCACCTTCATAGCACCAATTACATGTGACAGTGTTCAATATATTTATTTGCTAGTATGTTTATTGCTTTGTTTCTCTTGTTAGAATATAAATTACATTAGAGTAGTGATTTTGTTTGGGTCTAGAAGAGTGCTTGACACTCAGTAAGTATTCAATAAATCTTCTCTTAGCAGACAATTTTATCTTTCTGGCCATCCTAGAAAAATCTGCATGAA
>NW_022103928.1:17119252-17156454 GCF_000313985.2 Echinops telfairi
TGAAATGGAATGCACAGCTAAATTCAGTTCATGGAAATAACATTAAGGAAAGCAGTTAAATTCCACAAGAATGTAGCTGAGTTGTGAAAACATCTCAGGAAGCATTAAAAAAAATAAAAAGATAATCCTTCCAAACACCAGCACACCAGGGATTTTCCCGGGGAGGTCGTTGAGAAAGTCATCACTCATCTGAGAGGTGGGCGGATAACTTTTTGAGGCAGACTGGCACTACATCACTGACATTTTACAATCCTCGATATTTTGATCTTCTTCCATGTAAATCACCAGTTTCCTGGTGGACGGCATTTTAATTACAGAAAGATTGATATCAGCTCCTAATGAAGGTCAGAGCCCACTTTGAAGTAATCAGATTGTTACTCACAAATCCACTGTGCTTGGAAGACGATTGCAGAAAAGGCGAAGAAAGAGGAAGCAACCTGAAGCTATGTTGGTCATGGTGCATGGCGATCGCAAGGCTTCAAGGGATTGCAATCTTGGGAGGCGTTGTTCTACTGCTTTCTTTTTCCTATCAGTTAGGTAATTTGTGAGCTTGCCACGGCTCGTCTAATAAACCTGGAATTCTCCCTCACGGCCACACCGAATGTCAGAGTTGACCCGGGATAATAAGGCAACCGACTAGATGATTGACAGCTGGAACCCAAATCTGCGGCACGGTTCTTCAAACTCAGCCTTCTCGACTTTCTATGTCATAATTTCACATGATCTGTCTTTGCCCAGATGCTTATTTTGGATTTTTGTGTATAAATAGTCACATGCCATTGATGTGAGGTTTCTGCCCCCCTCACTGCTGACAGGTCACTGTGGACATCGAAGATGAGAACGATGAAGCACCTGTCTGCACACCCCGTCTCCATAAGGCCGTCATTTTCGACAATGTTGTTGCTGGGACAAGCATCCGCGGCTTCCAGCTACACTGCCACGATAGAGATTCACAGGATTTTGAAATGCGCTTTGAGATTGTTTCTGGTGAGTGCGTTTATTATGATGCCTTTTGATCACGAACATGTGTCACATTGACATTAATTATACCCTGTTAGATGTGCTTTCACCTTAGAAACGACTATGTCTACAAAGGTCAAGCTAATTCATATTAATAACACTAAGCTTCCCCAGGGTACCCCTGTCATTTTCACATGCCCATTCTATTTGCTTCTTGGTGGCACTGTGGGTTAGGCTTCAGGCTGCTAACTGCGAAGTTGGCAGTGAAGTTGAAAGATGAGTCTGTCTGCTCTGGTAAAGATTACCAGCCTGGAGACCCATGGAGGGCCTCTGTGCCTCTGAATGGACTTGCTGGTGGTTGGCTTGACTTGGTTTGGAAGCGAAGACACTTGAGAGCTGCATGGTCGAAAGGGCTCACTTACAAGGAACTTCGGCTGCTGCCCCAAAGGTGAGGGGAAAATAGTAGCCCACTCTCCATCTAACAGGAGTCCCCACATGGTACAAACATTTAAGCACTTGACTACCAGCTGATGGGTTGGCAGTGGTGGGGAGCATCGGGCCCACGGGCTGCATCAGGCTCGGGAAATCGTCAACACCAGCTAATATTACGTGCCTCACCAAGAGAAGCCATTTCAGCCATCAAATAAGGGGTGAGTTAATTAAATGTTTGATTGTATGACCCTTGAATGATGGTCAAAGTATCCATGTGGCCCTTGGCAGAGAAAAGGTTCCCCGGGTAGCATTTTGAACCTCTCTAGTGGCACCTTGGAAGAGAGGTCTATGGTGATCTATTTCTGAACAATCAGCCATTGACAACTCTAGGGAATCCAGTTCTTCTCTGAGGGGCCATCAGAGGTCGAGTGAATTCAAGGGCAACGGGCCCTGGCTCCTTCGAAGGAGGTTTGTAGTGATTCACCACGTCGGACATATGTCTTCACTGTATTGTTGTTTCATTTACCCAAATCCAGATCAGCTTTGCCTATAACCTCGTGACCAAGGGAAACCGTTACCAGAGACCAAGTGCGTGTTAGGTCTAATACTAGAAAGGAAGGATTCAGTGTGTACGAGATGGATGCGATCTTATAGTCACCGAGCTCCTTGTCTGTTAAACCAGTAGTCACATGGGCAACTGTAAAGTGACAAACCGGGGTTGAGCTGTGTAAGGGAAGACGGCTGGGTATTGGGTGACACTGTGACAAAGAGACTTGTAAAGAACGGGGGTCAGGCCCGCGGTCATGTGTCTGAAAGCATAACCAGACTACAGTTGCTCTTGTGTCTGTTCCGACACATGGTGACCCCTCGTGCGTGGAACAGAACTGCATTCCGTAGGCTCGTCAATGGCTGTGACCTTTCGGAAAAGGCCATCAGGTCTTTCTGCTGAAGTACTTCTGGGAAGTGTGAGAACCCAACTTTTCAGTTTGTCGTCGTCGGGCACTGAACTGCTTGTGTCACCAGGGAGGCAGTCTGAAATCATGGGTGCTTGGAAACCAGACAACTCATTGATGATTACTAGACTGGCTCAATATCCTATTTTAAAAGGAAATGTTAGGTAGCCAGTTCCACCAGGGTAGGAACAATGCATATTTTATTGACAACAGTCTCTAGAGCCGTGAAAAGAACCTGGAACTTACCAGGGGCTCAGCAGGTGTTTGGGGCTGACTGACCCACCTGAGACTGAGGTAAAACAAGACGGAGGTAAGAAGCAGACTCTCTGGTGCGGCAGAAAGCAACAAACCAAGCTCCCTGCCGTCGAGCCAATGCTGTGGATTGACAAGACTGTAACTGTTGACAGGAGTAGAAAGTCGTCTTTCTTCCTTGGAGCTGCTGGTGGTTTCAAACTGCCGACCATGCGGATCGTAGCCCAACGAGTAACCGGTGTACCACCAGAGCGCCTATGTGGAAGATAGAAGAACGGAAAACAAATGGGCAGACAACTTGGACAAGAGCAAAGCTTGCTGATGACATATGGGGGTTCAAACCCAAAATCTTTTTTCTTAAAATTTTTATATAAATTATTTTATTGGGGGCTCTTACAGCTCTTATAGCAACCCATACATCAATTGTACCAAATACATTTGGACATATGTTAACATCATCATTTCCAAAACATTTTCTTTCTACTTGAGCCCTTGGTATCAGCTCCTTTTTCCCCCTCCCCTTGATAAATTATACATTATTGTTATTTTCATATCTTACATCATCTGCTGTCTCCCTTCACCCACATTTCTGTTGCCCATCTCCCTTGGGGTGGGGTGGGGTTTATACGTGGATCATTGTGATTGGCTCCCTCTCTACCCTCCATCCTTCCTTCCCCCTACCCTCATGGTATCACTACTCCCATTATTGTTCCTGAGCAAACCCCAAATCTTAATAGGAACATTTCTTTTTAACTGAATGAATTTGTTGCTTACTTGATCTCCATTTTATTATAAGGAATGTATAGAAGTACAGTAATTCCGAGCACAATAGATATTTCATTGACTTAGCTACCTGCTGCATGCGTATATCAATACCAGTTTAAAGTATCTAGGGAAAGGTTGGTTATGTGTCTTAAAATAATTTGAAATTTTGTGAATTATCGTTTTTGAAAGGAAACGGGAATCATCACTTTGGATTTGACCCCACCCGAGGCTCGAATACTCCGAAGCTCCTTGTGACACATCCTTTCAACCTCGACTCTGGGGTTGAATTGCAGCGGCAGTACCATCTTGTGGTGCACGTAATTGATGACAACCTGAAATCCGGCAAGGCCACCAAGCCCAGGACAGGCACGGCAATTATAGATATTGATGTGGCGAGGGCCAACACGCCGCCACCTCCAACCACCAGTGCTGAAGTATGTTTGGAAGAATGAGTGATTGAATTTAATGTGGGTCTGTATGTGGGAAACAGGCTGCTGAAGACTCGAGTTTCATCTCAAAAGGTTACACAGGGCAGCACTTTTCACCCACATGCCTTCCTGGTTGAGGATCACCTGTCCTCTGCCAGGTGACATGTGTGTGTGTATGTGTGTGTGTGTGTGTGTGTGTGTAAATCTGCGTGGCTGATCGAGCACATCGATTTGTAAAAATTGTGTATGAAACATAGAGGAACGCAAAGCAACAGACTCCACCTGAATGATCTCAGGGATCACTACTCAATCAATTTCGTAATTAAAAATCCGTACAAGCTGGTCTGTTTTGTTCTCCATGTTTAGTCGCCATGCTATTCCTAATGGGCACCCACCACGCACCAGGCACACGCCTAGGTAGCTGATGCTGACCCTTTAGTTGAACCTGCCGTGCAACGCTGTGAGGTCCAGCGGCGGCTTTAGGCTTTGGTCATTTCCTAACTGAATCTGCAAAGCCTCTGCAAGATTCCAGAAAGGCTGCTGCGCCATTCCAGGAAAAGTCCGCTTAGCAGACTTTCTGGTTAGTGTATCTCATTGCCTTCTGTCTTCTGAAACAGGAGTCTTTCCTTGAAACACCAAGGATGGTACATCTTTCCACAAGAATATTCGATTTTCAAGAACGTACCGCTTTTTCGGGGTTCATTGTGCGTGGAGTAGGTCATAGGCATACAAGCCTCAGAGGACCCCAGGTGTCATCTAGTTCAACCCCTTGATTTCACAGACGAGAAATCTGAGTGCAGAGAAGCGAGGGGGTTTGTGCGAGATCTCAGGGCAGTCATTGGCACCTTCTTCTCTATGCGAGGATCGAGCTCAGCGCCAACCACATAGTTGACAATATAATCCCGGGCAATGCCCTGGGCCTGGTTGGGGCCACGGTTCTATACTGCTGTTTTATTGTTGTTGTTAGGTACTGTCTATTATGCTGAAACTGATACTTTCTGGAAACATGAACTAATGCTTTTGTTTGCTTTGAAATAATATTTCCCAGCAAAAACAAGGCCTGACCATTGTGTACACAGCGATCAACACATACAAAGCCAGCGACTGGTACATCCCTTTCATCCTCACACTCATGGCTGTTTTCTGTGCTGGCCTGGCTGCCTGGGCGGCCTTCTTGTTCTGGAGATACGGCAACGTGAAGCAATGCTGTCAAAAACTGGCCCAGAAAGCCTCCAGGCCCCAATCCCAGTAAGTGAGTCGCTCTAAGTTTCTGGCATGAAGAGCGGAGGCCGACGGGCTGGTCATGCACTGAGGGCTTCTGCCCAACTCTGCTTTGGAGCCTTGGGGTCTAAAACGTAGTGGATCCTTTCATCATGGGTTCCACACCAATGGTTATCTGAAAAACTTTGGGGACTTTTCTTAAAAAATCAACATGGACTTAGTTGGTGGTTCCACTTTAGAACATCTACGTGGTTTCTCTGGCAGAATGTTTTAAAAAAATACATTTGCTTAACGTATTTGTTTAATGTAGCTTATTTTGATGCAAGCAGTCTGCTGGACAGGTGTTTGCCAAGCCTGTCAGGGACGGTCTTAATCCCAGGCAGCTTCTCCGTTCGGAATCTCTGTGAAGCGAGGCTGTGGAAACAGATAAAAAAGGCAGGCACTTTTATTACCATCCAAAAATACTTCTCTGGGGTGAAAGACATGGCTTTAGAAATAGAGTTGGGTGTGGACTTTCATGAATTAAACAGAGTGTATTTATGGTGGAGGGAGGGAGTGATGCTTAATGAAGACTACATCATTATTCCTCATGAAGTATTTCTATTTCTTCTTGTGAGGGAGATGTGATGGGAGTCATAGGTTGACCCCCCCCCAAAAAAAAACACCCTTGAAATTATTATATTTTTTCCATGGGCTAGCATCATGAAGCTGATCTTTTGTCAACTTTTCTTTTCATACAGAGGGCTGAAGTACATTGCAGGTAAGATGCAGATTGCTAATTGCTGCATGATTATGTTTGGATTGTGGGATGTTTTTAAAGGGCACTCATCAGATACTTGATTGTTTGCTTCTCTTTTTGAAACAGGAGATCGAAATCAAAAGGAAATGTTTGTCACAGGAAACAGAAATAAAAAATTAGAGGTGTTAACAGTAAGTATATTTTTGTGATCCCTTACACCAGAAGAAAGAGGACGGTGTCCCCTGTGCCCGTCTCACCAGACAGAGCTTCCCCGCCCGACAGCACAGCAAGGGCATCAACTGAGGTCGCTGTGCTTGCTTCTGTTGAGTGCCCGTGGTTTACAAAACGGGAACTTCAGGTCCAGCCTCAGAATTGGCCTTCCCTTAAAATTTGCCTCAAAAACGATATGTGTACTCAGCAAGAAGAATGTAGACAAAGGGAAGTCCAAAGTGATCTACCATTAGTGAAAAACAAATCACAACAAACAAAACTGTATTTGGGAAGAGCCTATGCATGTCATAGTTCAGAACCTGGTCTTCAACCCTGCAGTGTTTTAGCAGAGGGTGAAATCTATACCGGAAAGTGTCTAAACCCTCCCGATGCATTTATTAAGTGATCCTCCAGGAAACATGAATGTGGACGCGATCAAGAAAGGATCCATCTTTTCAGGAAGGAAGACAAAAGAGCGCTCAGAAGCTACTCACTCTCTCTCCTTTTCAAGCTGTCTTACGTCTAATCAACATTACAAAGTGTCCACTCTGCAGGCCACCTCACAACACCTCTTGGTGTGTCCAGCCTGTACCCGTCAGCAGGTGGCCAACCTGAGGCACTGAGGCCCATGTGCTTGCCTGTCTGGCCCGGTGACCCCTGGGGCTGCTGACCAGGATGCTCTCCATCCAAGCACAGACCCCCGGGCCCTTCCAGATCCTCCCCTGGGCTTTGCTGGAACATGCATGGGTACAGGGAGGTGGCTGGCGTCAGGGCCTCCGAGGCCTGGGCTTGGTGAAAGACACACATGGAATGCAGTCCTGGGCCCGGGTGGTACCACTGTTGCTGTGAGGGCTGGGAGGGACAGGGAGGTGGAGGGAGAGAGGGGTGGAGGCCAAGGCTATCACTCTGCTGGGGACACAAAGCCAAACAGAGCTGACCTTGCAGAAAGTCACTGCAAATGAAGTCCTCCTAGTGTTGCTGCGCTGCCAAGGAGTGCTGGGGGCCCAGGGGAAGCCCCAGCATGACCTGGTGCGGGGGAGGGTGCTCATCTTCCATCACCTACTCCCTTCCAGGTTTGCTGTGTGACAGGATACATGAGACTGTGACCTCAAATACATAGGATGTTTCTAACTGGTTCCTGACTGACCACGACAGTGCTCTTTCACTTCTCCCTGTCCCTCTCCCCCACCCATCTGCCTCAGATTGCCCACCTGCTGAGGGGGGCCAGGCTGGACACAGAGGTTCAAATATAATAGCACTTGCCCTACCAGATAAAAGAAAGATCTGAGTTTATGGTGGGCATGGCTAGCATATGCTGTGGAGTATGGTGTTGCCAAGAGACAAGAAGGGCAGGGAGTTTTTGGACCATAGAATGCTAGCCTTCCATAGACTAGAGAGAGGAGTGAGTTATATTGAGTCATCTGCAACAACTCTTCAGCATATGTCAAAATTAATTTTATCCATCTTCACTTTATTACTTACATTTTCTCCTTCTTAAAAGGAAACCATCGTGTATGAGACAGTGTTTGATGGAGAAGCCATTGATCCAGGTATGGAGCTTAAGTATCTTTTCAGCTAAGCCCATTTTGTCTATTTGGATGCTTAACTCTGTGAATGAATTACTTATATGTTACGCTTTACATAACAAGGCTCCAGCCTTAAGCAAATCTTCAAGGGTCAGGCGGTAAAATCAAATGAATAGAGGGACCAGGTAAAACAGTAAATCCAATCATAGATGAAACCAGATGCCTGGCTTCCCTAGGAAGTGGTAGAGACTGTGGTAATGTTGTAGAGAGTACCTGCTTTCAACTCACTGCCATTGAGGGAATTCTGACTCACAGCAATCCTATAGGACAGGATAACTACCCCTGGGGGTTTCCAAGACTAACTCCTTACAGGAGTAGAAAGCCTGTTTCTTTCCTGCAGAGCAACGGGTGGATTTGGACTGCTGACCTTTCTGTTAGCAGCCTAACCAATGCACAAAGGGCTGGTTATGACCTAGCTACAGCAATTGTTGCCTGATGGCAGTAAGACCTGATCTTGCTAGAATTGTGATGCCTCAAAGAAGCTGGGGATCAGAAGCATTGCATAAAATCTTCCCATTTTTATGTAGACATCTAATTACATGAAATCAAACTTTGCTGTTTACATCAAATACCACCCCCACCAGTTATCTATTGTATAACCTAAGACCCCAGGTTGACTGGTTTAGTACAAGAAGCATTTAATTGCGGGAATTTGTGCAGGACCTTACCTGGGAAATTAATTTGATTTATGTGGTGTAATTATAGCTTTCGAGTGGTAACTGGACTGACCTGGTCAGCCCAGGTGAGGCATGACTCACATGCCTGGCAGCTTGGTAAGGGCAGCTACCATGGGTTTAGCAGGGTCCCCCTTTCTCCCATGTAACCTCACGGCCTTTTCATGTAATCTCTCCAACAGGCTTATCAGACACCTTATATGGTAGTTCAAGGTTTCCAGCGAGGGCTCCAAGACATAGGAACGGACCGTGGGTATCTATCTCTTGAGGCCCCCCCCTTGGAAGGAGCATCACTTCTTCCATGTTCTGTATTGGCCATTGCAATTACAGCGTCAACCCAGATTTAAAGAGAGCAGTACAGAACCCAGCTTTCAAGGAAGAGAGTCAATTTGTGGCATTTTCCCTATTATCATAGACTGGATGGTCATGGATTTTCAGTCCCAGGCCTAAAGCTTTGTACATTCTAAATCCCAAGTTTCATAACACAGTAGAACTCTATTTTATAAAGCATTCCCCAAGCATTTATTCTTCCCAAGCATTTCTTCCCTAAAGGAAGCAGCAGGGACAGGAAGCTGTGAGAGGTGTTGGATAAACCTTGGATGTAGAGTTAGAAGACTTGAGTTTGAACAATTATTTATTAGCTCTTTCTGTAAACTTGGACAAAGCTCCTAACCTCCTCGAGCCTCTTTCCCCCTCCCTGCAAAGCAGGCCCAGCATTGTGTGCTTTGTCTGCTTCTTGGGGTGGTTGTGAGGTTTACACCTGAATGTAGCAATGTTTGGTAAAGTGTTGTTTAATGTGGAGGACTGGGCACAAACGACACATGGGATCTATCACAGCAAATGGCACTTCCCTGGGAGTTAAACCTGGACTAGTGTGAGTGACTTGGCAGGAACTTATTGATATTTTCTTATTGACTACTAAGCTCTCCCTAAAGGAAATCTGTCAAATATATTTCACTAAATTAAGATCAAATCATGCTATGTATACCTGGATCTGATCAGTACTAACTAGCTGGGTCCCCATGAGTGGGGTGGTGCAAACAATCAGCACACTTGGCTACTAAGTGAAAGGTTGGAGGGAAAACCCACCCAGAGGCACCTCAGAAGAGAATCCTGATGATTTATTTCTCACAAACTGCCACGGAACCCCCTAAGGAGCACAGTTCTATTCTGACACATCTCTGGGGGTCACCACGAGTAGAATCGAACTTGAGGCAAGATCTCTTTTTGTTATCAGTTCAATGTACAGAAACTGTTAAAAAATGAGGTGCTGATACCAAGGGCTTACATAGAAAGCAAATGTTTTGAGAATGATGAGGGCAGCAGATGTACAAATGTGCTTGACTTACAATGGATGGATGTGTGGATTGTGATCAGAGTTGTATGAGCCCCCAATAAAATGATTAAAGAAAACCTTACGGGAATATTGGTTGAATACTTAATCATGCCAAATACCGTTTGCCCCATTGAATCCTCACAGCTACCCTAGGATGGAAGTAAGCATTCACTGTCCCTGTTTTATGGGCATTGAAACAGGGGCTCAGAGGACTCATGGCCTGTGCTTAGAGTCACGCAGCTTTTTCATTTTCCCCCCAAGGGAAGGGAGGGAATTGATGGTGGGGCTTTTCAGAATAGGGATGGAATGTTATTCGTGGTAGTCAAGGCGGAGTTATTTTGAGCATAAGCACCGTGAGCACCTTGTCTTGTGTTGTACTGGGTAGGCTACTTTGTCCCGGATGTCCTCATGAAAACAATGACCTCTTATGTTCTTCAACAGCCATCCAGGCTCTTCGTCTGGCTCATTTCTCCACTTTACAATTATTATTTGAAATGGCAAATTCTTGCACCCCATTTCTTATTTCCCTTAAACATGTTTTAAAATATGTGTTTAATAAATACCTATTTAATGCTTACCATATGCCAGGCTTGTTCTAAACACTTTATAGTTATTGACCAATCATTTTGACAGTATATTCCTTGAACAGTGGGAGTGTTCCTGCTTAATTATGAAGCTGAAGACTTATTACAAGATGTTTTAGGGCATTTTTAACATTTCAGCATAGTAAACATCTATTGAATGCTAAATATAGTCAAAACACTCTTGTGTGGATGGTGAAGCTTCACAAATATTTGCGAGATAGGCACTGCTATTTTGACTCTCATTTTATAAATGGGGAAACAAGTGGCATAGAGCGACAAGTACCTGGCCCAGAATCACAGTGTCATGGGAAGAGAGGGCCAGCCTTAGAGGCCAAAGAGCTTGGCACTGGACCCCGTGACCCCAAATCTGTTGAAGACTTCTTCCCACCGTGATCTGGTTTAACCAAGGCATCAGCAAAGGCGGCTCCCTGGGTTCCTTTACACAAAGGGAAAAAACGTGTACATAATCGAATAAAGGCAACCAGAATCCCAAACCACTTGCTACAAGTTACCCGAGGCTCAGGGTGACTCCAGGTGTGTCAGTAGAACTGGGCCTAGGGTTTACTTTCCAGAACGAGATCTCTAGTCCTTTCTCCCAAGGCAACAGTGGACTCGTGCCTCCTCCCTTCCCATCAGCAGCTCACTGCTAAAGATCGCCCCTTGCCCCAGGGACTCCATTAACTAGACACAATGATTGTGATCTGCTGATTCGGAGGCAGCATTGCTGAACGCCCGCCGGCTGCTTTGGGTCTCCTCCGGACTGAGGACCAGTCACCATGTGTTTGGACTGATGTGCTGGGCTTATTTTGAAACTGGATGTGAGATGTAGGACTCGGTATCTTGTTTTTCAGTTCCCACATGTTTTATTGCTAGGTGGTAGAGATTCTTTTTCCTCTCTCTTCTTTTTCATAAATCATTTTATTGGGGGCTTTTACAACAATCCATACAACAATTATATGAAGCACATTTGTACATATGTTGCCATCATCATCTCCAAAACATTTTCTTTCTACTTGAGCCCTTGGTATCAGCTCTTCTTTTTTCCCTCCTCCGCACCACACTCCCACCCTTGTGAACGCTTGATGAATCATAAATTATTATTACTTTAATATCTTACACCATCTGCTGTCTCCCTTCACCCATGTTTCTGTTGTTCATTCCCCTCTGGGCAGGGGAGTTATACATCAATCACTGTCATTAGTTCCCCCTTTCTCCCCCTTCTCTTGCAACCTTTCCCCTACCCTCATGGTATTGCTACTCCCCATGGCATTGCTCCTGAAGGGTATATCTGTCCTGGATGCTGTGTGTCAAGAGGTTTTATCTGTACCAGTGTGCATGCTCTGGTCTAGCTGGATTTGTAAGGGAGAGCTGGGGTCATGATAGTGGGGGGTAGGGGTGGTAGAAGGAGCATTAAAGAACTAGAGGAATGTTGTGTGTTTTGTCGGTGCTATACTGCTCCCTGGCTGGCTTGTCTCTTATGAGCCTTCTGTGAGGGGATGGCCAATTGTCTAAAGATAGGCTTTGGGTCTCCATTTCTTCCCTCCTCATCTACATTGATAAGATTGTTTGTTTTTGGTCTTCCGATGCCTGATTCCATCGATACCTCGTGATCACATAGGCTGTGCTTTTTCCATGTGGGCTGTGTTACTTCCCTGCTAGATGGCTGCTTGTTTAACTTCAAGCCTTTAAGACCCCAGATAAAATATCTTTTAAGAGCAGGGCACCATCAGCTTTCTTCACCACATTTTTTGATGCACCTGTTTTTCCTTCCAGCAATCATGTTGGAATGGTGGGCATCACAGATTGACAGGTTATTATAACAAAGCATTCTTGCATTGAGGGAGGACTTGAGTAGAGGCTCAATGTCTATCTGCAGTGGTATAGATTTTTTTTGGTGGGGGGCGGGTTGGAGGGATGGAGAGGTGACTGTCAGAGAAGTTCTTTGTTCACCTCAGCAAATTGACCCTGTCAGAAGAATTATTTTTCAATTAATGGATTTTTGAGAGCTGACTAAGCATATTGACATTTCACATTACACCTAAGGAAAAGAAATAATGTAAAATAAAAGAATTGGTTTAGCTGTATAGGTACTGGGATACACCATCATTTTTCAAATGCTTTTGGAATCCAGAAGATGCTGCATATGGTAATGATGTGTTCATGAAGGTTCATTACAGTAAAATTTTACTAATTACAGTCAAAGAGGACATGCTCCCCTATCTCAGCAACATAGTTGATTCAGAGCTTTGGAACCTGCCTCCCAGAATTCAAACCTAGGCCTGGCACTTACAAACGGTGTGACCTCTTACATATGAGTTGCTGTGGATTTATTTCTCTAAAGTACCTAGACTAATACATTAACTAATCACTATTAACACCTCTGTGCCTCAATTTCCTCATTGGGAAGATGGGGCTAATAAATGTACCTGCCTCATATGAGTGTTGAGTGGATTAAATGAATTAATATGCCAGGCAGAGTCTAGCATATAATAAATACTAGAGGAATCAGCTCTTATTATTATATTACTCTTCTTGGTTATCAATTCCATCTTAATCACCTAAGAAACAACAATTGGTTGACATCGTTTTATATTTCAAGCCCTATTTACCCTTAAATATGTATCTTTTACTCTTGTATAATTCTTTTGTTTCACTGTTTCCAGGAAGGGTGGGCAGATTCACCCTCAGACCTCATGGAGAAAGATGAGGCTTTCTGTTCTCAGAGGGAGTTGTTCCCTCAGACCCAGAAGGCAGTTCTCCAACTCGATGGCAGTGAGGTGTTTTTTTAAATACAGATACATTATCACACGGTCACCTTTATATCTATAACCACTTCTCATCACCGACACAGACAAGGCATAGAACTGTTCCTTCACCACCAAATAATCCCTTATGCAAAAGGGGCAATGAAACACATATTAAAATTTAACCCAATGTATTAAAGTATGATCATTTTAATATGTAACCGGTAGAGAAAATGAATGAGGTCATTTTCAGCCTATCTTTGAAATCTGATGGCACTGTACAGGACAGCGTACCTTAGTTCAGATCAGCCACATGGCAAGTACTCAGACACCATGGCTGGCTTGTGGTCCCTGTGTTTGAACAGCACTGCTGTGCATTTGACCCTCTCCTCCCTTCCTAATGTAAGTGAAAGCGCATGCGGCTTCAGGGTTTGCCTCTAGTTTTCCCTTTGGTCACAGAGCAAGACGACAAGTAACTCGTCCGTGTACTAAGAATATAGCCAATGCTCAATAAATATTTGTGGGAACACTTGGTAAGTTCCTCGTGATTCACCTTCTCAGTGTTTTGTCTTCTCTTCCCCACAGTCTCTGGGAATGTGTATCAGTATAACAGTAGAACAGGAGCGAGGAAATGGAAGAAGCATCCCAGGCACCACGAGGAGGACTTGGCAAACATATACTCCCTGCCAGTGACCCAGCATTCCGAGGAGTCCACATCTTTAAACACTCCTGTGCAAGGATAGCATTTCCAGGGTCTCCGGGAGGCTGCTTCTCTGTGAATATGACTGCCATGGGCAGTTTTCACCTGGCTACCTAAAGTTAAATCATAGACCCGAGGTCAGCTGCTTCGACTGTAACTTTGACTGTAACTGCTTTGACTTGTAACCTTTCAGCTCAGGGTAACTGGGTGGGAGCAACAATGGTGGTCAGATTTGATTCTCTGACCAAGTTTTGCTAAAAACAAGCGCTTAAAATTGATCAGATTAATTAATGATTGTCTAGTTTTGCCCAATAGCGTATATGCCTCTTGAGGCTTACACATTGGTGGTGTCGTTGGGTTGCTAACTTCTAGGTTGGTGGTTCAAACCTAGCAGCAGCTCCAAGGGAGAACGATCAGGTAGTCTACTGCTGTAATGCTCTTTAGCCTTGGAAAGTCCTGTATAGGGTTGCTATGAGCTGGTTTTGAGGATAGAGCACCAGTAGATTCCTGGAATAGAGTGAGACCTCCATGTGTATTTGTTGAATAAGTGACTTCGAACAAATAAATTGCCTTTGATTCAAATTCTTACTGCCTCTTTGACTCACAAAAGAAAAATGGGAATTCTCTTTCGCAAAGAACTCTGTTTGTTTGTTTGTTTCTGGTAGTCATAAAAATTGCAGGATTTCCACCTCCAGCATTTTTAAAAGCACAATTGATCTTTGCTTTTAATTTTCTTTTTATAGCCCTACAGAGAAGGACCGTCTGAAAACTCCACTTATTAATGGCCTGCCAAGGAAATACAGGAATCAAACCTTCTGAGAGCTGTGTATCAGTTTCAGAATGCACAGGGACTCTCAGATCATCTCCTTGTAGGAGACCAGAGGGCTGTTGATGACAGAGGCTAAGCCTACCATGAACATAACATGGAGTTCAGCTTGGGGCTCATATTTTTTACTAAGGATATTTTTCAACCTAAGACAAACCTAATGAACTAACAATTGAATCTGAGGACATTCCAGATTTGAATGACAGAAATGCTTTGATATCCACCCCGTGCGGAATGTGTTCAGGTAGAGAATTCCCTTTCCGCTCAGGGACACCGGGTCTCTCCACAAGCCAGAGCACCTGATAGGAAAGAGGGTCATTTTCGATTTATGGTCAGTGCGGCTGAGTTAGGAGATTTTATGGCAAAGAGGACATCCGTGGGGTTGAAGTCTGGGGCTTGGACAAGGCACTTACCCTCGCTGAAGTCCCTCTCTTCCTTCTAGAAAGTGCATATGCTATTCTGTTGTTCTGAGGTGCCTTCGAGTCGGTGCCGACTCAGCGATTCTGTACAACAGAGGGTTTAACCCCCCTGGTCCCGCGCCATTGTCACAAGTGTTCTGATGCTGGCGCCCATTGCTGCAGCCCCTGGGTCACCGCGGCCCCTTCAAGGCAGGGCCTTCCTCTTCTCCGCTGGCCCTCTACTTCACCAAGCATGAGGTCCTTCTCCAGGACTGGTCTCCCCTGAGAGCATGTTCCAAATAGGTTATTAGGATAGTATGTGATAGTGCATGCTATTCTTATATTATTAATGCCTGCCTCATTGTGTTATACTACAATGCTACATTGTAGTACATCCTATTACTATATTATCAATGCCTGCCCATTTTTATCTTACATCTTCATTGTGAGAAACAGCACACAGCATGTGACACGTGGAACCAGCATGAAGCACCGGCACATGTGAAAAGACATGAGTAATAAAAAAATTCCGTTTAACCATTATGAAGTGTGCATGTCGGTGACATTATAGTTCCCACGCTGCACAACCACCACCAAGGTTAAGTTCCTAAGGTTTTTTTGGTCACACCCTGTAACAGAAATGCCGCGTGATGATTCTCTCTGGCTCTCTATTGCGGCACACACTCTACGACCAGACTGGCTGCCATGGAGTCGGTGGGAGGGCAGGGCAGAACTGGCCGGTGGGTTTCCGACTGAACCTCTCTGCCGGAGTAGAAAGCCTCACCGGCAAACACTCGTCTCTTTGCATTTGCCTTCGCTGGATATTTTCAATAAATGGGACCATACAGTAGTTGTCCTTTTTTTTCTCTCTCTTTTAAATCATTTTCTTGGGGGCTCCTACAAGTCCTACCACAATCCCTCCATCCATTGTGTCAAGCACATTTATACATTTGTTGCCATCATCATTCTCGAAACATTTTCTTTCTACTTGAGCCCTTGGTATCAGCTCCTGATTTTTTCTCCTCTTTCCCCCACCCTCCCTCCCTCCCTCACGAACCCTTGATAATTTATAAAGCATTATTTTTTCACGTCTTACCATGTCCAATGTCTCCTTTCACCCACTTTTCTGTTGTCCATCCCCTGGGGAGGGGGTTATATGTAGATCATTGTGATCAGTTTCCCCTTTCTCCCCCACCCCCCACCTTCCCCTTCCCCTCCTGTTATTGCTACTCTCCTTATTGGTCCTGGGGGGCTTATCTGTCCTGGATTCCCTGCTTTTCCAGTTCTGATCTGTACATCTTTACAAAATCCTGAGCAATGATTGACGGTTTGAGGTGCTACCATGCTGAAAATACACGTGGAGATTCGTGTCCTCAGCAGGGGGACACTGTGTATTGAACATTTTATCGCTCCGAGTGACGAGAAGCCTGAAGGCGGACGCCGAAGGGAGAGACATTAGTTGTCCTCTGGGTCTGACTTCCTCCCCTCCACGTACTGCTTTCAAGGTTGAAGCACGTATCAGGGCTGTATGTCATTTATTTTTATGGGAACACTCCCCTGAGAGTGCTTTTTAAACGGTAACCGCTGCCCGAACGTGAAGGCAACGGGGGCATCTCCTTACGTGGTCGTCCTCAGGGGGTGGGGCGTGGGACACCGAGCAGGCCCCCGGGTGAGGCCATCGAAGTCGGAACTGGCCGGACTTCAGCGGCGCGACAGCTCCGGAAGGAGGGAGTCTATCGCCTTGTTCCAGGCGGTACCTTGCTTCCTTCTCAGGGGTGAGAACAAACGAAACGGGTCTGGAAAATTCTCTCCCCCTCCAGCAGGGCTCTCTAGGGGCCAATCATGAGCGGGATTCTCCACCTGCCACCACTTGGGCTTTTAAGGGGTCAACTCTGTTTTCAAAGGTTGAGTTGGATTACCTGATACTTAATCTGCCTGCGTCAGAATCAAGACAAAGTTGTTATTGGGGTTATTATTGTTTGTCCTCTGGCTGCATCGAAGTGGGATTCAATTTCGGACCCGGTGGAGAGAGCGAATGCCTGCATGATAGAGATGTGGCGTGGGACAACGCGGCACCCCGTCTCCACCGTGTGGGTGCGGACTCCCGGAGGGCGCGGGCCCTGTAGCTGGGGGCTGCTGCAGCGCAGGGGGTGCTGTGCCGTCATCTTTGTGGCAGACAGGTGGCCAGGCCTTTCTTTTGAGGCACTGCTGGGGTGAGCTTGAACCACCCACCTTCTGTTCATGGCAGAGCACAGGCTGTCCCCCACCACCTGGGGACCTTGCTCTCTGGGGCAGGACTCTAGAATTGGACCCCTTGTTTGGGTCATCAACAGTTTCTCTCGATAATCTAGATTCTTCTTTCTATTGACTAACAAAGAAACAAATGAAAACCAAGCCCTCTGCCTCCTGGCAGCCCTACAGGATGGAGGCGAAGTGCGCCAGAGTTTCTGAGACGAAATCTTTGCAGGAGCAGACAGCTCATCTTTCTCTGGCTTTCACTCTTGAGCTTTAATTCAATAACACGATTGTGTTAGTTCCCTGAGACTGTCACAGACTGCCCCCCAAATTGGAAGCTTAAAACAACACAAATGCGTTTTCTCAGTTCTGGAGGCAGGAGGGTGAATTTTGCTCCCTCCAGGGGCTCTCAGACAATGTCTGGTTCTGGCCTCCTCCAGCTCCGGAGGCTGCCCTGCCTTTTTATGGGCTTGTGGCCACATCGCTTCCCTCTCTGCCTCTGTTGTCACCCAGGCTTCTCCTCTGAGCGCTGGAGTCAACTCTCACTGCCTCACTCTCATCAGGGCATTTGGCATTGCATTTGGGACCCGCACATGTCTGCCAGGTGGTCTCCTCAGCTGAAGATGGAATTAACTTACTACCAGCTACAGAATCCCCCTGTCCAAATAAGGCCATATTCGACAGGTTCTTGGGATTAGCCAAAACAAGGCAAAACCCCAAACTCACTGCCATCAAGTCGGTCCCGACTCCTCTCCATCAGATAGGACAGGGTAGAACCCCCCCCCTTTGAATTTCTGAGACTGTCATTCTGTATGGGAGTAGAAAGCCCCATTTTTCTCCCAAGAAGCAGCTGGTAGTTTTGAACTGCTGACCTTGTAGATCTCAGCCCAACCCATAACCACTGATACCAGGATGTGGATTTATCTCTGGGGACCACCATTCAACACACTGCAATGACTGCTTTATGAGATATAAATGGATACAATCTTTTGTGATGTGCAAAACAACCATTTGGTTGGTTTAAGAAATATTCACCTAGTGCCTATTATGTCTGAGGAACTTGCAAGGGCTATGAGTTGCCTGCTAACCACAAGGTCAGCAGTTTGAACCCACCAGCCACTCCATGGGAGAAATATGAGGCTTTCTGCTCTCATAGTAAAGATTTACAGTGTCAGACACCCAAAGAAGATAGTGTACTCTGTCCTATAGGGCCCCTATAAGTCAAAATCAATTTGATGGCAGTGGGTTTGATTTTGATTTGGGGGCATTTGCTATGTAGGTTCCTGGTGGTACAGTGGTGAAAGTGCTTTGCTGTTAACTGACTAGTTGACCAGTTGAACCCACCAAGGAGCCTATAAGAGAAAGCTATGAGTCAGCCTATGTAAAGAATAATAGCTCAAACCCACCACTAGCTCCATGGGAGAAAGATGAGGCTGTCTGGTCTCATAAATATTTCCGTCTCAGAAACTCCATGGAGTCATTCTACTCTGACTACAGGGTTGCCATGGGTTGGAATTGATTCGATGGCTGTTGTAGGTTTTTAAAGTCTGAAACAGGACAAAGACAAGGCCAAGGAACACCCTCAAAATGAGGGAGACCATTAGCACGAGGCCATAATGTTCAAAGGATTCATTTTGGTATGAGGTGGGGGCTGGGGGGTGACCAGTCCCCCATCACTAATCGTGGGTTTAATTAGCACAATTGTATGGTTGAGATATATAAATGTTATATTAAAGTCATCGAGAGCATGAGAGATAGAAGACAGTCAAATTATGGAGTCAGACACATTACATAGTAGCTTTGCTCACCTCAGCCCTGCTTGGTGGTCCACATGGAGAGGGGGGAAGGGAAGGAGGACAAGGGGAAAGGGAAACAGGGGAGGAGAGGAAGCTGAGGAGAGGGCAAGGGAGGAGCCGAGAAAGAGAGGGGGAGGAGGGGAGAGCTTCTCGATTGCTAACCCAGGCCTATATACCTTTGGGGGCGTGCAAGCCCACTTATTACAGGTAATGACATACATCACAGGAAGGGGTTGCACTATAGGTTATACAGCAATGAGAGGGGGTGGTCTAGGGACATACAGCAATGGGAAGAGGAGGGGTTGGGGGTATACATGTGACAATATGGGCAGATCCTACATTCAGGATGGCAGCTTAACTTTGACCTATTCTCTGGATCTCCATAGAAACCATTATCAGTAGGGTGTAAACCCCATCTACAGAAGCCAAATAGATGACTGCAGGCCTGTTCCTTGTCCTTAATAGCAGAGGGGGGTGGGGGGCACTGCAGTATGGCAACTGATTGCCCTCAGGAGGATGCCTGCAAGCATCTGACCTCCCCCCACAATTCATGACCATGCAGATAATTTAGAGAACAAAATCACAATGTGGCAAATCAGTTCATTATTGTCATAGGTGGAAGTACAGAAACAGGGTAAGTGTTATGATTGGGATAGTTACCGTATATATTCAAGTATAAGCCGACCTGAATATCAGCCGAAGCTCCTAAGTTTACCACAAAAACTGCATTAAAATGTGCTGAAAATCTCGGCTTATACACAAGTATACATGGTATGTAAAATGCTGATTAGAAAACTTTACAGGATTGGTTCTGGGCCTTCTAACTACCAGGCTACTTGGTAGTTGGCCGAGTTTGACTCATGACTAGCCAGTGCTGACATCCTTGTTCTGAGGTAGATCTTTAAGAGGACTTGTTTCCGGTTGTTGCCATTGCACCACTGCCATTTGCCAAGAGAAGAGGATGCCTGCACTAATTCACTGGCTCCGGGATGAGGATGAGCAATACAAGCTACAAAAATGTCTCAGATGAGCTGGCAGTTCCATCTAAGTCCAATCTATAGCAAAACCCTCATCCAATCTGCAGTTGCATGCATCTGAAGATGAGTACAACTGGTCTATTTGAGCCCCCTCTAGATCAGCTGATCTCTACGTGACTCACAGACAGGGGAACCAGCAGAACAGATGATTATTGTTCCCAGCCTTTGGGTTTGGGGGCAGTTTGTTGTGCAGTGATAGCTAAATCATTCCAGAAAGAAAGGTGAGACACGTTACCTTCCTCTGTTTCTCTATATTTAATGCACACACACACACACAAATATTGTTTAAAACATTAATCCCAAAGAGAAAATTTAAAGATGAAAGGAGATATGATACAAATTTCACTAAGAAGAAAAATGTAGACTCTTGTGTTAAAATGGGTTGCTGTTTTGTTATTTGTTATTTGCTGGACATTATAAAGTATACAGAGCAAAATTGATCCTTTTTGGTACAATGACTTTGTGTATTATTTCCATCATCTGCCGATGTTTCCTGTATTGTTCAGTAATATGCCATAACATTTTAAATCTTTCAACTTGAGGCATGTATTTTCCAGGCTGTGCACTTTCAGAAACACCTCTGTCTCCTGATGCACCTCTGGGTGGGTTTAAACCTGTAACCTTTCAGCTTGTAGTCATGCACTTAATTATTTGTAACACCCAGAGACATCTTAAAAGGGATTAGTAGAATGTATTTGTTGGAAGATATGACATATGATCTCTACCAAGTTCTATCCTATAGTGTGGCTTGAGAAAATGACTCCATAAACATTTATTAAATAATTGACCTTTGAAATATATCTAGTCAAATTCTTACCTCACTTGCTGCTCTTTTTTAAACATGTTTTGCTGTATATGAAATCCAGAATAGGCAAATCTGTAGACAGTAACTGGATTAATGATTGCTCGGGGCCATGGCAGGGGAAGCGGGGATGGGAGGGGAGAAATGGGGAGCTAAAAACAATTAGTACAAGGACGAAGAAAATGTTCTAAAACTGATTGTAATAATAATCATGCGGCTCATCTTGATGTGACTGACCTATTGAATTATATGATTTGTGAATTACATGCCAATAAAACTGTTAAAAAGTCCTTAATCTCAGACTAATATAGAAGACTTTTTTTCTAACAAAATTGCCACTGCTGATCCTCCCACCCTCACTGGTACTGAGTCAATTCTGACTGATAGTGACCCTGTAGGGCTGCGTAGAACTGCCTAGACTGTCACTGTTTATGGGAGTAGAAGCCTTTGTGTCTCTTCTATGGAATGACTGGTAGGTTCGAACTGCAGACTTTGTGGTTAGTGGCCCAGCATGTAATCGCTATACCTCCAGGGATCCTAGGGTTGATCCCGGGTCTACTTAAGTATCTCTAGATGGGGAAACCATTGTGTTTCAGGCAACTCTTTCTGTTGTTGAAGAAGAATGCTTGTTAGAATGCCCTTCTTTGTATTGAGGCAAAGAGGAAATCTGTGCTCAATAATTAAAAAAACACAGCCTTTTTCCTCATTGAGAGCCCACCTTGGCCCACGCAGGCACATTTCCACTCGCTGATAAAGATGCTAACGGTGGACCAGGACATCTGCACAATAGCTTCCATTCAGGATTGCTACCTTACATTTCCTCTAGCTTCAAAATTACACCCCTTCATCTATAATAAATGATTTACTTTCAGTTGGTAAAAGCAGAATGATCCCTTTTGGATCAAAATTACCTAGGAATGTAATTAACGGCATCTCATTTTGTTAGTTCATCATCTGAGCTCTCTGCGGAGGGCTTTAAATAGGAAAAATTGGCAGTTTTATTGTGCTCTTGCTATCTTACACACATTGCTGATAGTACATGACTGTGGGGCCAGTCCAGGCACTCCGCTGGACTCAAAACAAATTTAATTTATGTTTATTGCAGAGAACAATAGGATTAAAGTTAAAGAAGTCCTTGTGTAATATTATTCAGCATCTTAAAAGACTCTACCCTCAGGTGTGCACAGATGTAGGCACAGGTACTGTTAAGTTGTTAGGTCCTGCTGCGTTGGTTCCAATTCACAGCAACCCTATGTGCAATACAAAGAAAACACTGCTTGGTCCTGCACTATGCTCATAATTGTTGTTGTGTCTAAGGCTTCGATTGCAGCCACTGATTCCACTCACCTCGTTGTGGGTTTTGCTCCTTTTCATTGACCCTCTACTTTACAAACATGGTATTCTCCTGATAG
This sequence comes from Echinops telfairi, assembly GCF_000313985.2. NCBI lineage: Eukaryota > Metazoa > Chordata > Mammalia > Afrosoricida > Tenrecidae > Echinops > Echinops telfairi. The sequence goes on from NW_022103928.1 coordinate 17,141,343, forward strand.
CAAACTCAAAGGATGAGAGACGAAGTGTCATCAATCTGGCTGTACGTTTTCCAGCACACATTTATTTGTATTTCTGTCATCTGGTATGGTCTATATTCTTCTACAGCACTGTAATTCAAATGCATTGATTCCCTACTGGCCTTCTTCATTCATCACCCAGATGTAAGGTGATGTCGACTATCTTGACTTGTGTTAGGCACACCTTGGTGCACTAGAGTTTTTGAGTCTTCAAAGGGACATCTTTACTTTTGAACACTTCAAAGAGGTCCCTTATAGCGGGTTTCCCCAATGCAGTTATGCATCATTTGACTGCTTACCTGTTGTTTCTATGGGGATTGATTGTGGGTCCAAGTAAAATGAAATGCCCGACGACTTCAGTATTTCCTATATTTATCGTGTCTATTGGTCCAATTATGAGGACTTTTACTTAGACTGAGGTGTAGTCCATATTGACGTTTGTTGTCTCTGATCTTCATCGGTAAAGTCCTTTAAGTCCTCTTCACTTTCAGCAAGTGAAATTGTGTTCTCTGTCTCGCATAGGCTGTTAATGAGCCTTTCTCTAGTCTTCATGCTGTCATTCTTCCTATGGTCTAGCTTCAAGGACTATTTGCTCAGTATGCTGATTGCATAAGTTTAATGAAAAGAGTACAATTCTGACACACATTTTTCCTGATTTTAAATTATCCAGGGTACCTTTGTTCTACTTGAAGGACTGTTTCTTGTTCTACGTACAGTTTTCTCATGAGCACATGGGTTCTGGAATTCTTATTCTTCATAATGCCCCCCATAGTTTATTAGGATCCTCTCAATGGAATGTCTTTTTGTAATAATAATAATAATGAATCTTCCTAATACTTTCTACTTTCAGCCAAGATCCAACTGATGTCAGCAGGATCTCATTCCATGTCTTCTTCTGAATCCAGCTTGAATTAATTTTACTTGCTGAAGTAAAATTTTACTTGTAAAGGGATATTAATGGCACTGTTAGATAATTTCTGCATCCTGTTTGGCTGCCTTTCTTTGGAATGGGCACAAATAGATATCTCTTTCGATTGATTGGCCAGGTAGCTGTCTTCTAAATTTTTGTCCTAGATGAGTGAGCATCTCCAGCATGAATTAATTTGTTGAAGCATCTCAATTGGCCTTCCATCAATTCCTGGACCGTTGTTTTTTTGCCAAAGCCTTCAGTTCAGTTTGGACTTCTTTCTTCAATACTATGAGTTCCTGATCCTATACTACCTCTTAAAATGGTTGCACATCGACCAATTGCTTTTGGTAAAATGATTTCATATATTCTTTCCATCTTCTTTTAATGCTTCCTGCATCATTTAGTGCTTTGTCTCTATAATCCCTCAAGTTGAAGCTTGGATTTTTTCCTCCACTTCTTTTAGCTTGAGAAATACTGAGTGTGTTATTGATCTTTATTTTGGGTTTTCTAATTCCAGGTGCACAGATAGAATGATCTATCTGTACTTGCAGGTATTCTCAGTTGCCTCATATGCATATGAAAGTTAGACATTGAATACCAATGATTGAAGAAGACTCCAGGCCTTGAATCACAGTGTTGGCAAGAATATTGAAAGTACCATGGGCCGCCAAGAGAACAACACAGCTCTGCCTTGAAAGAAGTACAGCCAGGATGCTCCTTAGTAACAGTAAGACTCAGTCTCACATATTTGGACCTATTGTTAGGAAAGACTGGTCTCCAGAAAAGGGCAGCATGATTGGTAAAGAATTGGGGGAGTGAAAAAGCGATGGTTGGAAGAACATTCACAAGCTGGGTTGACACAGTGGATGCAAAGATGGGTTCAAACATAACAATCAGTGTGAGGATGGCACAGAACTGGAAAGTGTTTTGTTCTGTTGTGCATAGGGTCGCCACTAAAAAACAAACAAATAGCTATCCATAAGAGCCCAAAAGACCATCAATTACTCTAAAGCAAAGAGGAGAAAATAAACAGGCAGGGAATTAGAATATTGGAAATATTGAATAGGGTTGCTTTAACAGAGTCTACAGTGGTCATGCAACCGTGGTTAATAAACCTTTTTACCTGACTTCCAAAATCTGAGCTAGAAGAGAGGATCAGCTGGCATCCCGAAGACTCCATTACTGTGGTACTTGGTCCCCCCAGGTGGAGCTGTTGAGGCCTCCTGGCTAATTGCACAAACATAATTAATTGCTAAGATAAATTCACATGCATCACTCAAAAGGTGAAGATTGAAGCCTTCAGTGCTAAAACCATCCATTATATTCATCATACCCTTTTCCGTTGCATCCCAGTACCAAGCTTCATACTTGGCACAGAGTGAATCTGGAAGCAAAAAGGAGAGATGAGCAATTTCTTTTTTAAATTACTTTATTATTTTGATTTGGGTGAAAGCTTACAGAGCAACTTCATTTTCCAACTGATGATTCATTGAGTTTCAGCTCACCCATTGCCCTCGTCTCACTTCCTCCCTGAGCTTCTCAGTCCCACTCATCTTCTCTTTGCCTTCCTTCCCGTCTGTCTGCTGAACTTGGACGCTGGACAAATGCTGCCCTCCTACAGTTGGTTGTTCTGAGAAGTCACTGTTTGCCTAACAGCTCTATCGATTGTTTGGCTGAAAGCTGAGCCATAGGAGCAACTTCAGGTCCAGGCTTGAGGGGTGGCTCAGGGCCATAGTCTCAGGGTTTCCACCAGCCTCTGTCGGACTAGTGAGCCTAGGCTTTTAAAATAAGGTCTTTGAGTTTTGTTCTGCATTTTTCTCCTACACTATCCAGAATCATCTATTGCAGATCCTTTCAGAGCAGCCAGTAAGGGTAACTGGACACCATCGAATTCTTCTGGTTTCCAGATCACAGGTGCCAAGGCCTGCATGGCCCATTAGCTCTTTGTATGGATTGTTTCCATGCATCCTTGGTTTTTTGCATTCTTCTTGGCTCTGGACAGAGAAGACCAATAGCTTCACCTTATATGACTGCTCAGAAGCTCAAAAATACCTCAGTCATGACTCAACCATTTCAAAATGTAAAAACTGCTTGGAACCAAGGATGCAGACATTTTCTTCGTGACCTAGATTGTGCCAATTGACCTTGACATGGCTAAGACGGTCCTGAGTCCCCTGGCTCAGTGCTTCATCCCTTCAAAGCATGCACAATTTCTTATCAAAAATAACCGTTCCATGCTCAATCCAGCCCAATATAGTTCACTAGACAGCAGTTTGTTTTCACTCCTCATTTGACTCACTTGCTTAATTTGCTTTTTTACCTGGGTTCAATTGACTTTCAGGTGTTGCGATGATATTCCCGATGGGTTGCTGAACAACCATGCCTCACAGCTTCTAAGTAAAAGCAAAATTAAACCCTTGATTCCTTTGTCAGCCAAGATCTCAGGGATCTGAGCTCTTCTCTCAGGGAAGGAGCTAATGACTCCTTGAACTAACCATCACCCAAACAGAAGAACATGCTGAGTTGTCCTTTTAATACCTTCTTAAGGACTCACCAAGGAACCCTGGTGGCACACTTGTTTAAGCGTTGGGCTCCGTGGGAGAAAGATGAGGCTGTTGGATCCAGTGACTGCAGTCAAGATTTAACAGTTCTGCTCTGTTCTATATAGAGTTGCTATGAGTAGAAATTGGCTTCTTTGTTGGCAGTGGGTTTGGTTTGGGCTTGGAGTAAAGATCAACTATTTCCTGTTTGACCAGGTTGAGTTCCTAACAAGGCCGCCCAAGCAGTTCTTAAACTCCCTCTTCCTGGCCAGGGCTGCTCCCCAGCAGGCAGCTCAAGGGGGTGGTGTCTTCTGTGTGCAGAGGCTGTCCTGCATGGCCCCGAGGGCTGGTTTTCTGTTCCTGGGATGATTTTATGCTTCAGCAGGTCAAAGTTACTTACTGAAAAAGCTAAGAAATGTGTTTCCTGGGAAATCCCATAACTGTATTGGCCGCTAACATTGTCGAAACACTTGGGATCATGGATGAATACACAGACCTACGTGTGCACATTAAAATTTCACTTGTGACTTTTCATGTACAGTAACATAGATCCAAATAATTCCACATACAAACCACTCATAGTTTTACCACCTAGTGTATCTATAGTTAACACTCTGAAATATAATCTGCCAGATCTCTTTTTCATACTAAGCTATGAAATATGCCTTTCAAAACAAAGACAGGATTCTGTTCGGATAGTTTCATGCAACGCTTGGTTTTTTATATATATTCTCCCTTCTCTGGTGATTACTTGTCCCTTCATTTACAATGATAGCATCTAGGGAGGAGAAAGGAATTTTTCTCCAGACTAAACAAAGTCTAATTTTTGGAGGGAGGGAAGAAAGACTAGACTTGTGATTTATGTGGGTGGCAGTCTCCTTGCTGTCTCACACCCACCCACCGATGCCCTCAGCCCGCATCACAACCCCACCGGCCTGGGCATGGAGTGCTAACTCTGACTCGCTTCGCAGCTTCCCTTAGAGAAATTGAAGGCTGATCCTGAAGGCAATCCCCACTGAGAGAACAATAGCCTTCGAGAGAGCTACAGAATCACAGCCACTGCAGTTGGCACATAGCATGCAAATGCCACTTACATAATACCTATCAATCTACAGGATTTGCAAGCTCCTCGAAGGGAAACTTTTCTTACAAAACAGAAGCTTCCCTGGGCAGAACTTGAGGGAACATGGTTGCATGTAGCAGGGTTGTGGTAGATTAACTAGAGAGATGTGAGAATGACTTTCTAGAAGGCACCAGGACTACACAGCTCATGTTGGGCATTGTCATCTGGAGGCTAGCACAGGTTTATGAAGGAGCCCTGGTGGCCCAGTGGTTAAGTGTTCAGTGCTAACCTGAAGGCTGGCAGTTCAAACCCACCCAGTGGCTCCTTGTGGGAAAGATCTGGCAATCAAGGTACAGATGACAGCATAGGAAATTCTATGGGACTGTTAAAACCCATTTGATGGTAGTTAACAGTTGCAACTACAACCACCACCACCATCGTGGTTTACCATTAACTAGCTGTGCGATTGTGTGATTCTGGATAGACTAGAGAAACAAATTCATAGACACTCATCGGTGTATAAGAAAGAGCTTTATATAAAAGAGCAGTCGAATATTGAGAAAACATTCCTGCCCAGTCCAGATCAAGTCCATAAGAACGATATTAGCCCATCTGTCTGATACCAATCTATAAAGTCCTCTTCAGACTCATGAAACACATGCAATGATGCCTAATGCAGGAAGATCACAGGCCAGCGGGTGGGAAGTCTTGTGGATCCAGTGGTGTCATAAGCATCTCAGTGCTGGCAAGGATCTCCATGTTGCTTCGCTGGCTCCAGAGGTCTGGCTCCATTAGCCTCTCACCATGTGTCTTCTTTACAGGGATGTCTTACAGGGAGTGAGTTGAGAAAGAATGTGTCTCCTGCCTCCAAAGAGGAAAATACAGGAGTTCCCAAAATCCTCAGAGAAGGCCATGCCCACACAGAGGCCTCATAGGCTATATCCTGATTGACAGGCTAGACTCTACCCCTTCACTCTTAATCCTCAAATTGACACCAGATTATGTAACTACCACTGTGATCTTTGGTAAATGATTTATTTTCTCTGGGCTTCTATTGCTTCCGCTGTACACATCATATTAAAAAAACACAGATATTTATTTGGCTTTTACTTTGTGCTAAGGAGAATATGGTGCTGAGGATACAGCAATAAGACCGGTTGTCTCGTATGCCGAGGGAACTTACAGTGTACAGCTGCACTGCCTGCCATGGTTCGTCCAGCCACAAGGGGCTACTGAGCACTTGAAATGTGGCTGGTCTCTATTGAGATATGGTGCACATGGAGAATCCATACTGGCCTTTAAAGACCAAATAGGAAAAACAAAAAAGAATATAAAGCATGTTGTTGTTAGGGCAAATATAATATTCTAGATGTTGGGTTAAATACAATCTCTTATTAAGATGAAGTTACATGCTTATTTCATGTTCCTACTAGAACTACATACATACATTAAAAACTACATGTACACCTGATTTATAGCTCTCTCGATCATTGCTGCTCTAAAGGAGAGGTAGACAATAAATGAAATTAAACAAGAAATCATGCAGTTCCAGTGGCGCTAAACGCTATGAAGAAGTAGAGGCTGCTCTGGACGCACCTATGGGGGCATCTAGCCTTGTCAGCCGGTTCCCTGAAGGATGAGGAGGTGTGAGGTAGCGAACAAGTGGAGTGGGGGGCAGGTCGGGAGAACCTTGCTGGCAAAACTCCCAGCAAATATGAATTGTAAATTTGGAGGGAGGTAAGGAGACCTGGGCTGACTCTTGGAGAATAGGGGGTGAGGGCTGGGGAGATAGAGTGGTGGATGGTGTATGTGGAGAACTTTGAGACTTTCTCCCGAGGATTGTTAGGAGAATTGATCCGAGGAATTATAGGGCCTTTACATTTAAAGAAGGAAACTTGTGAACTAGGCCTGATCCTTAGGGAAGTGGAGAAACCCAGCTGTCCTTCTGCAGGATAGGTGGCTTGGATTAGAGCTGTGGAAGGAGAGATGGAGAGAAGGGAGCAACAAGGGACAACTTCCATGGTGGTCCAGTAGCCAGCATGAGGTTGGAAGAAAAGGGGGGTCCTATGGGGCAGGTGTCTGTCCTGGGATGCTGAGAGAGGAACAGTAGTATTTTCAGGTAAGATCTTGTTAAAATACCAAAGTGAAGGAATCACCTCTTCTCATCTCAGTAGTTCACGGTGTTCTGGTGTCTGCCTTCCCTGCTGCATAATACGCTCAGTAACAATGGCCATCGAGCCCATTTTGACTCGTAGTGACCCTCTGCATGTCAGAGCAGAAATGTACTCCACAGGTTTGTCAGTGGCTGAATTTTGAGAAGTAGATCACTAGGCCTCTTTTCCAAAGACCTCTGGGTTAGCTGCGGAGTGCATTAACTGTTTGTACCACCCAAGGGAGATAGGCGTCCTAGAGGGAGCCTAGGAGAATTCTTGTCAGAAGAGGATTTAAACAGAGCCTGGGAGAATGAACAAAATTTCACGAGCAGAGAAGGCAGAATAGGATAGGCTAGGTCATAAAAATATCAGGAGGTAGTGCACCATTATCATGTTCCATATCCTCTCTATGTGCTATGTAGACACAATCTCAGCAATGTGTAAAAATCCATGCAAGGGAGATGGCATTGTCTTCATTTCCCAGAAGTATTAGAGTTTAGGGGCTAAGGAACATGTCTAATTTTTGTAAAAATATTAATTAAATCCAGCTAGTCAATGGTAGACAGGCAATTCGAGTCTGTTGGTGTGGCTCCAGATGTCTTGCTCTTCTTACACATTATTGATCTAATAGTATGCTTTTACCTTTTGGCTTTCTTTACATCTAGAGGCATTTAGAAACTGACCAACCTGTATCAATGTGCCAGTCTGACTGTGTCCTGGGTCTTTCTGGAAGAAATAGCACATTAAGTGGTTATGAGCATAAATGCTGGAGCCTGGCTGCCTGAATTTGAATCTAGACTTTGCTGTTGAATTTCCCTGTGTCTCTGTCTTACCATGTGCAAAACAGGGATGACAATGGTAGTTCTGCAGGGCTGTGGTGAAGATTGAATGAGCTTGTGAGGGCTGGCAATAAATATTGTTGTTGAACAAAGGTAATCTAATTTAATTTAATCTATTTTGCCACCCCCTACTTTATTTTATTAGCACTTGTGAGAACGGCATAGGACCAGGCAAACGATAGCCTTAGCATGTTCGTTTTCCCCCAGATGAGTTGTTTGTTGAGTAGAGTCACATGGAAATGTGGAGGTGGAAAGATCAGGATTTGAATAATGTTTTGTTTTTTTCTGACTCCAATCCCCATAATGCTTTGTTTATTTGTGTTGGACAAGTGAGAATCCAGTCCTGGTGGTGTGGTGGTTTCACACTGGGCTGCTAACTGCAAGGCCAGAAGTTCAAAACCACCAGCTGTTCTGTGGGAGAAAAATGGGCTTTCTACTCCTATCAAGAGTTACACTCCTGTCCACCAGGGCGATTCTATCCTGCCCTCCATGGTTGCGAAGAGTCAGAATCAGCGGGATGACAGTGAGTTTGGATTGGTTTTTGATGAGTATGCACACTCCAGGCCTTTCCTAATGTTGCGTCCATTGCATGCGTTGACAGGCTCACCAATGTGATGGATGCGCTCAGGCCTCACAGCAGGCGTGAAGTGCCACAGGACCGGGGGACACTGATCCGTGCTCCGTAGGTTGCTATGAATTGGACCTGGCTGGACAGCACCTAAAACAACAACATCGGAATATTTGCAAATAAGCCCCAAGTGCCCCTTCTCATCTTTTCTCTGGCTGCCACGTCCACCTTTCCTTCCCCCCATGGTGGGTGATGCTTTTGTGGTCCGGACATGCCAGCCCAAGCCACTCTTTTCCTTCTTCTGCACGGACATCTGAGCATTGTATTGTAGGGAAAGTCTCCCATGAAGCGAACCGAGGGGTATTTGTGGTGGAAGATTGAAGACCTCGAATGCCAAGGTGCGCAGCTCAAGGCCTTGTCACAGGAGGTGTAGCAGGGACCAGCTAGGAACAGTAAAACCTCTCTCTGGAGCCAGTTATACCCTTGATCTCTACCCAGAAAAAGGAGGCAAGTTCATAAGGTGAGTTTCAAGGATAGTGAGTTATAAAGACACTCATTTATTTGCAAAATTGAATTAAACATCTACTTTTCCTAAAAGTGGTCAGATAGTGAACATTTTAGGCTTTTTAGGCTTATAGGCCTTTGAGACAGTTATTCAATTCTTTGTAGATCAAAAATAGCCATCCATAACACAGAAACAAATGAGAGTGTGATTTTTAAAAAGTATATATAGATGCTGAAATTTGAATTTCATATGATTTCTATGTGCTATATAATAACACTCTTTTTCTGGTGTTTTTACCCCAACTGTTAAAACATGTAAAATCCATTCATAATTTTCCAACCCTGAGTTTATCTCATTAACAATTGTGAGGATGGCAGATGGTCAGGCAAAGCCTTATTCTGCTGTGCATGGGGTCATTATGGGTTGGAATATATGTCTGCTTCTTCGATCAGACAATGGAAATGACAAAGCGAGGGGTCTGTTGGGTTGTTTCCTAAAGCACTCAGTGGCACTTAACAGCAATAACAATAACAACAACAGCAATAATAACAATAGTTTATTCTATGAGCTACCAAGAGCCACTGCCATGAGACAATTCCCACTCACAGTGACCTTCTATAGGGATCCCGGGATTGTGGATATGTCTGAGAGCAGTCTCATCTTTCTCCTGTGGAGTGGCTGGTGGGTTTGAACCACTGACCTTACTGTTACAAGTCCATCATCTAACCCACAGTAACATCAAGACTCCTTCCAGTGACGCAGTAGCGAACCGACAGACAGGGTCTTTACTCCCATGGGATTTTCAGTGTGCATTCCTGGGGCGACACTTCAATTGGCATTCACCAAAAGAGATGCCCGTGCTCCAGAACAGGCTCCCTGGTGGTGCAGTTGGTTAAGCGCTGGGCTGCTAACTGCCATGTTGGCAGTTTGAACCTAGCAGCTGCCCCATAAGGGAAAGATAAAGTAGGGTTTGCTTCTGTAACAACTTATAGGTCCCGGAAACATGGTAGAGCAGTTCTATGCTGCCTTCTAGGGTCACAATGGGTCAGAATCCCCTCATTGGCAGAGTGTTGAGTTTTCGCTAAAAATATTTGGAAAACACTGAATTTAAGCAAAGTTTTTTAACTGCAGGACCTCTCAGGACCTTTCATATGCTAAATCGCCCAATGACTTTCCCGGAGGGAACGTGCCCAGATGAACTTGCAAGGCCAAACTTATTGATTACAGAACCTTCTGAGGTTCAGAACACTTCTTTTCACGCCTGGTGTGCCAAGAGGCACACTTGCAAAGCCCTCTTGTCTTTTCAGATGGAAAACTTGGGAGTCAGGAATGGGAAGTCTCTTGCCATCTGATCGTGAGCTGAAAGGTGCAGGCAGGGCCTGAAGCCACCTTTGTTCATGCACCATGCACTCGCTCCCCAAGACCAGGAGAAGTTCGAGAATTTCTGATCAGACAATGGAAACGACAAAGCGAGGAGTCTGTTGGGTTATTTCCTAAATCACACCGTGTCGCTTCTCATTTGGATATGTAAACCCCTGGTCTAATTGCTTGGTTGTGTGTGGTTTTCAATCATTACAGTCCCCATGACCCCTTTGAAACCCTGAGATTCATTTTCTATTCTACTCTTCCCAGTTTTAAAATTGCTGCTTTAATAATTAAACTTCAAAGCCCCTATAAGCCTAAGCTCTTTGGGGGCCAGGGAGCACAATGCTAAAAGCAGCCAGAAAGAGTCTGGGCAAAGCTCCTGTGCATTAGCCCGAGGTGTGAGTTGTTTAAAAGCAAACACGAATTCCAGGGTTCAGAAGGACGACTTTCGATTAGAATCAGAGAGCCTTTCAAAGAACTCATGTACTATGAATGATGCTCGAGTCTGGAGGCGCTAAAGGCCTTCGGAGAAGAGTTACATCTTCTGTGGGAGCAGGATTTCAAGCTCAGCACATCAGGGAGAAATTGTGCCGAGCCAAAATGACTCACAGAAGCCCTTTCAATGGTCACTAAAGTGCCCAGACGTATGGCTGTGCGACTACTCTGTAGTCCACAAAGTTTTCAAGAGGTTCTTCTTGCCCCTTCTGTGTGGGCATGAATGAACCCGGGGGCGCCCGGATGGATTGTTTGGCTGCTGACTGACAGGGTGGTGATTTGAACCCACCAGCCGCGACTTGGGAGGAAAATGTGGCCATCTGCTGCCCTAAAGAATGGACGAGTGTGTGGATTGTGATAAGAGATGTTAAGAGCCCCTAATAAAAGTATTTAATTAAAAAAAAGATATGAATTCATGAGCAGCTTCAGGGGCTTTACTGGCAGTATGGTTAAGGTACTGAGCTGCACAACCAAAAGTCAGAGTTGAACCCACCAGTCAATCTATAGCAGAAATGACCTGATCATGAGCACATGTAGAGATGTCACCCTAGGGAACCTCATGGGATAGTGCTATTCTGTTTCACTGGGCTTCCATAAGTAAAAATGGACTTCAAAAAGAGCCCAAGCTCGGCAACATCAGAGCAGCCCTGCTCGGTTCTGGAGGGAACCAGGGAGTGAGATTCCACTGCAAGGCCCTCCGGCTGGTGGGTGGTGCAGGTGCTCTTACTCTGGGATGGGAGCAGAGACGAAGCCTAGTTTTTGCTTGCAATGAAAGGCTTTCCTCGACAGAAACTACCCCTCTTTCTTGGTGATTGAATTTCCCAAGAGAAATCAACCTGGGACGTGGTCTGCTTGCCCTGAAATGTCCTATCACGAAAGACTCCAGATACGTCACACTGGAAAAGGCGACGGTGCTTTCCGTGTGGTCTCTTTAGCGGCTCCCAGTGTCTTTTGCGTGCAAGTTCATTCATCACTACCACAATGTCCTTGGCATTGTGTGACACTGGGCTCTTAGAGCCTCTTGCTTCATGCTCTATACCAGGGGTCCTTCAACTAGGCCCGCTGGCCACACACGGCTCGCCCACCGAGGACATTTATCCGGCACACCAGGTGTTTTTGCCGCCGCTGCCTGTCCTGCTTAGCAGCCGACTTGTCCAGTGTGCATAGGAATTTGTTCCTAGTTTTTTAAAAACTATAGTCCGGCCCTCCAATGGTCTGAGTGACAGTGAACTGGCCCCCTGTTTAAAAAGTCTGAGGACCCCCTGCTTATACAACCATCTAACAAAGCTCCTGAGAAGACGATGGGTAAAATGTAGGGGTAAAGACTATTGGAAGGGCAAGGAGGTTAGTTGATCGAGTGAAATGAATGAAGAGCAGTGCATATTTTAATATTCGAATTTGTCCTTATTTCGCTTCCCCAACACAAAACCACAGTATGGAGCAGAGAACTGCCATGCGCTTTGAAGGTAAAGCTGTTCTGTCTGTCTTATTTCAGAGTTCATGCTGGGATCCAGATGCCATCACATGTGTGCTTTCTGCTCTTGCTTGGAGTCACCAAAGGAGCCACTTGGATGTGACTGGGGATCTTTTCAAGGAGGCAGCCAAATGCTCTAGCGCTGACCGGCTGCCATGTCGTGCAGATGGAGTGCTCTCAGACCTGGTCTTCTGGATGAGGCGGTGTGAACAGACTTTTTAGGGTTGGTTTCATTTCACTTCCTCTCACTCTCACTGCTACCCTGAGCCTCTAGATAGAACTCCCTGTGTGGGTGTCCGATGTGGAAACTATTTATGAGAGTAGAAAGCCCCATCTTTCTCCTGAGGAGCAGCTGGTGGTTTCAAACTGTTGACCATGTGGATCGCGGCTCACCATGTAACCGTTATGCCACCGGGGCACTTGGTAGTATTGAAAGTGGACTGAAAAGGAAACTTCAAAAGGATACTTCTGCCATAGGAAACGTCTGGAACAAAGGCCTGGAGAAGAAAGTCTTCTGGCTGAGGCCTTCCACTAGATCACCTCTCTATCCTCAGACTTCGCTACTACCTTGATGCGTTGAAGATGCTCTCATTGTCTTTGTTAGAACGAATATGAATGACATGTGTGGGAGACAGTGGGCAACTCTGTGCTGTTAGAACACCAGAATATAAAGATAATTCAAGGGAAAGGTGTAAAAATCGATGGGGGCCAATTAATAGAGGACCTTGAATGCTGTCTGTAAGAGAGTAATGGCTGCCCAAAAGTTTCCACATCCCAGGAATCTGGTTACATGGTGTGGTAGTTAGTTACATAATCTGCTGTCAATTTGAGACTTTGAAGGGGTGGAGTTTAGCCTGTCAGTCAGGTCGCAGCATGATAACCTCATTGGTAGGTGCTAAGGAGATAAACAGCTTGTTGGAGGCAGGACACAGGCTCACTCCCTGGGAGACATCCCAGCTGACAAGGCACAGGGAGCTATCCTAGAGCTCTGGAGCTGGAGAAGCCACGTGGAGACCCCTGCCAATGCTGAGATGCTTACACTGTCACTGGATCCACAAGGTCTTCCATCCACTGGCCTGCGATCTTCCTGTATTTGGCGTCATTGCATGTGTTTTGTGAGTCTGAAGAGGACTTTATAGATTGGTATTGGACATATGGGCTAATATCAGATTTATGGACTTGATCTGGACTGGGCTTGGATATTTTCTCAATATTCAACTGTTTTTGTATATAAAGCTCTTTCTTATACGAGTATGAGTATCTAAGAATTTGTTTCTCTAGTCCACCCAGTCTAACACACATGGGAAAGGGAAAGGGAGATTGCAAATAGAATTAAAGCTGCTAATTAGATGATCCTGAGACGGGGACATTATGCCAGATTACCCAGGTGGGCACAAGAGTCCTTATAAGTGAAAGAGAGAGGCAAAAGAGGATGAGGGATGGCCTGGGTTTGACTCGGTCTGCGTTGCTGACCTCAAAGATGGACGAAGGGGCCCACAAACCACAAGGAATGCAAGCAGCTTCTAGAAACTGGAAAGGGTCAAGAAAATGATTCTCCCCTGATCGACCCCACTGCCTTCCATCGCTCCTGACTCAGAGAGTCCCGTGAGGCTTCCAAGACCGAAGTCTTATGGAAGCAGACAGTTAACACCTTTCTTCCACAGAACGGCTGATGCGTTCAACAAGACTTTTTTGGTTCGTAATGGAGTGCTTTAACCACGGCAACACCAAGATGAGTCCCCATAAAGTGGCAGTTCTCAACCTGTGGGTCGCAACCCCTTTGGGGGTCAAGTGGCCCTTTGACAGGGGTCACCTAAGACCATTGGAAAACACATTTCCGAGGGTCTTAGGAACCGAAGCACTGCTCCTCTACCCGTCTCCAGGCGGGTCCGTCCACATGCAGATACATCCACATACGAGTGCCTGGGGTGAAGACTGGTACCCATGCCACACCATGCTTCAAGACAAAATGTCATTGATTTGTCATTAGAAATAAATATTTCACAATATAGAATGACATATTGTTTTTGTGATGAATCACTATGCTTTAATTATGTTCAAGTTGTAACAATGAAAATGCATCCTGCATATCAGATATTTACATTACGATTCATAAGCAGTAGCAAAATGACAGTGATGAAGTAACAATGAAAATAAGTTTATGGTTTGGGGTCACCACGACATGAGGAGCTGTATTGAAGGGTCGCAGCATGAGGAAGGTTGAGAACCACTGCTCTACAGGAATGAAACCCTGCCAACACCTGGAATTCAGCCAAACGCCAATCATCTGACTTGTAAGATAATAAATGTGTGCTGCTTTAAGTCACTATGTTTTGGTAATTTGTTACAGCAGCAATGGGGCACTACTATACTCTCCCAAGAGGAAACTGCACACCTTTTGAGGTCGACTCTGGGCTGTAGGCCCTTGTTAGTCATAGGAACTTGGTAAGTTACTTCATCTCTGAGAGCACCATGGCCCTTAGAATTTTCTGTCGTGATGAAAATATCCTAACCGTGTTTTTTCATTATAAGGGCAATTAGCCACGTGTGGCTACTGGGCTTTTAAAATATGGCTAATTGCATTTTAAATTTAATTTTAATGACTGGAAACAAAAATATTCAGATATGGCTGGTAGCTACCATATGAGCAACATAGCTTCAGAGGCTTGGCTCCCTCAGTTAAGAAGAGGAGATAAAAGTAGAACCTATGTTATGGGGATGCTGGTTATTGATCAACCTTTGTTAGGTAATATAAACAATGGTTGGTTCTATATTCAGTCGAAATGAAAGCATTTGCATCCAGGTGCTTAAAGACATTTGATGTTTTGGAGAGCTCGAGTTATTTGCTACAAAATTTGGGAAACGAACAATTTGCCAGAATCTTGTATGAACTTTCTCTCTGCAGGCTGAACAACTTTGTGACTGTGTTGCCTTTTTCTTCATGTAATACCCTTTCTAACGTTTCAAGTAACACTTGAGCTTCTTCCCCAGCCATGCGCAGAATGCCCAACTTTCTCTACAATCCCCATCGCTCTGAGTTCCATGACGATCATTACCCCACTTCACAGATGTGCCACCTGAGGCACGGGGATGTTCAACAGTCCACCCAGGAGAAAGAGGTGGCAAATGGTGAGGCCATACATTAAAACCAGGATCTCTGCTTTCAGAGTTTCTTCTCGGAA
>NW_022103928.1:17157425-17163282 GCF_000313985.2 Echinops telfairi
AGAAATTCTCTTAATTCTATAATACAGGGGCTGCTATTATACATAGGGTTGACTTATCCCCCAATATAGAAAAAACTCAATAGAGAAAAAAATTTTCTCTCAATTTCAAAGAGATACATTTTTAAAACTGCAAGAACGGTTTCCAGCTCAGTTTTGTGCTGGGCACTTCTGAGGGCATAAACAAGTCTGATCGTTCGGTTTCACGGTTTCTGGTTCTTCAGCTATTCCAGAATGGCATCCTTCACCTTGATAACACGCTGTCTGCTCCCAGGTTTACATCTCTCTCTGCACATCCAGGGGTTGGATCTGTTCATTTCATCACATGCCCCAATGTCTAGGATTTAACAACAATGGCTGGAAATGAAAAAAATATGCATAGGGGACTGGATTGTCCTTCTATAGCCTAATATGAATATAAACTAAGAGAGCAGTCATTTCTAAGCAGTAATTTCTCTCTTCATGTGTGTGCATTCTTTCTCTATGCATGTTTCATATATATATGTATATATACACACACATGTATCTATATGTATATTTTAAGGAAACTTTGTGGCACTGTGGATTAGGCATTGGTCTGTGAACTCAAGGACAGAGGTTCAAACTCAACATCTGACAAGGGAGAAAAATAAAGCTAGGTGCCCCTAAAACGATTTACAGTCTTGGAAACCTCAAATAAGGTCACTGTGAATGGGAGTCAACTCAATAGCAGTGGGTCTAAGTATATCTTAAGTATCCTGGTGGTGTGATGGGTTAAACACTGAGCTGCTAACCACAAGGTCAGTGGTTCAAACCCACCAGCTGTTCTGTTGAAGAAAGATGAAGCTCTGCGCTCCTGTGAAGATTTACAGCATCTGAAACACTATGGGGCAGTTAACTATGTCTTCTATAGTCACTATGAGTCAGAATAGACTCATTGGCTGGATATACATACATACATGCATACATAGACACTTATTATTTTTTTACACACTTATTTATATGCTGAACACACACATATCTTGATCTTCCAACACTTCTCAGTTTCTTTTTTATTAGAAGTTCCTTCAACTTGTTAAAAATGTATGATTTTTATTGGATATTACTTATAACTGCCTGGATATTTCTTTCCACATATCCTTTTCAGATATATTAATCTTACCAAGATTAATAGCCTCAGTGTTTGGGGGATTGAAACAAACCATCAGTCTATAACTCACGCTTCAGCTTAAAAGACTCACCTTCCAAGAAAGGTGGAAGTTAACTTCATTTGGCTGGGGTTGCATGTTGGAAGACTGCTGGAAATATTTTGGTAATTAGTTTTTGCTGATTTTCTGGGGAAAGAATATGTATTCTCTTGGGCTGCGTTGCTGGCAAGAATCAATGCTTTTTGAAATGAAGACAAACAGAGCCATTCTTCCTGGGCAAATCACAGGCAATCATGAAGCTCCCAACATTGCATCGGATTTGTCACAATTTGGGTCTGGCAGGAGAAGATTTTGTTATCACCCCCCAAAGCCCTCAAACTATGGTGCATTGTTAAGTGCTGAGTGTTGTTCTTAGCAACTTTGTGTCCCATACTGGAGACAATCTAACATGTCGGTGAAGTCCTGTAGTTACACAGACGTGCTTCAGACCCAGAGTGCTTGAGTCCCAATCTTGCTGATACCAGGTGGCAGTGTGACCTTGAGTAAGTGGCTTGTTGCCCTTGGGTGATATGGAGTACACTCTGACCCATCATGCTTGTTGGAGTTAGATGAGGATGCATGAAAGTATCCAACCTGTCAGTCAGGTCACAGCCTGATGGTGCCTCCTCATAAGGAAGGCCATGGGAACCTCCTTTGCTCTCCCCCCTCTTCACCCTCCTCCTTGCTTGGCCATCATGCTTGGCCATCGTGAGCCCTGCCATGTTCCCATTGATCCTGGATCCTTATGATTCTGCACCCAACAGCCTGTGATCTTCCTACATTCTTCTGACATTCATTACATGTGACTATGTGAGTCTGAAGAGGGACTTACGGACTAGGTTTGGACTTAGGGACTTGAGGTAGACTGGGCTGGGAACTTGCTTGATATATAGTTACATCTTGATATAAAGCTCTTTCTTACACATAGATGAGTGTCACTAGATTAGTTTCTCTAGTCACCTTGGCCTAATACAGTGATCCCATGTGACAAAGTGGAACTTTCCCATAGGCTTTCCAAGGTTGTCATCTTCATGGGAATATAGTGCCAAGGTTTTTTCTCCCGAGGATCCCCTGGATGGGTTCCAGCAACTGTTATTTTGGTTAATGAGCTTAACCAGGGCTCCTTGCAAGTAGTGGCACAGCGGTTACACATTGGACTGCTAATTGAAAGGTCAGTAGTTCAAAACCACCAGCTGCTCCATGGGAGAAAGATAAGACTTCATACTCCTGTAAAGATGTATACTCTTGGAAACCCACAAGGTCAATTCTACCCTGTCCTATAGGATTACAATCAGTTGGAATTGACTCTAAAGCAGTGAGGTTTTTTGGCTTTTTTGGTCTTGGGCTATGTAACAAGAATGAAAAAAGGACCAACTACATAGAGTTGTGAGAATATTACATGAGATGTATCTGAAATAGAAGCTGGTATAGGGTAAATGCTTGACAGATGATTTATTACCAGTGATTACACTCTGTGTGCCATCTTACTCGGTTAAGAACTTACTTTTTTTTAATGCCTGCTCCCAGTCTGCTCCAAGACATGGCAATACATATTGAGTGAGCAAACAAATGAATTAGGCAGGGAAATTGAAAGTCCAAATAATAACAATAGTAATAATAACAACAATTGAGTACTTTTTGTGAGGCACGGTGAAAACATTTCTTTATGCCCTAATTTATTAATTCCTCAGAATAGTCCTAAGGGGAGGGTACTATTATTATTTCCATTTTACATACGAGGAAACTGTGGATCAGAGCAGTGAAATCAGTCATCCCAGTCCACTCAGGTCATACAACCTGCAACTGTGTATTTGTTGAACTCAAGTATTTCTGATTTCAGGAGCCCTGGTAGGGTAGTGGTTATCATTGGCTATCTGCAAGGTCAGTAGTTTGAAACCACCAGGTGCTCTTGGGGAGACAGATGGCACGTTACAGTCTCTGAAACTCACAGGGGCAGTTCTACCCTGTCCTTCTGGGCACTAGGAGCTGGCATCAACTTGAAGACAGTGAGTTTGGTTTAGTTTTGGTTATCTTTGATTTCAGGGCTGGACTCTCTTTCCAAGGCAATTGACAAACTATAATTGAGTTTCTGGTATAATGGAGGCCAACCTGATTTTCAGGGTCTCTCAATTCCCTGTTGGAGACATTCTCTTTGGGCCAGTCCCAGTGTAGAATGCCAGATTCGGTGCCCATGACTTTCATTGCTACATCTGCACTGAGCTGCTGAGAAAAAAGAATAAAAATATTGGTGATGGCTTCAGAACAGGCAGCACCTGCTTCATATGTTTGCACAAAAACAAACCCCTTGCATTTTGATGGTGCATCGAACACACCTGCAATGCACATGTTCACTTTCACTCAGGGGGGAGGGAGGGAGCACAGCCTCTCAGGTGGACCAGGCACAGCGCTGGGGGCTTTACAAACCATATAGTGTATTTTTTTCTAATGGAAACCAGAGTAAAAGCAAAAAGAAAAAACAAAAGAAACCTTGCCAGCAACAAGCATCATCGTATGAGTCAAGTTATTTGACAAATAATTATGGAACACGTTCTAAATGCCAAGCACGGTTCTCTGGTTAACACACATGTGCAGGGAGCTGGAAGTGCTGAGGAGCAAACATCTTCCCAGAGTCACTTGTAGGCAAGGACTCATTAGTGCCGTGTGAGGAAAGCCCCCCTTCCTTGCTTTCAGTGGAGACAAACTCAGGGGTAATTGATCTTCCAGGACTTTCCACAGGATCAGGTTGTGGCCACAACTTTGCTTGCTATGATTAGATTCCCCTTTTGGCTTCCCCCACCTTGCCCTATCATGGCTCTCTGGCTTCTTCACCATCGTCTCCTGAGAGCAGGGCATTAATAAATCATTTGCAAATGAGCCCTTGTCTCAGGGTTTGCTTCTGGGAACTTTGATCTAAGACAATCTTTGAGTCACCTAGCATCATCTCATCATTCAGTTTATGTTTTCACAAAGGACAGAAAAACTCTAGTTAAGGAAATTCCAAGGAGCGGTCTCTCTTCTTGGAACAGAGGGTGTAGACATTAAAACCTCGATGCATTATCTAGTAAGTCACAGAACTTCCAAAGCTGGGCACATTCCAGGCAAACTCTGGGAGAAGCTGCTTCTATCGATTACGAGTCAGGAAGACAGTGTGGCAGTACGGGTCCCTGGGTTCCAAGTCTCCAGCTAGACATGGAGAGGGAAGCTCTTCATGGCAAAGAGGGAATGAGTCAGGGAGCGGCGAGGGCTGCTGGGAGCCCACATAGAACCCAGACTTAGTCCACGCCTCTCGAGGCCACAGTTCTTCCAGGCAGGGAGACGAGCCCTTCAACCGAGGCGTTTTCCCTCGGAGTAAGAATAATTCCAGAGTGATCATTATGATATTCCTGGTCCTGCATTTCTTCCTTATACATTATCCTGTGACAGACATTTCGCGGGCTTTTATTTCACCCCAAAAAGCTTCATACTCTTGAGCTGGTAAAGTAGATCAAAGGCAGGAAGTGGGGAAACGAGTCAAACCTCACTACTCAACACAACATTAACTAGAGCTAAGATATTCCTGGAACTGAAAATATCACTGGTGGCCGCCTGCCTGGAAGTCTCCTGGGCCTTTAGTTCATCTATCTTGCAGCACAGCTTAACTTTCCCACGGATGAGCCCGGAGGCAGAATAATGACCCGCAAAGATGCCCACATCTGAACCCCTGGAAACTCCGTGGAGAAAGGGATTTTGCAGAGGTGCTTAAGCTAAAGGTTTGGAGATGGGGACATGATTCTGGATTATTCTGGCAGGCTTACAGGGGTCCTTATAAATGAAAGAAGATGGCAGTAGGGTCAGATAGAAGTACATGATAGGAAAAAAAATGTGCTGAGTAATTTTTTTCTCCTATCATGACAATGCACCTGCTAATTCTTTGAGGGTAGCAAGGACTGTCCTATGAGAATTTTGTTGGGAACCTGACCCCACCCACAGCCCTGGTTTTTCCTGTTCAGACTTCTATTTTCTTCCTCAAATACTTTGGTTGGAAAATACTGTCTAAGCGATACATATGAAACGAGATCACACGATAGATGTTTGCAAGAGCACCTTCTTTGTTGCAAATATTTTCCCCCCAACAATGCAAATAGTAGCTATACACATGGACATTTCAAGGTGGAATACACAGAATCGAATGGACTCATCTGTAGGAAGTGATTAGGGAGAAGCTCAATATCAGCAGTGAAAACCAGACCAAGGCCAGACTATGGCACATCCCATCAATGCCTCATATGTAAGGTCAGGTTGAAGTTGGAGAACACGAAAACAAGTCCACAAGAGTCAAAATACTACCTTGAGTATATCCCGACCCAATTTTGCGAATATATCAAGAATAGATTTGATGCATTCATCCCCAATAATAGAAGACCCAATGAGCTGTGGAATGGAATCAAGAGAATCACACACAAAGAAAGCAAAACGTCATTTAAAAGACAAAGCCAAAGTAGATTTCAGAAAAGAAATGGATAAATGATTGCAGTCAAGGATTTCACCTTGCTTGGATCCACAATCAACATGCCTGGAAGCAACAATCAAGAAATCAAATGACACATTGCATTAGGCAAATCTGCTTTACTTAATCACGCAAGCAACAACAAGAGCAACAAGAAAAACAGCATTTTCTTCCCCAAAGTCAAAGAAGATTGAAAATGAACATGAAT
>NW_022103928.1:17164125-17165418 GCF_000313985.2 Echinops telfairi
CTAAACGATACAGTCCCATATCTAAGCCAAGAAAAAGCTTGACTATTTATAGCTGAAAGGACCTGGGTTCAATTCCAGGTCCATTCCTTATTAGCTGTGATACTTCAGGGAAAATACCTCAATTTTCTGAAACTCAATGTCTTTTTGTTTTCTAGATGAGTTTATTTGTATATTGTGGCATCCCACCCTCACTGCAGCGCATTGAGACAACCTGTGGGGAAGCATAAAGAAAATAAACCAAAAGATCACTTAGAGTTCTAAATCCTAATAGTAACCACTGCACCCATTTTGTGTATTAGACAATGACCTGACCAAATCCCAAACAGAACTCAGACCCACAACCTGCAGCAACCAGCCTGGGCCATCAAACTGCATAATCTGCTACTAATCTGACCAACAGTCAAGACTCAGACAAGAACATCCAGCTTTTCTGGTTTCACAATCCAAACCTGCTAGCAGCACAACCTTAGAAAGCCGTGTTTCCAGCTAGTCCTGCAGCTGCCCCAGGCCAGAATCTCCAGCCAGGGCGCCTCTGAAGCCTTCTTTCCCCTCTGCCTTCCGCAGTCTTTTCCAAACGCTTATTATGGTGGCTGACTCCCTTGCTATAGACTCTATGCAGGCGTCCTCAAACTACGGCCCACGGGCCACATGCGGCCCGCCGAGGACATTTATCTGGCCTGCCAGGTGTTTTTGCCCCAGTTGTTTTTTGACTTCAAAATAAGATATGTGCAGTGTGTATAGGAATTTATTCATAGTTTTTTAAAAAACTATAGTCCAGCCCTCCAACAGGTCTGAGAGACAGTGAACTGGCCTCCTGTTCAAAAAGTTTGAGGACCCCTGCATAGAGCAATGGTTCTCAACCTTCCTCATGCCGCGACCCTTTCATACAATTCCTCATGGTGTGGTGAGCCCCCAACCACCAAATTATTTTCATTGCTACTTCATCACTGTAATTTTGCTACTGTTATGAATCGGACGACCCCTGTGAAAGGGTCGTTGGACCCCCAAAGGGATCACGACCCACAGGTTGAGAACCGCTGCTCTTTAGCAGGTTCTGAATAAACAGCCTTTGCTTGTTCTCATCGAAGGAGCCTTCGTTAACTCCCTTGGTTGCCAACAGAAAGAACGGGCTCAGTGGCAACTGGTTCTAGTCTTGTATTTCTACAGCTACACACTATAGTTTCGATGATTGGTTCATACATACGTATGCACACACACAGACATGAACATTTGGATAGGACATCCTAGGTAGTACTTTGGTCTTTTATTTCCTTTATACTGTATGTCAGGAAC
>NW_022103928.1:17165718-17167309 GCF_000313985.2 Echinops telfairi
CCACTCTCACCACTGGTCCTGAAGGGATCATCTGCCCTGGATTCCCTGTGTTTCCAGTTCCTATCTGTACTAGTGTACATCCTCTGGTCCAGCCAGACTTGCAAGGTAGAGTTCGGATCAAGATAGTGGGGGGTGGTAGGGGTGGTGGAAGCATTTAGGAACTAGAGGAAAGTTGTATGTTTCATCGTTGCTACACTGCACCCTGACTGGCTCATCTCCTCCTGTGACTTTTTGGCTACCTATGTTTTACGTGCATATGCATACTTTCGGCTACCTATGTTTTATGTGCATATGCTTATGTGCATATGCTTAACTCTTGTTCTGCTTTTGATGCAAAGAGATAAGCCTCTTTGTTTTTCTGTAAAAATGGGTGTAAACATATGTAAAAATGCATCCTGGCCCATCACGCTCTGAGGAAGACATTCAGGCTTGGAGCAGCCAATGCACAGAAAGGACCATAGGACCGCCCCCACCATGAGACACAATGTCCCTCACTGACCCATAGCATTATAGGGAACAACACTGGAAACATAGTGAGTGAATTGTCCAGATTGGTTTATCTGTAGACAATTGAACATCCCGCACAGAAGGGTCACAAGGAAGAGACGAGTCAGCGAGGGTGCAGTACAGCACCTATGAAACACACAGCTTTTCTCCAGTTGTTTAATGCTTCCTCCCCTCCACTATCATGACCTCAATTCTACCTTACAAACCAGCTCGACCAGAGCATGTACAGTGCTGCAGAGGAGAGCTAGCAACACAGGGGGATCCAGGACAGATAAATCTCAGGACCAATAATGAGAATAGTGATACCAGGAGGGTAAGGGGAAAGTGGGGGCAGAAAGGGAGAACCGATCACAATGATCTACATGTAACCCCCTCCCAGGGGGATGAACAGAAAAGTGGGTGAAAGGAGACAGCGGTTGGTTTAAGGCATGACAAAAATAATAATTTATACATTATCAAGGGTGTAGGAGGGAGGGCGAAGGAGGTGAAAAATGAGCTGATACCAAGGGCTCAAGTAGAAAGATGTTTTGGAAAAATGGGTGTAGGAAAACTTACATGGTGGCTATAACTCACTGTCATCGAATTGATGCTGGCTCAGAGCGACCCCCCTGTGGGTTCCGAGAACGTACATGTTTATTGGAGTAGAAAGTCCAGTCTTTCTCCCGCAGAGCAGCTGGTAGTTTCAAACTGCTGACTATGCGGATCATAGCCCAACTGTTAGGTTTCTGGAGTGGGTTGTATCTGGGCTCTGTGCTTCAGATGCTGAAAGAATTCACGCCAAAGCACCGTTTGTAATCCAAGTGAGATTTTATGAAGGTCAGGAAAAGTTCCGGGGTTTACAGTCTTAAAAGGGTACATGCTATTTCTGGAAAGCGTGTCAAACTTCGCAGAAGCCATGCTGGCGTTCACAACTGGGCACTAAAAACCACAGAGGAAAGAACACCCACACGTGTGGAAGTGGGGGATCCATGGGGCCCAGGAGCCAAGATCCCCAAGAGCATGTGGGCCAAGAGCCTCAGAGCGCAGAGTGGGCCCTGAAGTGGCACACCGGGCAGCACATGTGCACCCCTCCCCGCTGACCTGC
>NW_022103928.1:17167409-17186534 GCF_000313985.2 Echinops telfairi
TAGAGTATGAGCAAACATCAACTTGATGGCAGTGAGTGAATAGGATTCAGAAAAGTGGGAGGGTACAAGATCAACATACAAAATATCAGCTGAATAGTCTTAAAAGGGTACATGCTATTTCTGGAAAGCGTGTCAAACTTCGCAGAAGCCATGCTGGCGTTCACAACTCGGCACTAAAAACCACAGAGGAAAGAACACCCACACGTGTGGAAGTGGGGGATCCATGGGGCCCAGGAGCCAAGATCCCCAAGAGCATGTGGGCCAAGAGCCTCAGAGCGCAGAGTGGGCCCTGAAGTGGCACACCGGGCAGCACATGTGCACCCCTCCCCGCTGACCTGCCACAAGGCTAGAGCAATAGAGAAATTGGCTTTCTTAGAGCCAGCTTTTAACACCTCTGGCTGACAGGCGTGGTGGAAAGTATTGATTGACCTCATTGGCTGAGTTCAGCCGACCTGTGATGCACTTAAGGTGGGTATGCCCACAGCCTTGGTTTCACCTGGGCCTAGGGCTAGTCTGTGCATGCTGTTTGGGTTTTCCCATAGATGTCCAAAGGTTGCCTGGTTTCTTTCCAACCTCCTCTATTGGGGCCTTTGCAAGTATTGCTGGGTAGCAGGATAGTGCCAGGGGTTGTGCCTCTTCATGCCTGTAGGACCTCTACAGGAGGTTGATGTGGGGAACCAGGTGAGTCTCAGTCAGCTGTACAGGCTACAGGGCATGCGCCAATTCAAGCCCTCACCTGGGTGGTTCAACTAGGCCCAGGTGGGCTTAATTCAGTCAATGAGGTCAATGTATACCTCGACCATGCCTCCCAGCCAAAGTCCCCAAATACCGGGACCTTGCAGTCTCCCCGTTTTGTGGTCACCTTCCTGGCACTTCCACTCGGCTGTGTTTCGGTCTCTGGCCTCAGGCTACCACGTGTGGGTGTGCAGGCCCATAGGTTGCCCGTGTTCAGTGACTGTAAGACCTGAAACTTCTTCTGTCCTTTATAAAAACTCACTTGGATCACAAACCAGGCTTCTGCGTTACTTCTTTCTCGTGTGAAGCCAAGAACCAGGGTATTTCCCACCCAAGAAACCTAACAGTAGGGGAGGGACAATCCCCCCTGTCCCTAAATCTAGCTACTTACCATTACTACTACACCACTGGGGCACCCTGGGGAGGCTGTGGAAATAACAGAATCTGTACAGCTTCTAGCAGGATTCCAGACACATGCTAGCCAATCTCTCAATGATAAGTGTTTCGTCTTTCCCACTGGGGGCAAAATAATTCCAGTTCCCAGGGAAGCGGGCTGGGAGTCACATCCCTGACTTACTTTGCCACTTCTCAAAGCTAAGAACTGCGCAGACACAGAACTTGGGGAGGAGTGAACAAGCCCCACTAGGGTCTCTTCCTGTTGACATGGCAACCTGACTGACTACCAGCTGGCAGGCAGTGCTGGCACACTGAGCATTTAGGGGACTGTACCCCTCATACCTGATCAACAGTCTTCACTGAGTATAGGGGGTGTGGAGAAGCACTTACTCCAGCGACTCCTTCAACTTCCTGCTTAGCAGCCAAACCAAATGAGCCCCTCTTTGAAGCTTGCTTTAGGGTGTGCACTTTATTATCCTTCTTTACCCCCAGCAGCTGCTGAGCTCAGAGTTGCAAACAATATCTGCTTGAAGACCTTTTATCTTCTAGTTTCCGCCTGGCTGGCTCTCAAAAGCATTCCCAACCCATGCGTCAGCCCATTGGTTTGCAGGCACATCTGCAAACAGAACTGTCAGGAAGACTCAGTAGGCAAGAAACAGCCAGTTGTCAAAAACACAAATTATTGGGAGACAGAAATCACTTCCTTGAGGGGCAACCTCTTGCCCTGAAGTCAGAGAAAAGGAGTTTGGATCCCAGCGACTCTCAACACAGGGCACCATATGGCCTGAGCTGTCTAATGCAATTAGAGTCACCCTTTCCTTTATTGCTCCAAACTCAAAGGGTCTGATTTCTTTCCTGAAGAGCAAGACAATTGTCTCAGGACGGCTGTATGTGGGGTTACAGTGGTGCGCTGCACAATGCCATCTGGAAGAGGGGCCACATGGGGATGGAGACACCACTGGGGGTCAGTCATGATTTGGGGGCGGAGTCTTGTCTTCCTAGTGGAGAGGTTTTAAAAAAATGTAATAAAGGTTCTCAATAAGCTTACAAGGACTCTAGTGTGGCTGTATTATTTAATCAGACTCTACCATAGGGAAAACTGGGGGCAAGGAGGGAAGAAGAGAGTTCTAGGCCTTACATTTCCAAAAGGCCTCAAATTTAGATTTTTTTCTCATGAATTCCAATCAAACTTATTATAAATATGATCACAGAATTGGGCCAACAGGACCATGAATAGCCCATATGTTTTATAGTGTAATTTTTGAATGTCTTCATTTTCTAATACAATGTGAGTTTCTAAATGTAAAAGTGGTTTGGACCAATTTGTAAATGCTGTGTCTTGTTCTGTGCCTACATGCCCAGGCCCGGGTGAATTGGCATTGTTTATGTGCCGTTTTAAGTGTTGGCATGTTGGCATGTGTTTATTTGCATCTGATTAAGTGTTAATTTAGTCACCCTGCTGTGAGTTACTCTTGTTGCTCTGCATTTGAATCTTGGGGTCAAATACTGTCTATTTCACCATGTCTCCAAAATATTTAAGAAGTAAAACTATCTCTCTTTACAGATGATCTTATAGAAAATCCAAGAGACACAAGACAATTCCTGGAACTAATAAAAGGATTCAAGGAGCCCTGGTGGCTTATTGGTTATGAGTTGGGCTGTGATCCAAAAGCCAGCAGTTCGAAACACCAGCCTCTCCTTGGCAGGGGCAGGTCTACAGTGTCCTATAGAGTATGAGCAAACATCAACTTGATGGCAGTGAGTGAATAGGATTCAGAAAAGTGGGAGGGTACAAGATCAACATACAAAATATCAGCTGAATTCTTTGTTACACTGAAGAGTATTTCACTGTGTATATGTACCTGTGATAGCTAGGTTTATTGTGCCAACCTGGCCAATGAACACATGTGGGATTAATTGAAGGGCAGAGAGATAAAGGGCTCTCCAAGCCTTGCCTTTCTTGTCTCTTGCTCTTTGATGATCAGACCAGTGTGTGGCTGTCTTAGCTGGTTCTCTGCCTTGTAAGCTACACTATCTGTGGGACACCCAACCCATGGACCGTGTCACTGTAGTTTGAGGTTCGTTCAAGACCTGCTTCACCACTCTACTGGAGTATGCATCGCTTGAGCTGGGGACTGTCAGACCTTGTCATGTGGCTGACTGTTTGTTGGTGAACTGCCTTGCGGTTTGTTGCCTGTGGCCAGATTGCCTGAATTGCTCTACAGAAGACTCAGCAGTCTGCTTCGTTGACTTGCACCCAGTGTCCCTCAAGACTTGGCTGCCTCACAGAAGTGAGTTGCACTGAGCCATTTGAACTGCTCTATAGACTAATTAGCTGTTTATTTCTTATGTTGTATCTATCTATATAAATATATATAAAATCATGTGTCCTGGTTTTGTTCTTCTAGAGAACCCTGCTAACAGAGTACCTTAGTTTATCCATTCACCTGTTGATGGGCACATAGATTGTTTCCATCTCTTTGCTATTGTAAATAATGCTGCAATGAACATGGGTGTACATATATCTATTTGTGTCCGGGTTCTCAGTTTTTTCCAAGGATATACACCTACTAGTGGGATTACTGAATCCAATGGTTTATCTATTCCCAACAGTAAAGGAAGCATGATGCCATTTTCCACAGTGCTTATACCATTTAACGTTTCCACTAGCAGTGTAGGAGAGTCCTACTCTGTCCACACCCTCACCAGCATTTGTTTTCTGTGTTATTGAACCTGACTATTTAGATATGTCATTGTTGCTCTTATTTTCATTTCTCTAATGCCTAATAATTTTGAACATTCCTTTGTTTGTTGCCACCAGAATGTCTTCTTCTATAAGGAAATGAGTCACAGAGCCTGGGGTCTTAGAGCCATAGTCCTGGCAGGGTTGGGGGTGGGGACTCCAAGGTCAATTAGCACAACACAGTCCACAAAGACAATGCTCTACTTCTCACTTTGGTGAATAGCTAACGGACTCTTAAAGGCCATCTATGGTGCTACTATTGGTCTCTCCCTGGCCAAAGTGAAAAGTGAAAATATTAAAGACAATTAGTACAAAGACTAATGGTCCATACGGACATTGGTCTTCACAACCCTATAACAGGCAATGGTGTCCAGCTCCTACTGCTGACCACTCTGAAGGGCTGAAAATAGAAAGTCCTGAATTGATTGGGAGAAAAATGTGGAACAAGACTCAAAATCATGTAAAAGATTAGGCTTACCAGTGGATTTGAGGCTGGCAGAACCTCCAGGGCTATCGTCCTTATCTACCCTTCCAGTCTCTCTGTGGTTCCGCGTTCAGCCCAACAGTAGGACAAGCCATCCTACAAGAACCAAGTGTTTGTCCAGGGACAGTGCTCAGAGGGCAGTACGGGACAGGAAAGGACTAATTGAAATTCAAAACACAGGATGGATGGAGGAAGAGGACTATTACATTTTGAAGATTGAAGCCAATATTCTGAAGCAAAACATATGAGAATTGTTGATTAGAAAACCAATTAGCTTTATAAATGTTCAATCAAATAAAAATTAATTAAAAAGATAAAGACTTTGGGATTTTGTTTAATTTACTCCTGTAGCATCATGCCCAGCCCCTAATAATTTGAGGCATCAACTGTCTCAGTTTGCCAGGGACTCTGCTAGCTTCAGTCCTGAAAATCCCACAATTTAGGAAACTACTTAGTTAGAGGCAAGCTGGGATGATGGGTCACCATCCTACACGGATTTGTTAAACAAGCAAATGAATAAACTTCCCAAGTCTGCACTCTTTGGAGAGAGTATACATTTCTTTGAGGACAAAAAGAGCCAAGAGCTCAGGGTGACAAGCTAGGGGCTGCATGCCCAATCTGGCTTACTGGCTGCCACCTATTTGAAAAAACAAAACAAGAGATTTTTGTTACGCATGGAAATTACATGAAAATCAACTTTTAGGTTCAATCTTAAAGTGTTATAGGCAGAATGAGCAATGGTGTCAGTTGTTCGGTCAAAAAAGTGATTTGGGCAGTATTCTAAAGTAATTGCATGTGATTAAATCAGCTGACCTCCAGTAACGCAGATAACCCTCCATAATGTGCCTGGGATTTAGCAATCCCAGCTAGGGTGGCCTTAAGAGCAAAAAGAGAGTAAAGAAATTAAAAAACAAAGTGCTATTTGGAGCATATCCACATTCATTCATTCAGTTCACTCATTTGCATACCATCAGTGATTACTTCTCATTACAATTGCTGAGTAGTTGTAACAGAAGCTGGGTGGCCCGAAAAGCCTAAAATACTCAATATTTGCCCTTTATAGAAAAAACGTGTCTGCCCTGGGATAGGAGGGTCTGTTGCCTGAATTAAAAGGCGGTCAGAGTTGGACGGTGTGACCGGATGGTGGGGATCCTCACACTTCCTACCTCACAGAGTAGGAAGACATCAGAGGGGTGACAGGACCTGAGTCACTGAGGTCTCTGCTCAGGAAGGCTCCTGTACCCACTGAAGCCATGTGTGTTAGTCTGGGTAGACTAGAGAAACAAATCCATGGACATACACACACACATATGTGTATAAGAAAGAGATTTATATACAAGAGCAATTGAACATTGAGAAGACATCCCAGGCTAGTCCAGATCAAGTCCATAAGTCCCATATTAGCCCAAATGTCTGATACCAATCTATAACGTCCTCTTCAGACTCAAGAGACACATGGATTGATGCTGAATGTAGAAGCTCACAGGTCAGTGGGTAGAAAGTCTTTGGATCCAGTGGCCTTGGAAACATCTCAGCCCTTACAGGGGTCTCTGCATGGCTTCTCCAGCACCCAGGGCTGCATCAGGTGGGTCCATGTGTCTTGTCAGCTGCTACATCTCTCAGGGTGTGAGCAGAGAGTCTCCCACCTCCAAGGAGGAAATACCAGAATTCCCAGAATCCTTAGGGGAAGGCTATGCCCACACAGAAACCTCATTGTCTATGACCTGATTGACAGGCTAGACTCCACCCTACATGCTTAATCCTCAAATTGACAATTATGTAACTACCACATCATGCGATGGGACAATTAGGAGCTTGGACAAGGAGGAAGACAGGTGTGACTGCAAAGATAGATAGTTAGGGGGCCGTTTCTCTATCTCCTGGGCACACAAAAGTCTCCTGACTTCTGAAATGGCTTCCCAAATAGTGGTAGGTGCTCAATAGTGACAAAGACAATTTATACTCTGTCTGGTGAGAACGAAGCTTAGAAGCTGATGTAGATTGAGCTTAATGAAAACAAAATAGTGATTTTTTCATACATCTAAGTGTTGTTGTTAAGACTTTTAACTATGAGTTCACTGCCTTTCATGTCCCTCTTCATTTGCAGAAACAAAAAAGTCACACAGAGTGAGGTCAGGTGAGTAAGGTGTGTGGGGCAAGAGAGGCATGCTGTTTTTTGCCCAAAGCTGGTGCACTGAGATGGCTGTATGAGAAAGTGCATTGTTGTAGTGGCAAAATCAGTCCCCGTTTTGCCACAAATCAGGCCTTTTTTTGTTGCACACTGTTATGCAATCTTTTCAGAGCCTCTAAATAGAAAGCTTGATGAACAGTCTGACCTGGTGGAATGAACTCCAAATGCACTATCCCCCTCACATCATAAACCAAATGAGCATCGTCTTGATCTGTTATTTCACTTGATGAGCTCTTTTTGGGGTGAGGTGACAAGGCTTGCTTTTGGATGAATCTTCCACTGGCTTGATTGATGTTTGTTTTGGGGGTCATAAGAAATAGCACAATTTCTCGTTACCAGTAATGATGTTGGAAAAAAGTCGTGGTTCCTTCAGAGCTGTTCTTTCAAAGCCTGGCTTGTTTCCACTAGACACTCTTTTTGTTGCTCAGTCAGAACCCAAGGCACAAATTTAGCAGCAACCCTTCTTATTCTCAAATCTTCCATTAAAATTCACTGAACTGAGCTCCAAAATAGTCCAGACAACCTCCCCGTCTCTTCTATGGTTCGTCATCAGTCTGTGAGCACAAGCGCACAAATTTTGTTGGCGTTTTCATCCTTTTGGGAAGTTGATGGATGTCCAGAATGAGGTTGGTCATCAATTGATATTTCACCTTTTATGAAATGAGAAAACCACTTGTATACTTGACTTTTTCCCATAGCGCTGTCCTTGTAAGCTGTGTTCAATATAACAACAGTTTCTGCCGTATTTTTTTTCAGAGCAGGAAACAAAATTTTACAGCCACACGCTGTTCTCAGCCGTCACAAAAAATGAGCTTCAAGTGAAATAGATTTTACCAAAAAATTCACTGTGAACAGAGATAACCTTCCCAGGTGATGTCACTGTGTGCACTAACTCAGATTGAGCTGTGCGATGCTCACCTAGAAGGAACAATGCATACTACAAAAGCTTTGTCCAGGGAGTTTTTTTTTTTGGGGGGTAGGGGTGGGCACCTCGCTAGGATATGTGTAAGAAAGAGCTTTATATCAAGAAGTAATTATATATTAATAAAACACCCCAGCCCAGTCCAGATCAAGTCCATAAGTACAATCCAAGTCCATGAATTCCTCTTCAGACTCATAAAGCCATATGCAATGAGGCAGAATGCAGGAAGACCACAGGTTGGTGGGTGCAAAGTCATGTGGATCCAATGGCAGTGGCCACATCACAGGGCTCTGGCAGATCTCAGAGTGGTCCTTCAGCAGGATGGTAAAGACAGAGAGAGAGGATGTTCTCAGAAGCCTTCTTGTGAGAAGGGCATGCCAGCAGGGAGTCATCGTCAGCGACTTTATTGATGGGCTAGACTCCCCCCTATATTTTTATATATCTTCAAGTTGACATGAAATTATGTACAATTGGTATCCCATCAATTTCTAGAACGTTGTTTTTGGCTAATGCTTTTAGTGTAGCTTGCACTTCTTCCTTCAGCACCATTGGTTCTTGCTCATATGCGACCTCCTGAAATGGTGGATCACTGACTACTTCTTTTTGGCACAGGAATTCTGCATTCTTTCCATCTTCTTTTGATGCTTCCTGCATCATTCAGTATTATCAACTCGAGGTTGGAATTTTTTTTTCTTCAGTGCTTTCTGTTTAAGATATGTGGCATGTGTTCTTCCTTTTGGTTTTCTAACTCTAGGTATTTGCACATTTCATTATAGTATTCCCTGGATAGAGTAAGATTTCCTTATAATGTATTCTGGATATAGTGGGAGAAAAATATAGACCAAAACTAAAAATCATAAGAGACCAGGCTTGCTGGTCACCTGGAGACTGGTGGTACCCCCATTACTATGGTCATTAGTCAGTCTTCATGTCTGGAACTGCTTACTCCCATGGCCCAATGTTAGTCAAGCAATAATCAGGTCCATAAGGAGAACAATGGACCCTGGGTGGTGTAGTGGGTTATGAGTTGGGCCGATAACAACAAGGTCAGCAGTTTGAAACCACCAGCCACTCCATGAGGCTTTCCAATGACATAGAAATTTTCAGTCTCTGAAAACCACAGAGGCAGTTCTACCCTGTTCTATAGGGTTGCTATGAATCAGAGTTGACTCTAAGGCAATAAATTTGGTTTGATAAGGAGAACAAAAAGACTAGTGAGGTACATAAACCTTAGAATCATCAACCATTTGAGATCAAAAGGGCAGTGTTTACCAAAGGACAAAGTTCAGGAGGGCTAGGAAAGGGAGCAGAATAGAAATAGGCAACAAAGGGAGAAATGAGATAAGTGATGGAAGGGATTGCAACGAATGAGATGAAACGAAATATGCACGGATCATTGAATGTTCAGCTGATGATTTGCTCTGTGAACTTCACCTAGTTCACAATACTATTTTTTTTAAGTCTACAGGTTAATCTTCCTTCCCAAAACCTTGTCCCTTTTCCTCCCTTCTCCTAAGAATTGCTGCAAATATGGCACCTCGTTTGATGCTAAATAAATGTTTACTGAGTGAGTAGGCCAATGTTTTCGTTTGACCTTCTAGCCCTTCAGAATGTGCTGTGATCTGATATAGATCATGTGTAGCTCAGTGTAAATTTAAGTAAATTATTATCCCTCCTGAGTATTTGCGTTTAAGCCTTATCTATAACAGTGGAATAAAAGAATTAAAGGAATTCAAAACACTATCAAATTAGAAGGGGTGCAAGTGACCCAGAAGTCCTTGAAATCAGCACCCAAATAAGAACACTAAGAGCCATGGGACACCCATGAACATCAGGTTCTAAGCCAACCACTTAATGGGATTACCTGGAGTTCTCACAGAAATGATCAAAGGTAGATATACTTGCTAAGCAAATGGGAGGAGTCAAGTTCAGAGGATCCAAGACATGAACTCAATGTCATTCCACTACTGCTTAGCTTTGTAGCTTTCTAAGTTCCCATTGGAAGGCAAGTGCTAGACAGAAATGTTGCACCATCTCCCAGAAGTATTACACTGGCCAACACACATTTTGGTGGGTGGCTCAAATGATAGACTTGTTTATTTGACCTGCTAATTTCAAAAATGGCACCCATTTTCCCTTATTAGCTCTGGTTTTTGAAATACAGAACATTTTCCACATACTACTCTTTGCTCTACTAGCCAACAATTAATCAGGATATTTTAATGTAGTATTTAAATGAATAGGTTTTAAGCAGGAAGGACATATATTATTAAAGAAAAGTATACTCCATGAAAATCTACTTATTTCATAACAAAAGCACAGATTTTGTATACAAACTCTTCAGTCATCTGACACACAAACCACTCCTTCTGGAAGTTTGCTGCAAGTGGAATCTGCACGACAATCCGTCTCAGAGTCCCCCACGGGTCCGCCATCAGGGGTGCATCCTGCGCTGCTTGGGATCAAGCTTCATTGATTTATGTCTGGGTGCCTTTTATGTCTTGCTCTTCACGTAAGTCACCCAGGTTCTCTGGAAAGCGATTCCCGTGTTTGCATTCCCGTTACAGCTAAGCCTGTTGAATGAGAGAGCATGTTCTCTACTAATTATATGTAGCTGTCTGCCTTCTTGTTGCCAAGGACGTTTTTCACCACAAGAACAAATGAAGACCAGGTACATGATTCAATTACATTCTGTGATGTGATGAAATGTGGGTCGTTTCTAAGTTGTCTAATCTGTAGACCATCAACAATTCCTGCCTTCAGTGTGTCATGGTAAGTCCAAGTAACTGATGCACTCTACTCCATGCATGTACTATCTGTATTCAAAGCCTTTACAAGTTGTTCCAAGAGGTCTAGCTTTATAGGGAGTGGTGGCAGTGTGACTCAATCTTGTTGATTGATTACATTTTGTACCCCAATCATCATAAATTCCTTCACAGGCTATTGTTTTCTTGCCTGATGTTCATGTTTGGCTCTACTTTCCCAAAGGGATACAAGGCCAGGATACTTTGTGCAGCCATTTTGTTGACCAAGAAGAAAATGAACCATGTCCAAGCCTACACAAATCACCCATTGGGTGTTCTTGATCATTTATCTTTTCCAAGACTAAAGAGATGGATTTGTGCTCTTCTGTGGGAAACAGAACAGGGAAGAGAGTGTGTGTGGACAAATTCTCTATGCTCACATGTTAGGGAGTCTGGGTGGTGGGGGCTCCTGTGGAAGGAGACCTTCACATTCATAGGCTGAAGATGCATTCCAGCCACATTCTCTTAAGTAAAACTTATTCCCCACGATGTCCCCCTGTGATCATGCCAATTTTAAGGTGCTACTTGCAAGCACATGGTTACTACTATGTATACTCGAAGGTTAATTCCTTGAAGGCTATTTGCCTAAAGGGTATCTGCCATCAAAGCAGTCAGACTCCCTTCTGATAAGAATCATAGATTGTTCCCCAGGGGAAGAACTCAGGGGCGCCTCAGGTCAAGCCAGCTCAGAGAAGTCCAAGGTTAGGCCACCATCCTAACTCTACAGGTCACCCATCTTGTTACACATGTACCTTCCTGTTACATGTATGCCTTGAGTACCTCCCCTTCTTATTGCGTGCATACCCCTAGCTTGTCCCTCTTCTGTTATGTGTATACCTCTAATACAACCCTTCCTGTTACATATGTGTGTAGCGTGGCTTGCATGCGTGAGATTAAAGAAGTCTGTGAGAGAATATATTACTCCCTCGTCCTGGTTCCGGTCTCCCTAGGAAGAGGTGAGCCTTGCATGCTTTGTCTTGTCCGATCTCTTTAATTTACCCCTTAATTACACATCCGGCCCCTTGTGGAGGCTGGTTCCTACACTCCTCTTTCATTCTGGTGGGGTGATCAGTTGGAATAGAACCGTATTTGTTGCCGCTATTTAAAAGAACACTTTTCAAACGGTTGATGAAAAGATGCCCCTCATCTGGGGTATATTCTGCAGTACCAATTTTCTTCAGAAGGTTTCCAACATCACTGCAGCACACTAGGTGGTTGTCTTTGGTAAAGAATGGCAGCAAATCATGTTCTCTCCTTCCATAAAATGTGATTTTTGTTCCAGGTTGAAGTACATTCTTTTCTTTTACTCTGGAGACAAGCAATTCAGAAGACTTCTTGGAAAGATTCAGGGCCCTGAGCAGATCACTCCATTCATTCTGGTTAAAAAGTTCACTGTGTGACGTTGTTTGGAAATCATTGTCACCGCCCCTGCTGTCTTTACCTTGGGCCAGATCAAATATACAGGCTCATCCTCTGGGAGCTGTGGGCGTTTATGGAAAGAGCGAGTGGGTATGAGGTCTGATCTGTGTGTGGAACAGTGTGCAGTATAGGAAAGGACGTAGATGAATAGTTAGGAAGCAAGGGCCATTATACACAAAAAGTGTGGGTCATTTAAATGCATGCATTTCCCACTCAAATAAGAATGCTTGTGAGGACATCCCGATTCTGCAGGGCAGATCTTTGCCAACAGAGGACTAATACTTCATAAAACCACCATCTCTGAGAAACTACAGCTGATGCGGTCCCTCCGATGCGCTTTCTGAATCTGTCTCCTGAATGACACCAGGAGTGGGCCTGCAAACCAAGACACCAAGGTGTGTGTGGTTGGGCTGTGTCATCCCTCCCGAGGACTTGTTTTTCACCCTTTCCTCCTCATGTTGAATTTCTGAACATTAACAATTGCATGACCATGACAAGCTCTGGGCTGTAGGAAACATATTAAGCTTTTCTCCCAATTGTTTCCCAGGTTACTTGCAGCTGGTTTTTTCCCATCAATCAGTTGAGAAGAAACACAGATCAATCTCTGCTTCATTAGCTTCATCTGCAGCCTGGGGAAGGTTAGCAAGGGCACTGTATTATTTTGACTAATCAGCTTTGTACCTCAACATTTCTTTGTGTGTTCGAGTACAGTCAGAGCAGAGTCCTTGTTCAGATACATGAAATTCAGCCTCATGGGGTGTCTGGTGCTCGGCAATAGAACTAACGAGGTGTGGGGTGAGGATTAATTTCCAATCCGCTTACTAGACCTATTACGGAGCAGATTTTAAGATCCGATGATCAATTCTAACATATTCCCAATTCTCTCAGGACCTCAAAGACTTAGAGATGATTTACCTGGAAGTTATTTACCTCGATTGGTTCTTGTTTTTGTAAAATCAAATGCTTCTCTCTTGTTATTTAAATTTTCTATATTTTGCTGAATTCTTACCCAATGCTCCCTGTGTTATCGCTTATGGAAATAAGGAGCTTGTTTTCTGTGAGAGAGATGGAGGGGCTCTCCCAGGGTAAAGCAGATCTCAAAAGGGAGCTTGTAAGGCGCTTGCCTTTGGCTTTCCAATAGCTTGGCATTAGTAAAATGCTAAGACTCAGATTTTTATAAAGTTCAAATTTTCCCTGAGTACAAATCAAAAACAAAAGCTCCCAAAATGTAGACTATTTTAAGAGACCATCTGAATGGAAAAAAATTAAGATACATGTAATTACACCATTTAGTTGCAACACTTGTTAATGAACATGGCATGTTAATGTGTTAAATGTGTATTCTTTTTCAAAGTGGCAAGCACTATATTATGGGTTTTGTGTGGATTAGCTTATTTACTCCTTTTAACTGCCTCAGGTGATAAGTAATGCTTTCCCCACATTTCTCAGATGAGAGACTAGGCACAGAGAGGCTGCCATTTGAACTGGCCTACCCTGTGGGCATATGGTGGGAGACCTGGTCAAACACATCGACTTTGTCCGGTGCTTCTCTGCAACTGTACAACATATATCATCGCTGTGGTCGTTTCCGAATTTCATGCGGAATTGATAAATAGTGTAGGGGTGGAGTCTAGCCTGTCAATCAGGTCACAGCCTGATGGTGCCTCCTGGAGGGTGTGGCCTTCTCAAAAGGAGGGTCCTGGGAACCTCCCCTTCTCTCTCTGCCTTCACCTTCCTGTTGAAGAGCCACACTGGGGGCTGCCAGTCCATCACCATTGAGTCCCCAGACTTTCCACTTCCTGACCGGTGATGTTCCTGCATTCTGCATCGTTGCATGTGGCTGAAGAGGGACTTATGGACTAGTATTGGACTTATGGTCTAGCATTGGACTTATGGACTTGATCTGGACTGGGCTGGGATGTTTGCTTGATATATACCATAATTACTTCTTGATCTAAAACTCTCTCTTACACACATATGTAAGTGTCGCTGGCCTCGTTGCTCTAGTCAACCCTGCCTAACACAATAGCAATGGCTAAACATGAATGATGTTTAATGCAGTGACTCTCACTGTTTATCGCGTTTATGTCATTCCCTTTCTTCCACTTAAACTGTATCATAAGCATTTCCCCATGCTACTCAATTATTTAAAAAAAGAAACAGCATTTTAATACAATGAGCCAGTTGGATACATTTTTAGAAAATGAAATATTGATGTCTCACTTCACATTATGCTCGAACATAAATTTCAGATAGGTTTTCTTTGTTGTGGTTGTGAGGGCCACGGAGTTGATTTGAACTCATAGTGAGCCCAAGTGGCAGGGTAGAAGTACCCCCTACGGTGTTCTTGGCTATAATCTTTGCTGAAGCAAATCAGCAGGTCTTGTTTCCACGGAGCCACCGGGTGAGTTTGGATTGCATTGAAGAGAAAAAAAAATTCCAAAAAAACAAATGAATGAAAATATAATGAAACAGGCCTATAGGGGTTGGAATTAAAGTCCAGCCATCTACAAGTTTTGTGACCGGAGCAAATTACTTACTGTCTCTGTAAAATGAAAACGATGCTGTTTCTTATTCAGAGGGTCCTTTAAGAATCAAATAAAGGGTTCTCACTGTGCCTGGAAGCTAGTAAGCTGTCAAATAATGGAGCTAATATTATTATTATATATAACCCCCCAAACAAGCAAACAAACTCACCATCCCTGGGTCCATTTGGCTTCATAGCAACCGACTAGGGCAGTGCGAAACTGTGCCCTGCTGGGGGGTGCAGAGGTTGTAGCTTTGTAGCGGAGCAGAAAGCCTCCCTTGTCTTTCACAGAGCAGCTGTTGAGATTGAATGGCGAACCTTTTAGTTAGCAGCCCAAGACGTAATTTGCTACACCGCCAAGGCTCCAGGCTATTGTATATGGGGACAGAAAACATTTTGCACAATATTGCAAGGTATTAGCAGCCACCATCTCAAAGACAGACTCTTTATAAAAAATCATTTCATTGGCATCTATTTCCCATAGCATACAATGTAATCTTTCAATCATATTAAGAAGAGTTGTGCAATCACCATCACAATAAATTTCAGAACATTTTTATTCTCCTACTCATCCTCCTCTCCCATGTCCCTAGGTAATTGTTAATCCAGTTACTGTCTCTATAGATTGATCTATTCTGGATTTCATATGCAGAAAATCATACAAAACACAAACAGGAAGCCAGCTAGCAAATGAACAAACAAAAGCACCACAAAACCAAACAGAAAAACCTTAAAGAGAAAGCAGAAAATATTAAAAATGGAAACAATTTAAAAATGGGTCAAAAGGGAGAGCAAATGCTAAGGTGGTACATTTCAACCCACCCCTGCCATAATCAACTTCACAATGCTCTCTGTCTGATAGCAATGCCACAAACATCCCGGGGGTGGGGGTGGGGGTGGGGGTGGGGAGGGGCGGTATTCCCCAGAGCCTTCATCCATATGGGGGTTCTGCAAATGGAGCTTGGGTTCCCACTGTCACCTACAACCTTCTGCAGTCCGGGTGTTCACAAGTTAAGCTCTGATACCATTCCCTCCTTTGGATTTGGGTTTTATTAGCTACAATCTAAAGAGCACACAGGCTGGTGTGGCTGTAGATGTGGTTAACACGTCACTATTTTTGTGGCTTATTTTAAGACACGCCTGGAGGATCCCAGGCATGATTCTTTCTGATAACGAGGCACCATCTGGTTTCTTTACCACACTTTGTTATAGCACCCATATCTTCAGTGATCTCTTCATGAGGGCAACTATCAAGTAGGGCCATGTCATAAGAACTAATTGCTCTTAGCAAAGACTGACTCTTCATGAGACTCCTCAACTTCCGCCCTATCTTAACAAGAAAGCTTTCATCTAATTTGTATCTAATGAAGCCTTTCTATTCTCAGAAAGATTTATCATCTAGACAGCCCACAAGGGCAATTCTACCTTGTCCTATGAGTTTGCTATGAGGGGGATGGACTCCCTGGCAGAGTCGGGTGGAGTTAGGAGTTCACACTCTGGGCTGCTAACCTGAAAGGTTGGAGGCGTAAGTCTATCGTTGAGTTACTACCTAATCTCAGCTTCTGAAAGGCTGTGGAGCGTTCTACTCAGACGCACGTGGGACGGCCATGAGTCAGAAATGGCTCAGCACCAACTTATTTTTCATGAGGAATGGCTTTTATTCTTATCGGTGGCTGGCTTTGTAGGAGTGAAGTCAGTTTTAAAATCGTTCGGAAATGAAAATGCTGCCTCCTTCCTCCTCAGGCTGTCTTTTCCTTTTGATTATAGAATCACCAACGAGAGATCTGGAGTATGAGCCCGCATATTTACGAGAGACAAAAATGTACTTTCCATAACCAGGCTCCAACCTCCAAGGGAAAAAGCTGGCTTAACGGTCAAATGCACAAGAGTGGGTGAATTTTATCCTGGAGAGTCTGGTTTGACCCACTGGAGTCAGAGTTATTTGTGATTCAATATGAGGCTATTGACACTTGGGCATCTTAATGGCTAGACATCCTGGATAACAAATCTGCATGTAAACTTGCTATGCATTCAGCCTGCTTCCGTTGAAGTGACAGAGTCAGGGAGCAGCATTTAATCAGAAGGCATGGGCAGCAATATGCGAATGACTAAGGAAGCAGTTGGCACTTGCAGGCAACTTGACAGCGATGATTCCTAGTCAAATACCTTTGAGCAATGTATCATTTGAAGAGCAGAACTTGCAGCGGCCTACGGAGAGCCTAGCAGACCGTGTGCTGAAGGGAGACAGTCCCTGTTAAGAACGGAATAAAGGGAGAACAACCTGGACATTGCTGAACAACTGAGTGTCAAGCTGTAGAAGAATTTGTCCTTAACAAACAGGGATGAGTTTGATTGAAAACTGAATTGTGAATCTATGTGCATCCTTGGATAGGTGTGCACCCCCGAGCCCCGGTAGTGTTCTGTTCTGTTGTCTGTCATGTGACTGTGGGTTGTACCTGACTGGATGATGCCTAACTACATATATGAGGGGGCCTCAAAAACCTTGCGGAAAATTGCAATTCAAAGGTAGAATTTCCTCACACATGTTTGAAGCGCGTGTGTGTGTCACAAATATAAACATAATCTAGATGTATTAAAGAACCAAATTCACTGCCGTTGAGTTGATTTCAACTCATGATGACCCAATAGGACAGGGTACAATTGCACCTTTGGGTTTTGGAGATTGTAATTCTTGACGGAAGTAGAAACCTCTCCGTTTTCCCTCAGAGCAGCTGGTGTTTCAAACTATGGACTGTGTGCTTAGCAGCCCAACACATAAACACCCTACCACCAGACTTCCCATAACTATAGATATGCATATGAAGGATGTAGGGAAATATGGTTATTAGCTGCTATGACATCAGCTCCCAACTCATGGTGAACCTATGACTAATGGGACAAAAGTGCTGCCCGGTGTCTACTCCATCTGCCAGGTGGGCTGCAGCTTGGTCAATGAGATTTCCACGGACTGATTTCTGAGCTGGATCGCCAGGCCCTTCTTTCCTAAGCCATTTTAGCCTGGAAGCTCTTCTGAAAACTTCACCATCGTTACAGCACACAAGCCTCCACTGGCAAACAGGTGGTGGCTACTCTTGAAAGACGTTGTTTAGGGATCGAACCTAGGTCTCTCATCTGACAGGTGAGATTTCTGCCACCGAACTACCACTGTTCTCTTCATGCTCCGGTTGTGCATTTAAATGTGTGCCCTTACTTAACTGTCCAATTTGGGGAGTTGTGTGCGTCTGTCAATCGTTTTGTTTTTCTGTTTGCCCGGTGCTAAGATGTGCATGTATTCTCACACTCACTCGGCTTTCAGACTTGCTTCTTGAAAAAGATACAAATCCTTCCCACCACCTCTCCCTAAAGAGCTTTGTTCCTCACTTGTGCTCTTTGCAAATTTATAGAGTGGTACTTGCTGCTTCAACAGTACAAAGATCAAGTGCAGTGTAAGTGTATTAGAAAAATCTTCAGGTGAGTGAAGAAACATAACCTTTTCAAACGCTGAGTTTGTGCATCTGCAGCAGAGACTGCTTCCTAGCAGCCATGCATCGGTTGGACTTTAATAATAGAAGCCTGGGTTTGTAATGGATTCATGGGATAAAGATTATACTTTCCTTTTTCTGTTGCAATTTAGTGTGACATGTTGTCAGTTCTGGCCAGGGGATACCGGGAAATATCCTGGAGGTAGCTTCCGGGACATGCTCTAGGGAGGAGTCCTTTCCCTGTCTACTCCTCTTCTTGGTTGACAAGAATGAGAATGCGATGGCCGAAGCTCAAGTGACTAACTTACCATGGAAGCAGGGATCTGTAGCAGATGGCAGATGAACCAGATGGGGTCTAGCTCCCTTACGATGCTGGAGCCACTAACCCAGCGTCGTGCTTCCTGAGAAAATAGATACTACACATCTGTCGTGTTTAAGTCATCTTTATTTAGGCTTTTCTCTCTCTTGCAGTTGAATCTATTTCGAGCATAGACCTTCTTCCCCGCCTCTTCCCTATTCATCTTTCCACTTTTCATCTTTCTCCTCCAAGGGCATGGTTTCAAATTTTAGGAGCCGTGCAGACTTTCTCAGTGTCTGCATGGTTGGCATTTGGGGCTGGGGTAAGTCTTCATCGACCCAAGTCAAGAAGCCAGAAGGGGATCATACATGTCTTGGAGAAGACAAGTGTACTTCTGTTGTTAAAAAAAAAAAAAAAAAGGTAGAGGACCAACCTCCTAGCAGGGAAAAAAATTACCAACAATACTTCTACCCCAAGGTATGCCTGGTACTATGGTAACAGTATGCCTGGTACTATGCTCTTAATCGGGCACATTGGTTTGAGTTTCTGCACAAACTCTGGCTAACCAGGCCACGGGACATAGAATACTGGTACATTGAACCCTGGATCTTTGACATGCCCAACATACTCCACACACCATATCAGAGAGATGTGATGTGGAAACCCCATTAGGTGAACTGATTTCCACCTTAAACACACCTGTAACTCAAGAATTTAAGGCTGAAATTGCATGGAGTGTGAAGAAGCAGAGGATAGCTATATGAAGAGTATTGATCTGTCAGCAGGTTGGCTAACATTTACTTACTACTTCCATACTCTACTTGCCTTATTAAGATATGTATTATTCTGGTAGACTTGTGTCTGACATTGGTATTATTATTGTAAGTTTTGCTTATTATTGTAGTTTTCAATTTTACAATTATTGGACACTATTGTAAGTTTTGCTTGTCTACTGTGGTAGTTACACAATTTCATGTCAACTTGATCAATAGAATGAAGGGGTGGAGTCTAGTCTGTCAATCAGGTCACAAGGTAACACCCACCAGGAGGATTCTGGGAACTTCCTCTCTTTCTCCTTGGAGGAGGAACACACTCTCTCTGCTACATATTCCAATTGAAAAGCC
>NW_022103928.1:17188617-17205642 GCF_000313985.2 Echinops telfairi
CTATGGGTCAGTGAGGGATGTCATATTTCATAGTGGGGCTGGCCATGTGGTCCTCTCTGTGGACTGACTGCTGTAATCAGGAACATTGTCCTCCAGGCCTGGTGGGCCAGGATGTGCTCCACTCTCTCCTCCTCCCCCTTCATCTGCTCTCCTGTGCTCTGATCAGATATGTCCCTCTCCCGGGGTTGCAGATTCAGTGCCCTTCTTTGAAATAAATTCTTCTGGGGGGAGGAGCAGGTGTTCACGTAGTAGTTGGGATTGGGCCCCGCCCCTCAGACCTCTCCACTGGTTGAGCGTTAACATTCTATAAACATGAGGTCTGAGGGCTAAAGAGAGAATGTTTTGTTGATACATAATTGCTTTTTGATATAAAGTTCTCTATTACACATATATGAGTGTCAATAAATTTGTTTCTCTAGTCAACCTGGACTAACACAACCACCAACTTCCAATTTTTGTGTGTATGTGCAAATAGAGCCCAATCATATAAGCACTTAATCTGTGCAAGTCACTAATCCAGAAAGCATAGATTTAGGAATGGATTTTGGGCTCCAATCTAAATTTAATCCTAGTTCCAATCTAAGAACAACTAGTTCTTACGATATGGCCCTGTTCCACACTCACCCTCATGAAGGAAACAGATCATAGGGGTGCTGTAGCAAAGAGAGGTGAAAAAATTAGATGGTGTCTGGCTATCAGAAAGAATAGCCCCTGGGGTTCTTAATGATGGCAACATATGTACAAATGTGCTTGATACAATTGATGTATGGATTGTTACAAGAACTGTAAGAGCCCTCAATAAAATGTTAAGAACTTTTAAAAAGCTTGTTTGAAAACAAGCAGCCATCTAAGTGAGACATCAATTAAGCACATGGAAGAAGCACATCAACATCTGTGATCTAAAGATTATAAATGACATCTAAATCTGAAGGAGGGAATGCTATGAGATTTTAAAATTTTGAAATGCTGGTTTGTAGAAGGCTATCGATGACAGTGGAAGCCCAAATACACCCACAGGATCTGTACATGGAGTGAACCACCAGTGATCCCCCTCTGACCATAAGTGAGGGATGAAAATAACCTGGCTACAAGACAGAGAGCATTTCAGTGAAGATTAATGATCAATCTGACTCAAATGGCTAAAACCTTTTCAATTGATCTCCCATTTGATATATATTTTTTTTAATGCCATTTGATATATTTTGAGCTTTATCTGGTTTTTAACATTTTCTGTTTTTAAATTGGGGCTTATCTCTGTTGTATCTCATTATTGTTCGCATACTTGGATGCTCTGTTGTGTTTCTTTCTACTTTTTGGGGTAAATGACACCGAGGTTGGGGGAGTTTATGGAGACAATACTGGAAGCAGAGTTCCTGGGGGGTTCTCCAGCAGAGGGCTGGTATGGGGGAGCTGATATCAAGAGGTACAAGAAGCAAGGAAAAAATAATTATGGTAGTGATTTTACAACACTGCTTGATATGACTGAATATTGAATAGTATGACGTCTGGATTATGCTCTAATGAAATGATTTGTAAAAAGAAGCTAGATGGAAATATCTTCAACAACAGTTTGGTTGATTGTATTTTGTCAGGTATTTAAAAATAAATTCTTCATTAGTATTTTGAAACTTTTCTTATAACATAATCTAGCTTTGTATACTTTTTTGGGTTCTAATTTAAGGATTAACTGTATGAAGCAACAAACTACCTCTCAATATATCATTTTTTAACTTAAAATGGTCATTAGGAAAGTGAATTGGTTGTTAAATTATTTGAATCACACCACTGGAGAAATAGGGGCTTTG
The DNA here is from genome assembly GCF_000313985.2 of Echinops telfairi. Lineage (NCBI taxonomy): Eukaryota > Metazoa > Chordata > Mammalia > Afrosoricida > Tenrecidae > Echinops > Echinops telfairi. The sequence continues at coordinate 17,190,423 of NW_022103928.1, forward strand.
GCTCACACAGGACCTTTAATCTTTGAACTTCAGACAGGAACTTTGAAGGAAGGTTGAGCGTTAACATTCTATAAACATGAGGTCTAAGGGCTAAAGAGAGAAGAGGTCCCCCACCCCCCACTTTCTCAGAGCTGAAATGAAACATGGAAGGCCTTTGTAACATAGGTACACACATGGGTGCCCTTTAAGTATGTGGCAGAAGCAAAGAGCTTTTTCTCAATGGCTGTGGGCCTCAGGTTACTCTCCCCCCAATGATCCTCAGAGGAGGACACGGAACCTAACGGCGACCCTTTTTGGCTGAAAGTGTGGGGTAGATGGTGAGGGCAGTGTCTCTCATACTATGACTGAAAGGTCGGGACATTTGAGGCAATGTATGCATAATTCAACCTAAAAAAGACGAGAACTATCCTTATTTGTACTTTTGAGGTTGAGATGTGTATAGAAAATAGCTTGACCCAATTTCCCCAATTCTATAGGAACTGAGATGTAGGAAGGGGAAGTGATTGCTTCCTGCCTCAGGCTCCTCAGTGATTGAAGCAGGCTCAATCTTCGGTCGCCTCGCTCACACGCATTGCTCCTATGGAGAACTCACCTGCTCGAATGTGAGTGTGTGCGTTCTTAGGCACACATACTACACACACGTACACACACACATATACAGTCTATACATAGGATAGTAATTAAAACACTCTAATGAACTTTCATGTACTCATCACCTAGTTCCAGTAATTACCAATCAACTCATGGCCAATTCTGTTCACCTCGACCTTTGCTCCTTTAGTGCACTGACACAAGTCCTAGACGTAACACTGGTGTTCCCTGCACTGTTTCCATGTGTAGCCTAGAAAATATAAGTTCTTGAAAAGTGACCACAATACCATTATCACGTCTTACAAACTTAACACGAACTCTTGAATGTCAGAAAATCTCAAAGCCACTTGTTAACACAGGTGTTAACGAAGGTGTTACAGATATCTCCAGACACAAGGAAATGACAATATGATAGGAAAACAGGGCACAGGAGAGGGTGCAATATTTCATAGAGAGGCACTTAAGTAGGATTTCCAGGTCAAAATATGAATGCCCAGTGAAATCTGAATTTCAATTTCAGATCAAAGCCTTACTTCTAAGTATAAAGTGTGTCTCTGATATTGCAGGGGACATGTTAGGGCCACCAGGTTGGTTCTGACTCACAGCAACCTTATGTACAACAGAATGAAATACTGCTTGGTCCTGTGCCAGCCTCACAATTGCCCTTACATTTGACCCCATTCTTGCAGCCACTGTGTCAATCCCTTTAGTCCAGGGTCTTCCTTTTTTAGGCTGCCCCTGTACTTCACCAAGCATGACTTCCTTGTCCAAGGACTAGTCTCTCCTGATTACATGTCCCAAGTATGTTAGACAGGATCTCACAAACCTTGCTTCTAAAGAGCATTCTGACTAATTTCTTACAAGACAGATCTGTTTGTTCTTTTGGAAATTCATCGTAAATTCAATATAAGCATGGGACAAACTTTATCCGAAAAAAGATTTTGCTGCTGGTCTTAAAATAAAGTTTCCCTGGGTGTGTCCTAAATTATTATTGTCCTGCATTATTATTGTCCTGAATTATCAAGTGCTTCCAGAATTTGGAAGAGTAAAGGTCCCCAGACCTCTGGATTAGGAGACACTTGTAAAACTATACCCATTAATAATAGAAAATAACTATTATTAATAATAGTTATTTGCTAACAATGGGAAAAATATTATTTCTACAATTTATATCATTTTATTGGGGGCTCATACAACACTTATCCCAATCCATATATACATCCATTGCGTCAAGCACATTTGTACATTTGTTGGCCCCATCATTCTCAAAACCTTTGCTTTTCACTTGGGCTCTTGGAATCAGCTCCTCATTTCCCCCCTCCCTCCTGGCTTCACCAAATAGCTATTCTTTTCACAAGTGTCTGCTATGGAAGATTCTGAAGAACTTCACCCTTTCCTAAGACTCCAGGAAGCTTTCTGTCTCCTTCTCACCTGAGAAAAGTGAGAGACAAGAAGCCTTCGCCAACTTCTTCTCCCCTGATGTCAAACCAGAAAGCGACATCCTGGCCAGGATGAGCCTGGCTTTATGATGTATGGAGCCAGGTGCTCACATAATGCTTCACGAATCCCTGTCTCCCTGTCTGAGCGTCTGCTTATGTGATGATTTCATCCCCAGCCACCTCTCTCCAAGTACCATCCTGTCCATTTAAATTCCTTTTCCAAAAGAGAAGGTTTTAATCTTAATGATATCAACACTATTTTAAACCCTGTCTCTCTGGCTTGTGTTAAATGTAGGCCCATCACTGAATCAATTGCTCTGATGGTAGGTCCTTCCCACATTCAGGCAGCCTGGTAATTCCACCTGTCCCAGATGAACTGCCCAAACTAGCTTCCAAAGAGAAGCAGGGCTCTTCATGGGAAGGAAGAATGGGCCTTGGGTAGGTCTGGGCACCAGGTGTACATTCCAGGAAGGGTTGTAAACAGGACAGTGAAATCGTTCATCAGAGGGGACTCCTGTTGAAAACCACAGCGCCATCGCACTGGGTGATGTTCAAGGAGCAGGAAGAAGGCAAGAGTGCTCCAAGGAATGTATCTTAGAGGAGACACAGAGGTGAGGATAAGGATGGACAGGTGCACTCATGCTTCGGGGATATTTATGTTTTCATGCTACCGTTTATATTTCTTATTTGAGCTTCCCTTGAAACTACGGTGCAGGAGAGTCAATGACAGTTTGTGCACTTGCTCGGTGTAGATATTCATGTCGGCAGCAGGCCAACAGTTCCCCACTGCTGGTCGTCGCAGGGTGCTTCGCTATCTCTTGTTGATTTCTCCTCCCTTGTCTGTGTTTTTGTAAATGGTCCCTGTTCTCGGCTCTCCTCCATTCCCCTGCTTGATTGTGTTGGCTGTGTGGTGCAGGGGCCTTCACCGGTACAACAGACTGTACAACGGGAGAAGTACTCAATACAATTTGTCCCACAAATTCAGGTGTTTCTCTGCGTAGATCCCTGCCTCCTCTTTGCCCAGCATGCAGGGAGAGGCTGTCAAGAAACAGGAAGATGAATCTTGCAGCATGTTGGCCCAAGTCAGCAGGAGAAAGAAATGAATTGCCGGCTATTTGTCACCAACGGGCTATCTCATCAAGCCCCTTCATGATTTGTAATACAAAGTAGGCTTCAACAGGAAACATTTATTTTAGTTTCATAATTCCCTCCTCCTAATGATGTTTACTTTGAAAAATGCTTCTTATAATTTCCTTTTTATTTTTTTTTGGAGACTGCTTACTCCTGCCAGCATCTTCTTTTGTGCCAAGAGCACGAACAGCTCAAAGATACTTTCTCATAAGAAATGTGACTCCATTAATTACCTCTAAAACTGTCTTCTGAATCTCAGCTGTACAGACAAATGAAAAGAGAAATTACACAGAAAGATGAGTTATGATTTGACCCAAATCTATACTAGAAAGGCTTGGTCAAACCACCTTTTCTAAAAGCAACACATAGAAGTCACCGATTCTATTCTTTCTCTTATCCTTACAGTCACCGTATATTCACTGACTTTGAGGACTTTGGGTTGGACTCTACAGATGGAATGGTGAGCAAGGTGGACATAGTCTCTATTCATACCATGTGGACTTTCTGGTATAATGGGCGAGGCAGAAAATGAATGGTTAGAAATAAGTTCAAGCCAAATAGATTCCAGGTGCTAGGTGATACCATTAACAAAGGATCCTGTGGTAGTTACATAATCTGGTGTCAATTTAAGACTTAAGAGTGAAGGGGGTGGGGGTTAGCCTGTCAATCAGGTTTCAGCTTGATGACCTCATTTGGAGGCACTAAGGAGATAAATAGCTCATTAGAGACAGGCTATATGCTCACACCCTGGGAGACATCCTAGCTGACAAGACACATGGAGCTACTCTAGTGTCCTGACCTGGAGGAGCCATGTGGAGATCCCTGCCAGCATTGAGATGCTTACACCATTATATCCACATGCCTTCCCATCCACTGGCCTGTGATCTTCCTGCATTCCGCATCATGGCATGTGTTTCATGAGTCTCAAGAGGACCTTATAGATTGGTATTGGACATATAGGCTAATATTGGACTTATGGAGTTGATCTGGACTGGGCTGGGATGTCTTCTTAATGAACAATTACTCTTTAAACAAAGCTCTTTCTTATACACATCTGAGTGTCTATGAATGTATTTGTCTAGTCTACCCAGACTAACACAGATCCTAAAGAAACCTCAGAGGTTTTCATGCCTCTTCCAAAGAAAGGTGATCACATGGCAAATGGCAATGACGGAATAGTCTTATTCTTACCACATGGAATCAAATGTTATCAAGATATTCCAAAAATGATTGCAGCCATTCATCAACAAAGAACTGACAAAAATTCAAGCTGGATTTAAAAGAGGCTGTGGAACAAGAGGCATCATTACTGATGTCAGATGGGAATCTTGTTTGTTTCTTTTATCGTATTGGCTGGTTGGCTTGCACTTTAATGAGACTCTGACTAGATCACGGCAGTAGCCTCCCTACTAGCCCACCTGGTTCCAGTTTATCTCCCCCTTTTCCAGGTTCACTCACCCCAAATGCATCTTTGACCACAACCCAGCTCTGCTCAGAAATACCATGACTCAATGGCTCAGCTCCTTAGGCAGCAATCTAAGATTGTTTGCATTCTGATGAGGAATCTCCCTTGGTTGTTTAAATCCTACTGTTCTCTCCCTGTGAGTCCCTCAGTGATGCATTCTTTCCTCATTATTTTCTAGCCTAATACATTTCCCAGGTCAGCGTCCATGCCTTTGGTTGTGCTCTTTCCTTCCGCTACATCATCCCCATCCCTTTCATGTCTGTGTTAGTCAGGGTCCCCGCCAGGCCTTGATAGTACACTCCACCTAATGGAAAAGCACTCCATAGGTCGGGGCAGGATTTAGGGAAGCCAGTAATAGATATTACAGTACCCAATGGCTAACGAGAATGAGCATCTATTATCATCCCCAGAACTGAAAGGCTGACGAAGGGTGAAGTGACCAGAATACACTAAAGCTCATCCAGCTTCTTAGTCTGCCATTCAGGATTGTGCACATTTTGTCTGCAGACAATGCTGGTGAGATAGTTAAAGTTTATTGTGCCAACCTGGCTGATAAACACATGTGGGGTTAATTGAAGGGAAGAGAGATAAATGGCTTGGTGAGCCTGACCTTTCTAGTTCTTGGGTCTCTTGCTTTCTGATGGTCGGACCAGGATGCAGCTGCCTTAGCCAGTTCCTGTTCAGCTGGCAAGGTGTACTTCCTGCAAGACATCCCCAAGGAGAAGCAGCATGGACCTACTCCGATGCAGCCCTGGGTGCTGGAGCAGCCTTGTGGAGACCCCTGCTAGTGCTGAGATGCTTACACGTTCACTGATTCAGCTTTCCTCCTGCAGTCAGCGTCATAGTGTGTGTTTTGTGAGATGGAGGAGGACTTGTGGGTTAATGTTGACTTGTGGGCTTGGGCAGCACTGGGTTGGGATGTTTTCTTGGTGTGCACTTACCCTTTATATAAAACTCTCTCTTATACATGCGTTTCTGTGGATTTGTTTCTCTAAACCACCCAGACTAACACAGCTGGTGATTTAAACCCAACAACAACCATCTTCACGAGGAGAAGGTCACATGGCTCACTCTTCTCACTTTCTGCCACATACAAGGTCATTAGCTTAATTCAACAAGAAGATAAACGACAAGGGAATTTATGATGCAATATCTACAGGTCAGTCTTACCATACTTAGGAGAGGGTAATAAATAATGGAATAATAATAAATAATGGAAAGTATGGAAGGACGTGGAATACCCAACACAATGTCTGACCTCGACAACTCATCACAATTCTTTGAAATAACAACCATTATTTGAGACCCAACATAAATGCCAATTCATACCAGATTCACCCCACTTCCTTCACTCACCGCCTTTCCATTGGAAGCACTCCTGTCTCTTAATTTGCTCAGTATTTTCTTAAGGTCTCTACCATGGTCGCTCACTGTGTCATCTTCCATTATTTCGGATGGTCCCCCCAAAGGAGTCCCTGGAATGAGAGTTTGTATTGAGGAGATTTATTAGAGACTTTCCTAGGAAGAACTAGGAGGGAATTGGGGAAGAAGGAAGGGCTAGAAGGCACTCCACTGAGCCAGTGAGTCTCAAGGCTGCAGGAGACACCTGCGGTCAGTGCCTCGTTGTTGACCAATCAGGCCCATGGGAGAAACCTGAATGTGCTCCTTCACCAACCAGACGTCAGTTAAAGATTTCTGGCTCCCTGTGCTAGCAGGTAAAGTGGCTCAGACAGCCTGTGGGCAGCTGCGAAGGAAAATATGCAGGTGCTGGCTATTGAATGTGGAAAAGCATGCCAACAGGGATGGCAGCGGCTAGGGGTGAAGCGCCCAGAGTACCTGTTTTTATTGCGCAAGCTTCCCTCTGTTCCTGGATGGTCACCTTCTCTGGGATGAGGGCTGTCACATACATCTTGGTGGCACCTACATCTAGCACCAAGGCTATCGTCCTGTCTGTGTGATGTATACACCGGACCCCTTGGTCAGGCAGCGCTCCCCCTTGGCTTAATGCTCTGCTGTCGAGCATTTTGAAACGCTTCATACCTATGGAATATGGAGCCCTGCATTTTCACTTTTTCTCTGGGTCCTCCAAGTGATGTAGCCACTGCTGTCTGGCACAGGTCTGGCAGAAAGGAGACACTCTCTGTGTGTTTCCCGAACGAAGAAAGGAAGGTCTTTAGGTGTCATTCATTTGGTGGCCAGGAGACGCAGACAGGCTCCATGGGCATCTGAGGAGGAGCCGCTGTCCTTTAGTTTTCCAGCGACATAAAATACAACGCAGGGCTTGCCAGCTGATCCCTGCCCCCACTCTCCCCCATGTTCGTACTTCTCTGACACCTGAGGAGGTGGGTAGGACTTGTTTATTTTGAGCTGCTATTTATTTTTCTCTTCCATAACACCAAAGATTTCTGGCATCAGGCACCCTCGGGGCAACACTATTTTTATTTCCCCAGTAGAATCATTAAATGTAGGCTTCCTTGTTTTTCCCTAGCAGAGAGGCTGTGGATGACATGGGAGGAAGAGGCTGCTGCAGGGGACTAGGTGGGATTGGGCTCCTGAGAGAGTAGGCATATCCACCTGGAGTCCACGGAGTGTGAGGCCACGGGAAGAAGGGCCTGCAGAGGCTCCTCCAGGATGGACGTGTGACCTCGCTGCAGTGTAGAAGAGACACAGCGATGTCTTAGATCCCAGAGCTGGCAGGAACTAAAGAACGATCTAGCGCAGCTGTTCTCAACCTGTGGGTCGTGACCCCTTTGGGGATCGAATGACCCTTTCACAGGGGTTGCCTTATTCATAACAGGAGCAAAATGAGTTATGAAATAGCAACAAAAATAATTTTATAGTTGGGTGTCACCACAACACGAGGCACTGTATTAAAGGGTCACGACATTAGGAAGGTGGAGAACCACTGCTCTAGAGCAAGGGCCAGCAAATGGCTCATAGACCACTCATTGCCCGTCACTTTCACATTGAGGTGAACTTGGTCACGACCTAACCCAGGATTGATTAGTTTCACACTCCCCTAGTGGAGTTGCCTTAAATAATCTCCTAAATAAATTAATTTTATTTCAATCTGTATTTTAAGACATTCATTCAAGAGAGCCCAGATGAAGATGTCTATCAAGGAAAGATATCTCCGTAATATGGCCTTTTTGATGATCTGCCTATTTCCAATTTCTCAGTCTCAGTTTTTACCCCGCCCCTCCCTTACACACACACACACACACACACACACACACACACACACACGCACTTTCACCCTATGCTGGACCTGGCCATGTAAACATACCTGACCCCATCCCTTTTCCTGAGCCTGCATGCTCTTTGACAATGATACCCCCTCTCTGCTTTTCCTTGGCAACTCCTATACACCTTTTAGGTCTTAGTTGAAATGCCATCTCCTTGGGGAAATCCTACAGAAAACAAGGCTCAAGTGAGGTGTGCTTGCTGGGAGCTTTGGAACAATGCTAAGACCGCCTCCTCATACTTTTCACTGAATTATTAATTCCCAATTTAAGTGCTGGATTTTCCCTTGGATTCACATAGCTCCATAACAATAGGCACAATCCCCATCTTAATTCCTCATTGTATCTTCAGAACCTGGCACAAGCACTTCATGATTATTTGTTGATTGCAGCGGTGGAAGAATGAATGCTCCCTGTAGCTTTTGGTGAGTACAGCTCCTGGGCCAGGTTCCCAGGGGCATGCTCCTTACTGATTCCACTTCAAATCAGGCTTATGAGGGATGCAAGTTATATTGGACAGCCTGGGGCTGCGCTCCTAAATATACCCTACACACACACACACACACACACACACACACACTACACACACCCTTACAAGCCCTTTAACTGCATGAAACAATAGAAGGGAAATCAGGGGTACTTGTTTCCTCTCTCCTCCTTCCCCACTCATCCTCTGCCTTCCTTCCCAGCACACAGAGCGACAATCTTCCTTGGCATTTACTGCATGTCTTTCTGTCTTAATACATGCCGTTTCTTCTTGGAAGAAAGGGACTTTTCCATCTGGGTCCTTTATGACCTCCAACTGTGTATCACCCCCCCCCCCAAAGTATTCCAAGGAAGGCTTGGGGTTACCAGTATAGGTAAATTTCCCAAGACAACTCCAAGTGTTTTTTGAATGTCATGAACTGCTAAACACTGTTATCAATCGTAGGGATCAGGGAGGGATATTTCTCAGCTTGGGGCTTCCTCAAAGCAGACCCTAAGACAAGAATTTAGGAGTAGGGCTTTCATTGGAAGGTGATCCAAGGTGCAAATGTGAGAAAATTGGGAAAGGAAGGGAGAAAGGGCAATAAAAGTAGGGTAATGACCAGTGTGAAATTGTCCCGATTTCGCCCCTGACCGTGCTCATCGAAGCGGCAGTAAGGAAGCAAATGGTGCCCCGCACTGGTCAAGTCTGTCACACCAGATAAGGCCGTCACGTTGAGGACTGAGGTGCACCTGGATCAAGCCATGACCTTTTCACCGATTTCATATGCATGTGAAAGATCGACCTTGAATAAGAAAGGTCAAAGAAGAGTTGATGCATTTGAAATATGGTGCTGGGAAAGAATATTGACACTGTCCTAGCCTGCCATAAGACCAAACAATTCGGTTTTAGAAGAAACAGTGAAACTATTCCTTAGAAGTGAGGATGGCAAGACTTCCTCTCCTGTACATTGGATATAGGATCCGGAGAGACCAGTTTGGGAAAAGCACATTATGCTTGATCAACGAGAGGATCAGCTAAACAAGAAGAAGACAGTCAAGGAGCTGGGTTGGCACAGTGGCTGTAACTCTGGGCTCAAACATAATGCTTGAGAGATTGACAAGACACGACACGTCAGAACTGACTTGATGGCACCGAGTAACAATGAGCTACAGTTTGCTACTCTGGGAAACTGGGGCTCAATTGTACTGAACCCCGCTGAGAAGCTGTGCTGGACATGCCTCCTCATCACCGGGAGGAGAGACTGGAGGATTTAGCCATGGCCCCCCTCCACTCCCACTGGTTGGAGTTGTCCCTGGAGCTCTGACTCTGCTGTATATCCACATTGCACCTGCTTTCTGTGGAGCAGGCTCCTCTGGTACCAGAGAAGAGATGTGCGTGCCAGTGAGGTAGGAGGTTGTCAATGCTCAGGAGAGAGTGTGGTATAATTACAGGTGAACCCAGGTGAACAGGAGATATGGCCTGGTCATCTGCATCATCTGCCAGAGGGGTGGCATTCAAAATATATACCAACCTGAAAAATATTCACACAGACCAAATAGGACAGGAGCCCATTGTGGCAGTCTGCTGCAGACAGGATCATGAGTACGAGCTGTCAGTCCTTCTCAGGTTACAGAAGTCCCTGAGTGACACGGATGGTTGGCGCTTATCTACTAACCCAAAGGTTGGCAGGATGCACGCATCAGTGGCTCCATGAAGAGAGGTCTGGCATTCTGCTTCGGTCAATTCTGTTCCCCGGAACTGCCAGAGTCAGGATTGACTTGGAAGTGGTGGGTTGGTTCTTGGTTTTGAAGGATGTAGAGATGAAGAAGAATCACAGTTCTCAGGCTGGCACCCCCCAGGGCAAGTGATATTATTTCTATGATGACATGTGATTCCAGAGCTTTTGCGTGAGCCCATTGAAGCTCAGAACTGTTATACCATGATTAGAGACAATATGGTGGTCAAGTTGGTTGTACGTGTTGCCTCAGGGCACAGAGTCAAGCCTAATCCACTTCTTTTATTGTGATCACCTGTCTCTAGCTTCATTGTGAAATGTTTCCAAGAGTCAAAAGGCCCCGTTCACTCTCATTTAGTGACTCCTGGAGATTAGAAGGATTCCCATCGTTCGTTACCTTTCCTCATGACTTGATTTCAGAGGACAAGGTAGGTGGAAGGAAATCTAGCCTGGACAGTTTAGGAGTAGTGAGTCACATTACTCTCCTAGTTAATGTCTTCCCTGTTCTACACCTGCTTTTCAGGGAGAATCAACACTTTTCCCTTGAAGACCAACATGTCAGCGAGATCGAAGATCTTTTAGAAACCAACCTCCTTTGGTCTCTGTTTCCCACTTTTAATGTCATTATTGATTTACATTAAGCCTCCAGAGTCCCCCAGAGTATCCAGTGCTTTCTTTCCTTCAAAGAGAGAGATTTTGAGAAAGCAGCTAGTTCCCAGCTTTCACGGGCCTGGAGGGAGTCGGCAGCCTTACAACCAAAGAGCTCTCATCCTGATCCTGAGGAGCCATATTTCTCCAGGGGAAAGGTACAAAAGTTTCCCAGGATTAACCTGTCCCTAATATGGGCTGCAAATCTGTTTGGGGTCAAAGGCCATTCTTAAAGTAAAAGGACAAGGAACTCCAATAAGAAGTAGATGAGGTTAGTGAAGTTACTGCTTTATGTCAATATAGCAACAGATTTGGAAATGGCTTTATCCTATAAATGAAATGTGCATTGCAAAATGGCTGGGTTGGCTGGGGTCCAAACAGCAGTCAGAAAGAGCAGGGATCTTGAGGGCTCATATGTCTCTCCTTCCAAACATCCAGAGCTGGCTGGTGGCTCTGTGCTTGGGCGCCTCTGTCTTGGTGGATTTCCTGGACAGCAGGGATTTTATTGGTCCCAAATCCTGGGGACACTTTGCTCAGTGGAGCCTGTGATCTCGAGAATATTCTCTGTTCTTTTTTGTCTCTGATTCTGAGCTACTCTGGAGAGAAATCAATCATCAATGGACATCTCACTCTTCCCAATTCTTGTTTTTTAAATCATTTTATTGGGGTTTCATACAACTCTTATCATCCATCCATCCATCCATCCATCCATCCATCCATCCATCCATTGTGTCCTGCACATTTGTACATTCATTACCCTCATCATTCTCAAAATATTTGCTCTCCACTCAAGCCTTTGGTATCAGCTCCTCATTTCCCCCCTCCCTCCTCCCTTCCCCCTCCCTCATGAACCCTTGATAATTTATAAATTATTATTATTTTGTCATGTCTTACACTGTCTGACGTCTCCCTTCACCCACTTTTCTATTGTCCATCCCCAAGGGAGGAGGTTATATGCGGTTCTTTTTATTCGTTCCCCCCTTTCTATCCCACCTTCCCCTTTCCCTCCTGGTATTGCCACTCTCACCACTGGTCCTGAAGGGATCATGCCCTGGATTCCCTGTGTTTTCCGTTCTTATCTGTACCAGTGTACATCCTCTGGTCTAGCCGGATTTGTAAGGTAGAATTGGGATCATGATATATGGGGGGCAGGGGACACTAGGCTTCACGATCAGACCATGTTCATCTGGGCTCTACCTGGAGAACACTCTGTGGCTGTTACCAGCATGCAGTTGACCCACATCCAAAATAATAAATTAACATTTCCATTTCCACCTCATCTACTTGACCAGATAGTCACTAAATTACTGTATTTGTTTATTCCATTTTTTTTCACCCAGTACCTACTACTTAACTTACTAGGCAATTTTCAAGATTTTGAGATTACTAAAAAGATAGGCAGTGTTCTTGCTGTTAAAGAGCTTAAAAACAGAAAAACAAACAAACAAAACAGACCCAAGCCCATTGCCTTGAGTGGATTCGGAATCACAGGGCTGCTGCGTGTTCCCGAGCAGAACTGTGTTCCCGAGGGTCTCGGTGACAAAGAGCTTTCAGACAGAGACTCTCGAGACCCTTTTGTGCTGAGTTCCCTCTGGGTGAACTTGAACCACCCAACTTTGTGTAGCTGAGTGCTTAGCCGTATGTGCCACCCAGGTAGCCTCACGGGACAGCCAGTAAACGGCCACATGAATTAGATGACTTGTGTGGCACTTTCAAAGCATCAAGCACTATCTTCGCCATTTTAATGTGGTTTGCACTGAAAAGGTGACAGCTTTTCTTCTCACTCTCTTTTATTCCCTCTCGTCTTTCTAAAAAAGATGTCTGCCCACTGATGTCCCGCCCTCGGTGTTTTAGGCTTATGCCGCCAGTGGCACATTCGGTAGTACCGAAGGTCAGATTCAGCTTCTAGTTAGCTATAGTTCATGTTTTATCACCCAGCATGCAATAAAAATTCTTGATTCGGAATTGTGCTTGATTCCGTATTGAAAACATAGAAGAATGCGTAGCATTCCACACATGTGGTTGAATGGAACCTGTGCTGATGGCCCCTCTTAGTACCCACTGCCTCCAGAGTTTATTAAACATCACACCCCAAAAGAATGAAGGGAAAACCTGAACCCACACATCCTAGACTGAAATGAGAGGAACAGAGACCGGGTCCTAGATCCCTTAGGCCCAACCGGGGGTGGCTTCTTGTCCGTGGTCTCTCCTGGGCTCTCCTGCCGGGAAGGTCAGCTGGTGACGGGACTCCTGTTGGGTTTCTTCTCACCTCCCTCTTGAAACAAGGGAGTATTTAAAGCACCAATCCCGATCTCATACTTGGGCCCATTTTTAGCTGCTAAAATAAAGAAAATTAGGGGTTCTAGGGCTGGGTAAACTTCTGTCATGCTCACCAAATTGAGAGGGTTCTGGGAGTTCTTGTATAGGAATATCTTGACTATATTTAATCCCAGGGAAACTTCACAGGGAGGCTCAGGTTAGCTCCTTATGTACAGGGGCAATGTCCAGCGTTCACTGGGAATAACAGATGAGATATTCCTGAGGCACTACTGCTGAGCCCATACCTGAGAAACAAGGAGCACGGATTGCCCTTCTTGTCCAAAGTTTGAATATTACACGAGTGATCCTTATACTTTTCTCAGTCATTTGATCCCCTCAGCTCCTTCCTTCTTTCTTGGAGGATCTGCCTATACACAATCCAGAGTCTGCTCCGAGTCCTTGCTGAGTGGCCTGTCTCTCCACAGTTTTTGCACGAGGAGCAGTCCCTGTTCAATCGAAGCCCATCGAAGCTCCTCTTGCAGAGACTGGAACAGGGGCTTCTGAGATGCTGCTGAGTACCTGCTGTCCTTTTACAGAACCGGTCCAGTCCGCAATGGGGTGTCGTGGTAGGCTCCTGTGCCAACAAGCAGCGAGGACTGGCCAACGGACGAAAGGGAAGAGATAGAGGAGCACAATGATGACCACATGCAGAAAGAAGTAGGGGCAAGAAGTCCGCTGATTTCAGAGAAACCAGGAGAGAAAGAACATTGTGAAGAATGGGGATTCTAGAATAGTTCCTTGTGTTCACATGGAAACTGTACATGGACCAAGAGGCAATCATTCGAATAGAACGAAGAATGACTGTGTATTTCGAACCAGGAAAGGTATGCATCGCGGTTTTATCTTTCCACTGTGCTTACTCAATCTGTAGGCTGAGCAAACAATCAGAGAAGCTGGTCTTTATAAAGAAGCACACAATATCAGGTTTGGAGGAATGCTTATGAACAACCTGTGAAATGCAGATGACACAACGGGCATTGCTGGCACTGAGGAGGACTCGAAGCATGTTGATGAAAATCAAGGCCTGCAGCCTCCAGTATGGATTGCCACTCAATGAAAAGGAGACCCCAAATCCTCACAACTGGACCAATGGATAACATCATTAAATGGAGAAAAGATGGCCGTTGCTAAGGATTTCATTTTGCTTGGAGCCACAATCCATGCTCCTGGAAGAAGCAGCCAAGAAATCTAATGACGGCGCATTGGGCAGATCTGCTGCACAGAACCTCCTTAAATGGTCGAAGAGCAAGAATGTCACCCTAAGGTGTGCCTGACCCAAGCCACAATATTTTCCATCTTCTCATATGCGTGTGAAGTTGGACACTGAATAAGGGAGACTGCAGAATCATTGCAATTGAATGATAATGTTAGTGAAGAATAATGAAGTACCAGGGACTTCCAGAAGAACAAATAGATCTCTCTTGGGAGAAGTACAACCAGAGAGAAGCTTAGAAGCAAAGCTGGGAAGACTTGCACTTTGGGCCTATTCTTCGGAGAGAGAATTCATCACGCTTGGTCAAGGAGAGGGTCAGTGAAAAAGAGGAGGAGCCTCCATGAGATGGAATGACTGTGGCTGAAACCATGAGCTCAAAAATCGTGAGCCTGGCCCAGGCCGCGCACTGCTCTGTCTTGTACAGGGGGTCTCAGGGCCGGGCACTGCTCTGTCTTTTACAGAGGGTCTCAGGGCCGGGCACTGCTCTGTCTTGTACAGAGGGTCTCAGGGCCGGGCACTGCTCTGTCTTCTTGAAACGAGGGTCTCAGGGCTGGGCACTCCATCTTCTTGTACAGAAGGTCTCTCTGTGTAGGGACTGAGTTGGAGTGGACTTGATGGCCCCTAACAACAACACAACCAAGAAAGAAATCTTATTGATAGGAATTGTTGGGTGGTGCTAATGGTAACCACTGGACTGCTCATGGGAAAAAAGTTGATGTTTTCAATCCACCCAGAGGTGTCTTGGAAGACAGGCCACCCAATTTATTTCCAAAAGGTCACGGCTTTGAACAACCTAGGGAGCAGTTACACTTTCCCTAGGGCGTATGGGATCACTCTGATTCAGAGTGTACGGAGCAGCAACTAATGACAACACAGCTTATTGATGAGCATAGCTTCCCCCTTTTCCTGTGTGTGTGAAATTTCAGTGAGTTTTGTTTTTGCAACCAATGGGTCCTCAGATGGATTTG
>NW_022103928.1:17206027-17210585 GCF_000313985.2 Echinops telfairi
AAGAAGAAGAAGAAGAAGGAGAAAGTATCATTCTATAATTGATATCCCCCTCAGAGGAGCGTGACTTTCCATCTGGATTTTCAAAAAGTCTTACTAGGAGCCCCCAGGTTGGAATGGTTCCAAGATTCTTGTCACACCAAGACGTGGGCATCCGTGTTTTCCTTCAAATTCACACAAAGGTGTGAACTGACCTTTTCTTGGTCACCCAGGTTGCCACCTTCAGCTACTTGCTGCGGAGACACAAAGGGCTCTGCGGGGGTGCAGCCCACAGAGTGCTATTTGAGGAATGCCAAGTGGTTCGCCAGGACCCAGATGGGACTGCTCGCTCTCGGAAAGTGCCCAGAATGTGTACAGCTATTTTTGTTGAGTTATAATGTTATTGCTCACAACAAAGTCTAATATTAAAATCCTAATATTAACAAGGCCTTTGGGAAGGGCAGAACATTTTAAAACTTGCTAATTGTGTTACTGAGAATGTCAAGTAATACTGACACCTATGAATAAACTTTTGGAGTAACCCTGACTTTGGCTATTAGAAATCAGAACCATTTCAGGCAATCCTAGCTGCTTGATGAATATATTCAATTAATTAAAACCAAGAAACTCTTATTGTGTGACACCAGCTTTGCCTTTATTTTAGAAACTATTTTGTGGCTTTTGCATGCCATATATTTTGTAGCAGATCTGACATGACAGTGATGCTTAGAAGCAAGACCATGAAATCCTCAAAATCAAGTTTGTTTTCTGTGTGCTTTTCAAGTTCAGAAAGGATCTCTCTGTATTTTCGCTTGTTTTCCTGTCCCTGAAAGAATAAAGAAGAGTAAGTAACAACCTACTTCAATGGCCACCCTGAGTTTACAAGTAATAAGCAATAATGAATATATTTTGTGCAATAACAACCTGTCAAATTGTTACCCATGCTATCCGATAAGCATTGTGTTAAAGAGTCTACAAATTATCTCATTTAATCCTCTCACATAATCCTCACAATGACCTCACTAATATTTACTTTGGCTATTTCCAATCTATAAAATCATTATCAGAGATTCAGTAAAAATAAGGAACTTTTCATAAGTTATTTAATTATGGTTGCACCTGGATTCTTAGCCTCGCTTTCCCAGTTTCAGCATCCATGTTTTCAGAGTCTAGCTATGTTTTCAGATTTTCAAAACAGAATTTCTTAGCGCCCCCCCCCCTGCCCCCAAACACTGCTGATGGGACTATAAAATGGTGCAATCACTGTGGAAAATGGTGTAGTACTATCTTAAAAGTTTGGGAATAAAATACCATATGCTTCAGCAATCCTCTACGTGGTCTTTGCATATCTTCAAGAAATAAGAGCATGCTGACACCTTAACCAACATGATCGTTGAAAACAAAAGGGGGCAGAAGAAAAGGTAGCAAAGAAAGCTGATCATGCCCAGATATTAAAAGAAATAGTGTCTGGGGTCTTAAAGGCTTATAGCTAAACGAGTGGTTATCTAGTAAGGAAGCAACAAAGTCCACATGGAAGAAGCGCCCCAGCCTGTGTGATCCTGAGGTGTCGGCAGGGATAGGTATCATATGTTCAAAAACAAGCAATGAAAATTGACATGATGAAGCGAAGACAAAGTGGATACCCCAAACCCACCTGTATGACAATTGCAGGTGTCCTCACAGAAGGACTAGACTGGAGGGAAGATATATCCAGGATGAAGTATAGCACTGATGAAACACATACCTCCCTTTACTATTATGGTCCCAGTTTTACCTCATTTATCTTGTTAGACCTGCATATATGCATTAATATAATGAAGATTGTCCAGTGCATGAGATCCAAGATAGATAAACCTTGCAGAAATAGTAATGGAGGCAATGATCCCCTGGGGGTACGGGAAGAGAGCTGGGGAGATGGGGGAGCCAATAGCAAAGATGACTATAATCCCACTCGAGGGGAACGGATAGCTGAATTGTAAGTGAATGGATACAGTGGATGGTGTAAGATATGTCAAAAAAAGAGAAAGAAATATGAGTATACAGATATATGTACACCAATGTTCATCTCAGTATTATTCATAGCAGCAAAAATAATGGAAACAACCTAAATACCTATCAATGAAAGGCTGGATAAACAAACTATGGCACATACACACAGTGGAACACTACACAATGTTAAAAACTGATGCTGAGTCTACAAAACATCTCGTGACATGGTGGGTTTGGAGGGCTTTATGCTGGGTGGAATAAGTCCATCACAATAGGACAAACGTTGTGTGAGAAGCACTCTCTCGTGGTTACACGAATGGGGGTGATGGTGGTTACCTTGGGTGAAGGGAACGCACAATCATAGGGAAATCAACAACAACAACAACAATGATGGCGGCAGGGGAAGGCACGGGGAGGAGTGCCGGAGTGAAAAGCGGCAGAGGTAAATTCTGCTATCCGCACAATGATGAACGGGTTGAACAAGTGGGGGAGGGACAGTGAGAGTACCCACCAATAGATACAGGTCTGATAAAGACTATTTCTACATGCTTATTTACCTGTGTTCTAAATATAGCCATAATTGTGATGGAACACATTGGGGGCACAGTTATGAAAACTTCTCTGTATTCAAATATCTTCAGAGAACAAGCTGTTGGTGGTAGGGGCAGAGGATCATGGTCCCAGGAGACATCAAGGTCAAGTGGCATAACATAATCCACTAAGGTGAGTAGCAACTGGGTTTTGAAAACTCTTGAAGGGTTCTCGAAGGTGCAACAATTGGTCCAGAGCAAAGAAGAGCGACGAAATGGAAGCCACAGGGAAAGAATCAGTCCAATGTGCACGTGGGTCATGCAAGCATCAGCCTTCATAACCCTGAGACCAGAAGAACTAGATGGTACCTGGCTACCTCTACCCACTGTTCTCAAAAGAATCACATTAGTAGGCACTAGAGAGAGTGGGAGAAAAAGGTGCAGAGAAGTGAAAAACAATTATTTAAAACAATGATCTGGATTAGGTGTTGAGGGGATCAGGTATCAGGCATCTAAGACCCAGAACAAAATCATACCCAATGTGAAAGGGGTGGGGGCATGGAGTGGAGACCCAATGCCTATCTGTTGACAATTTGACATCCCCTCAGAGAAGGGTCACAAGGAAGAGATGAGCCAGTCAGGGTGCAGTATAGCCCAGATGAAACACAACTTTCCTCTAGTTCCTTAATGGTGCCTTCCCTCCCACTATCCTGACCTCAGTTCTCCCTTACAAATCGGAGTAGACCAGAACATGCACACTGCTACAGTTAAGAGCCTGCAACACAGGGAATCCAGATAGATAAATCCTTCAGGGCCAACAAGGAGAATAGAGATACTAGGCGGATTAGGGAAAGGTGGGGGGAGAAAGGGGAACTCGATCACAAGGATCAACATATAACCCCCTCCAAGGGGGGCGAACAACGGAAAAGTGGGTGAGGGATGATGGAGGACGATGTAAGATATGAAAATAATAACCTATAACTTATCAAGCGTTCATAAGGGAGGGAGGCAAAGAAATGGGGAGCTGATACCAAGGGCTCAAGTAGGAAGAAAATGCTTTGAAAATGATGATGGCAGCATATGTGCAAATGTGCTTGACACAATAGGTGAATGTATGGATTGTGATAAGAGATGTAAGAGCCCCCAATAAACGTATTTAATAATATTTTTTTAAATGACCTGGGGTAGATACTGGTCGATCTCCAGGAATTATGCCCTCAGTCACCTCCAAGTCTAGAAATGCATTTACTGCTCAATTTTCAGCCAAAACAACAAACAGGTTTATAAGGGAAACAGTAACGCCAGGGAAATATGCACTTCTTAGAGTAATCAGCCATCTGGGGTCAAAAGCGCGGCATTTGCCCAAGGACAAAGTTCAGAAAGGTTAACAAAGAAAGAAGAATGGACATGGGAATTGGGAGGAAATGCGATAAGTGATGTTATATTTTGGGGACTGAAGTCACTGATATGAAAAAAAATGTATGGTATATGAGTTGTTGAAAGGAAAACAGATTTGCTCTGTTAAACCTTCACTCAATCCACATTAAAAAATTAAAAGGAGTAGGAACAGGAGGTGGAGGAAAAGAATGAGGAAGAGGAGGAAAAGGAGGAGGATTCCTTAACATAGAGTCCGGGTGGCACAATGGGACACTTGTCTGCTACCCTAAAAGTTGATGGTTGGAGCCTCCCCAGCAGCTCCCTGGGAGACAGATCTGATGGTCTACTCCTGTGAAGACCACAACCTAGACAGCCCCTAGGAGCGGTTCGACCCTGTCACAGGGTCACTAGGAATCAGAAGTGATTCAATCCCTCTATCCTGGACATGTCCGTCCGCTGTTTGTTCTCTAGAAAAGTAAGGTTATTCAGAAATATGGAATAAAAGGTGATAAAAATATGATCTTGCAGCTACCCCAGCGACTGTATAAACAGCAAGGTCATATAATTCACTATTGTACTGAGCTGTATTTTTTTTCTTTTTAATCATTTTATTGGGGCTCATACAATTCATCACAATACATAGATCAATTGTGTAAAGCACACCTATACATTTGTTGCCCTCATCA
>NW_022103928.1:17211173-17229458 GCF_000313985.2 Echinops telfairi
CTAAGACAGTGATTCTACTACTTTACCAGTAGACAGGCCACTGCTCAAAAGTCTGAGATGGCTACAGGTCTTCTCCCATTTTTCTGCCTACTGTAAGTACAGTGAACTGACTTCGGTCAAGCCCTCTTGGGGGCACAACCAGTCCTTTGCTTTTTATCTTTTTTCATAGTGTCTTCAGGCGCTCCAAAAAGCCCAGGTGGCATAGTGGGTTATGCAATGGGCTGCTAACCACAAGGCCGGCAGTTTGAACCCACCAGCCACTCCGAGGGAGAAAGATGAGGCTATTTCTTCTCATAAAGATCTACAGCCCTGGAAATCCACAGGGGCGGTTTTGCCTTGTCCTACAGGGTCACTTTAAGTCTGAATTGCCTTGATGACTGAGAGTTAGGTTTTAGAGTTATGTGCTGCATTTTATGGTATTTAAAAGAATCATGCGTGTCAGAGTCTAAGTGGCTGAGTTTTTGGAAGAAGATATTGCCAGATGTTTTTCCCCTGAAATGTGTCTGGGTGGATTTGAACTTTTAACCTTTTGTTTTGAAGCTGAGTGCATTAACTATTTGCACCACCCAGGAACTCCATAGAGTGTTGCAAGCCAAGTATTGTGTTTGGACCTTTGGGAAAGGAGATGGTTCTTATAGAGCTCATACCTGAGCCAAAAGGTTTAGCTCAGTTTGACAGCTCTGCACTGGAGTGTGAAGAGAAAGGCCAGTTGGAGATGAAGGGAACCCGCTGGTTTTGCCATTGACCTTGCGTGTTTCTGCCTTAGGGAATCTTACAGAAGGGGTGGTTGGCCCACAGCAACATCCAGAAGCCTCATGTTTGCTGAGTGAAGTTAAATGATGATCACTGGTACTGAGAACACCCCAGGATGGACTGTCCCCCGAGTTGCCAGTGGCTGCCCCTCATCTCCAGCAAGAAGCATTAATTACATGAAGGTCTGATTGCGTTTGTTCTAGTAAGACCCAGAAATCGTCTGCCTTTCTTGGGCTTCACAAGCATGACAGAATGCTAAAGGTATCTTTCCTAATGAATTCAGGTTTTAATATCTTCCCTCTGGGGTCTTCTGAAGGCTGATGCATGAAATCAAGGTGAATGATCCCCTCGGCCCTTATTTCCACACTTGCTGAAAGCTCACTGAAGATTTGCCAGGCTACCAGGTGAGACCTGGAGCAGCAAATGCTACAGGTTCAGGCCTCCAACATGGGGGTTACAGCATAGAAGAAATGTTTACCGCCTTTCTTTGAAGACTCCCCAAACCTTTTTATCTCACATAAAATGTCACCTAAAATAGTCTTTTTAAATGTTTAAAAAGTAATGCATATTTACTTGGGAAATCTTAGAAAACGTATTTTTAAAAAGTAGGAAAACTCTATCACCCAAAGATAGCTAGCTACTCTTTTTCTAAAAAAAAAAAGTTTTATTAACATCTGCTTCATGTAGCAGACAATTTACTCCCCTGGATTTTGGGCAATCATCACCACAATCACCTTAAGAACATTTTCTTCTGGTACTCATTGTTGCTACCTCCACATTTACCCCTGGATTTCATGTACAGCAAACCATAAAAAAACACACAGGAAACAACCCACCCACCCCAAATCAAGAAGAACTAGATGAAACATAGAAAAACCTCAATCTAAATAAAGCAGAAGATATTATAAACAGAAACAACTTAAACATGGGTCAAAAGGGAGATTAAGTGATACAGTGTTAAATTTTCACCTGACCTCATCTGCCGTAATGGATTTTACAAGGCTCTCTGAGAGCAAGGCTGTTTACAGCCCTGGACTATGGTCAGAGGGGTTTCCCTGGAGGCTGAACCAGGTGTGGACCCAGAGAATGAATTTTGGGCTTCTGCTGTCACCCGTAGCCTTCTGTAAACCAAGTGTTCATAATTTAAGCTCATACTTTTCCTTCCTTCTGATTTGGATTTTATTATTTACAATCTTTGGATCACATAGGTTGGCGTGCTTCTTCCAAGAACAGGAACATGGGATTAAGTGATAATGGATTTTCCCCACAATTATTGTGTAATCATGCTTTAAAAATGAACAATAGTTTCTTTTTTAACATCTCAGCCCACACCTAGAACCTTGGCAGCATCTTTCTTTTAAGTGTTTCCTTGCTCTGCCTGCCAATCAATAGTGGGGATGTGTGCTCTACACGAAGCTACCTTTTAATCTTAGACATTCCCCCAGGTCAGTATTTCCCAAACTACGGACAGAGATAGCTGGCAAAGTTGAATGCAGTTTTAGGAAATACCAGAATAACTATTAAAACGAGTTCACAGTCATCTACCTTGTTTCTTTTACTCTCATTTTCCAGTTGCACCGACCGGGGTTACACTGCGAAAAGGTGACGAAGTATCCTTATAAAACACCCTCTTTTTTTTCAGCAAAGAGTTAAAAAAAAACATTCTGAGTAATGATAGGCAAATATAGAGAAATACTGAAGATGGCATTCTACTGACTGAAGTTAAAGAGGTCTTGCCTTGAGAAAGGATTTGGAGCACGCCTTTCGTTGTTGTTGTCAAATGCTGTTGAGTTGGTTCCGACTCACAGTGACCCGACTACGTGCAACAGAATGAACTATCACCTGGCCCCGCACCATCCTCACAACGGCTGTTTTGCATGAGTCCATAGTTGCAGCCCCTGCATCAATCCATCTCCTCGGTAGTCTTCCTCTTCTATCTGACCAAGGTGGTCTCCTTTCCCGGGGCCTGCTCTCTCCTGATCGCACATCCAAATAATGTCGGATGACGTCTCTCTATGCTTGACTCTAGGGAGCATCTGTGAACCCTCAATTTTGTAGTTCAAATACAGACCTCCATCCTTTCCCTTCAACTCACAAATCCTGCTGCTGCTTGAATGTCTTGAGGGTAACAAGAACATCTTGAAATCGACACATCCTAATGGACGTCCCCTTCTCATTCCACAACCAAACCCCAACTCACTGCCATTGAGCGGACGCTGACCCACAGTGATCCTCTAGGACAGAGTAGAACGGTCCCTGTGGGTTCACAAGACAGTAACTCTTTATAGATGTAAAAATCCTCGTCTTTCTCCCTTCGAGCCGCTGGTGGCTTTGAACTGCTGGCTTTGCTACTTCCATCCATTCTTATTCCTTGCTCCCTTTTATCCTTCAACCCTTGAATGCCAACTTATGAGTAGATTCTTTTCTAATTGCCAAATGCCACTCAGATTTTTCCGTTTCGCTCCATTTTCACCACCCTGCTTGAGGTCATCATCACCTTTTTGGGGGGATTTCTTTCCAACAGTCACTCCCTTCTTCTGTGCCCCCCTCTGCCCTAGTCTGGTGCCCACGATATAGCCGGCGTTATTGGTTAGTCCTGGAAGGAGAAACAATGGATGGCTTCCCCCGGCCTTCAGGCTAGCCCTCTATAAGAGCTTGCTTCTATCCACCTCTCTCCCCTCACGCCCAAAGAGCCAAACTCAGGGCCGTCGAGGAGATTCCTATTAATAGCTATCCTGTAGGGCAGAGCAGAACTACTGCTTTGGGTTTCGGAGGCTATAAATCTGCACAGGAACAGAAAGCCTTGTCTGTCTCCCATGGAGCTTTCAGTTGGCAGCCCCATGGGTCAGCCACTACATCACCAGCCTCATCTCCCATCAAGTTCCTCTGCCCTCCGCTTCTTGCCCAAATGGAAGCAGCTCTTTGACTTGCCTTTGGGCCTTGTTCCATGCCACTTCCCCAGACAGACCCATCTTCTCACCTGCCACCTCCCGCTCATTTTTCAGAACTCAGCTTCTAATGTAACCTTCTAGAAGTCCCTCTTTGATCACTGCCTGAGGAGAGTCCCACTGTCCTATTCATCCGCAGTCTAATTTCTATTCCTCCATAGCCTTTTGCATATTTCTAATTATTTGTCAGGATAGATGATTACTCTGCTGGGTTACTAGCTGTTCCTTGTACTGACCCTGGTGCCCGGTTCACTGCCTGGCTCTGGGAGGTGTTCAATAAGCCATCTGCAAAACAACGTGAAGGTTGCCTTCAGTTGACGCTGTGACTCTTGAACCAACCAGTGCGGGGTCACCACCCTTTCTTCAGGCATGCTCATTTCCTTACCTCTGCAAATTTCCCAAATTGAGTATACAGCAGATATTTGGCTTTAGCTTTTCCAAGTTTACCATCAGCGTCACAAGCATTTCTGAATATCAGAGCAATGGTGGCCATCGCTTTTTCCAGATCTGAGCTCTTCCGAAGAGCTATGAGAGAAGAAACAGGCAAAGATGC
This sequence comes from Echinops telfairi, assembly GCF_000313985.2. NCBI lineage: Eukaryota > Metazoa > Chordata > Mammalia > Afrosoricida > Tenrecidae > Echinops > Echinops telfairi. The sequence continues at coordinate 17,215,428 of NW_022103928.1, forward strand.
ATTCTTGGTTAGAAATCGCCCTTCCCCACATTTGGGGCCGTATCTTCCAAGAGCACTGTGGGGAACAGGGCTGGAGGGTGTACATCCAAGTGACCCTGGGCTCGGGTTCATCTGGGAGTGTGTCCAGGTGGTGTCGGATCCTGGTTTACAAAGCAACAGAGAACAAAATTCCCCCAGAAGGAATGACAATGCATGGAATTCAGATGGCTCCCTTGGAGGACTAAGGGGCTCCTGACCCGAGCCGCCTCATTATCCATTGGACAATGAATAAAGAAGGCAGCTGAAGACTCGATCCATTTGAAATAGGATGTTAGCAAAGATTATTGAAAGTACTACAGGCTATCAGGAGAACAAACTAATCTATCTTGGAAAAAGTCCAGCAAGAATGCTACTTGAATGCCAGGAGGACAAGACTTTTTCTCACCTACTTTGGATATGTTGTCGAGAGGGACCAGTCCTGCCAAAGGACATGATGCTCGGTCAAGTGGAGGGTCATTGAAAAAGAGAAAGGCCCTCTGAGAGGTGGACTGATAGACCGTGGCTGAAGCAAGGGACGCAAACATAACAATTGTGAGGATGGCACGTGTCCAGGCAGTGCTGTGTTCTGTAGTTGCGTGGGAACTGGCTCAACAGCACTTAACAACCACAATGCCCTGCGTGCTTTGGGACCTTAGGGAGTTCCTTACCTCTCAACCTAGGCTAGGCAATTGGCAAGTATTTTCTCCCAGTCTTTACCTGGTCATTTCATTCTCTTAATAGGGTTTTTCACAGAGTCAATGTTTTACATTTTAATAACACCCAATTTATTATTTTTTTCTATTAAAGAAAACTTTCTCCTTCTCCCCTTAAAAGTTTTATAGCTAGATATTTTGCAGCCAAATAAGTTATTCATTTAATTCTTCTTCATTTGAGGTTCATTTTTCTATAAGATGAAACCTAGGTCAAGGTGACTTTCTAGTTGGATGGCTCCCACATTGTTCATTTCAAGGGCCGTTCTTCTTCCAGCGGAGTGCTTGTTCATTTTAGTCAAAACTCAGTTGGGCATCTTTGTTTGTGTACTTCTGTGAGTTCTCTAGTCTGTTCCACTGATCTCTCCACCAGTACCTCCCTGCCTTCTTTAACTAAGATTTTATTCTGGTGTCTTTGGTGAACTCATGGTACAGTGGTCGAACATCTTGGCTGCTGCTAACCCAAGTGCTCTGTAGGAGGAAGATGTGGCAAAGCTGCTCTGTACGGATCTAGAACTTGGGCATCCCCGCAGGGCAGTTTTTCTCTGCTCTCCGGGAGTTGGACTAGATGGCAGTGCCTTTTCATTTTATGTTGGTGAAAGTTTCCTGAGTAAATTCAATTCCAGTCTGAAAATTTGTACACAAATCATTCAGTGACGTTTGCACTTTGCTCAATGTATCTGCCTTTCCTTTGCGTTCTGGTTGTTCTATTTCCTGTATTCTAGTTTCCCGTCTCCTTGTTTTCCTGTTTCCCATGTGCAAGGTCCTTCCCCGCATAATCTGATCTACCTTTCGAAAAACCTATGGAGGTAGTTGCGACCCTGAGGCCCTGATGCAAGGAGAGATTAAGATCCTTAAGGTTACATTGTAGGAAGTGGCAGAGGAGTGATCAGAGGTCTGCCTGACCTCAAGGCCCAAGGGAGCATTGGCCATGATGGTATACCTCCCTGTAAGGGCAGCTCCTGGTGTCCACTTCATTGCTGAAAACACAGCATGAATCCTCACTCTGCCCACCCTAGACTATAAAACAGCAAATGCTCACGGTGGAGACAGAAGCAGAAAACATTCAGCATCATAAGATAACAAGGAGCTCTGCTCTACGACTGACACTGCAACTGTTTTGCAAGAAGCTTGGTTTCCTGTTTTTATGGCTGGATTCATCCCTCTATGAACCTGGCACGCTGATTCCTAGCTCTTGGCTTGCCTGCCTTGCCGAGTTTTGAGCAACTATGGGAATTGTGGAGGGCTAAGTACCCGTCAAAACTCCAGGGACCGATGTGTCTGTTTTGGCATCGTTTACCAGGTCTCCTGTGTTTGGCATGGGGATGGAGGAGACACTGGTAAGCCAAGTTACTGATGTCTCCCTCTCTGGCTTTTTCTTAGCTCATTTTTTATTTACAATAATTCTAAACCATGTGAGGTTCTCTAAGCATGATTCCTGCAACACATTTTTATTGGTGAGCATGAGGGTACGTCAAGAGGATTGCTACAAAATCATAGAAACTTTTTATTATTGAAAAAAATGTCTTGACACATCCTCCACCTTGGTCTATACACCTGGGAAGGTGCTGTGTCCACTTCTCTTAACTCTTGCCCGGAGATCCCGCGCACCTCAATGGACTTCACGCCAAGCAGCAGTTTGGGCATCCAGGAGGATTCGAGATTGTGTTCCATTGAAATGTTCTTTCCGTTTCAAGAACAACAACAAATAGCCCGAAGGAGCAAGATTGGGACTGTAGGGGGGATGGCGTAAGGTTCCCCAATGATAGTCTCATAGAAACCCCCTGCTCCCCACAGGAGTCAGTGCTGACCGATGGCACCCGCCTACAACACCCTCCAGGAAGGAGCCCGTCTGACGGTGATGGGAAAACCCCCTCAGCTCCCTTTCCTGGCTGTTTTGGTTACCAATGACATTTTCAATGTTCTTAAAACGGCTCCTAATCATTCCTGCATTTGTCCCGTGTCCTTCAAGAAAGAGCCATCGGGTCTGAGAGTGAAACGAAGGCCAACTCCCTGCCAGGAAGTCAGTTCTGACTCACAGCGACCTCACCCGTCAGGATCCAGCGGGAGAAGCACCTCTGTGCTTTTCCCCACGGTCATGTCCTGCAACACACCTTCCCGTCCCGCCCCACCCCCCCCAGCCCCAGAGAAGCAGCTGGTGGTTTCGAATTGAGGTCAGCAGCCCAGTTCCTAGGCGTCGCCCTAGCAGGGCTCCTCCATCAGGACGGCTCCTTTGGCATTCTTCATTCACCAGCACCTTCTGAGCAAAGCTCCTCACAAGCCACTGCTCTGACGGACCTCTGCTTTGTGGCACCCCAGGAGCCTGAGACACGTGTCACTGACAGAATTGTCTGCAGTCATGCCCTGAGCACAGACACATGATTAAACGGGTCCTGTTTGCAGTAAACCTATATGTGAACCAGAACCTGTGTAGTAATGCTTTTTCACTTATCCTTGCGTTTATTCACCAGCCCTGTTCTCATTCTGTGTGTCCCTGTAGAGTGTAGTTGGTTAATGCTTTTGCCTCCTAACTGAAAGGGTGGAGGTTCAAGTTCACCCAGAGGCTCCTTAAAAGAAAGACCTAACAACCTACTTGTGAAAACTCAGAGCCCAGTTCTACCTTGACACACACGGGGTCACTGTGAGCCAGGGAGGACTCAACACTAACTGGTCCTGACTGGCTTCTTCTAGATCTGGCGGGGGTGGGGGGGTGGGTGGGGGTTAGTGAACAGTACCCAAATCATTAATCCAAGACTTCAGTCCGTCTCACATATTTCCATTACAAAACTGTCCTGACTGGGAAACATGGTGGTAGCAATAGGATGGAACAATTATCAAATGCTTTTGATGTTGCTGTATACATTGTGAGAAAGAAACGCTGGTCTGTCCTGTTGCTATCGAGTACAAATCGTCATGTTTTCAGGAGATGGAGATTTATTAAAATACAAATTTCAAGAGTCTCTTCTGGAGAGTGGGCCAGCGGTCCTGAAAGGAAGGGCAACTGGAAAATAGTAATAGCTTTGCTGGATGGGTTTAGAAAATGGACAGCAGTCGGCTCATGGTACTATGTAAACTTTCAAAGCCACACATTTTGAAACATTCTCATATGTGTGTTTTTCTTTCTTATGTTGCTACTTCTATGGCAATGCTGTTATTTCATTTCCTATAAAATTGGATGTCAAGGGCAAATAGTCATACTTTGGGAGTTGGTCACACTGTTGGTTGCATCTCGAGCATTGAAGAGTCCGATATTTTGGCCTGGGCATACTGAGGATGCAACCCTTGGGCAGGAACTTGGACTCCAGGGAAGCCCACTGACTTAGGAGTCAAGGGATGCCTGCTCTTAACGCTGCCTTTAGTAGCCCGGCTAAGTTAATTCTTACCAGTGGACCTCAGTTACCGGATCTTTCAAAGGAACATTACGAATGTTTGACTAATTTCCCACAAGTTCCCTTACATCTCTGACCTTCTGTGATGTCCCACTGCTTTCACGTTGATATGCCATCCTGCTTGAATAGAAGCACATATGCCCCTCACCCCATGCCTTCCTTACCTTTAATCGAAGCCAGTTGTTTAGATATGGAAATGCTGCAACAAAGTGAACAAAACATAATGAGCTTGAGTATTGATTGTGTGCCCCAAAGTAGAGTAATATAAAGACAAAAAAATGAAACCGTATTTTATCTGTTTAAGCTGAAAGTTCATGCAGCAAATTCAGTTCCTATGTGGTAATTTCCACACAAATAACTCAGTCATATTGTTTACGTTTCTCACAGTGTTCCATCTCTCTCTTTCCATTTTACTTGGGCCATTTCAAGTGCCCTAGCTTCCCTGTCCCCTATCTTTTCAGCTTTCTAAAAAAAATTTCAGAGCACTTTCTGACTGGCCTGATGTAGATGATATTTTGAAGTTGCTCATTGCTATGGGTGATGTTCTTTCTTTTCTATAGCCATCTGTTAGAAAGTGAACTCGTTTTGTCTGTTGAGTATTCTGGTGGAACAGTGAGCTGTTTGTCAAAAGGCTTTCTCCCCTTGCCACGTGATTAAGAAGTGCCTGGCTCAAGGCCGTTCTGCCAGCCCTCATATCCGCAGCCTCTCTGCAGGTATGTGGGCATGCGACTGGAGCCCTGGTGGCAGGTGGTTCTGAGTTTGTCTGTGATCTCCAAGGTTAGCAGTTCGAAACCATCGGCTTCTCCGCAGGAGAAAGACAGAGCTTTATACTCCCCCAAAGAGTTCCAGTCTCGGAAACTCCCAGGGGCAGTTCTACCCTGTCCCACGGGGTTCCTATCAGTTGGCCTCCACTGGATGGCAGTCGGTTCGAGTTGGATTTTGATCATGTGACTAAAAGCCCTCCAAAGGAAAGGGTTGAAAGGAAGCCAACATCTTCCATCTCCACGTCTCCATGGTCTTTTCCACCTCTGGCTAACGGAGATGGGACTCACCAGACTAGGAAAACCACACGGTGAAAGGGGCAAGGCCTCTCTCAGCCTGGATCCCTACCCGGCTCCATGGAGCAGAGCTGCCATACACCTGATACCCACCAGCTGGGCTGGGGCATGGAAAACAAAAACACGCTGCTGGTTGTTCTTTAAGACACTGAGATTGGTGGAGATGATGATAGCGGGTTATAATGAAAAAGCTGTCGTGAATGGTGAAAACATTATCATTTGATCTCCCTTTGGACACATTTTGAATTTGCTCTGGTTTTTAATATTTTCTTTCTTCTTTCAAACAGGGGCTTATCTTTGCTGTATTTTTTTCTTGTTGGTTGCCTTCTTGACTGTCTGTTATGCATCTGCCTATGTCCCCTCTGCCCCGCCCCCCAGGATGGGTGAGTGGAGAGACAATAATTAGATAAGGGTTCCTGTGGGGGGTGTGGTATGGCAGGGAAGGTTGGGGGTGGGAGATGGGGAGCTAATAACCAGGAGCACAGGAATGAAGAAAATGTCTGAAAACTGATTATGGAAGCAATTGGACAACACTTCTTGATTTGATTCAACTACTGAATTGTCCTAATAAAATGGTTTAAAAAGAACAAAGCAAAAAATAATGTGGGGTTTTGAATTTTATTTGTTCCAGGAGATTAGCCTACTTAACTAAAATACCAGGTACCATTCCGAGGGGTGAAGATGCATCAGTAAATGCTCCCAGCTTTCTACGATGTTAGTCTGAAGCATAAGACAGAAATCAAACACGTATGGGACAGAGAGGAATAAACCAGTCTATAGGTCATGGGAATGACATTTACTAGCACCTAATGGATTGGTAGATATTTGCCAGGTGAAGAGTGTTCCAGGCAGAAGGAATAGTGAGTATGTGTTGAGGCACTGAGATGGAAGAAAGCAAGGCATGGTGAAAGGCAGTTAATTCAATGTAGCCTGAGCTGGAACCTGGGGAAAGATGGAAAGAGTGGTGGAGTATGACATAGAAGTCAAGGGCCAGGCGCAAGCATGCTGAGTCTTTGACGCCTTATGAAGGACTCGGGTTGCTTCTCTAAAGGCATTGAGGAAGTAAATTTCCAAGCAGACTTGGAAAATGATTCCACTTGCTACATGAGAAGTAGATTGCAAATGGACTGGGTAGATTGGAGGCAGAGAGATAAAACTTGCTTCCTTAGAAAAAGCAAATTAAAGTTCACTTGATTTCATCCCTCTATGACTAGGGTAGTATTCGAGAAAGTCAATAGAAATCAGAACTTGGTCATTTGGGGGACCACTTCCTCAAAGGAAATTTGGGTTCAGAATGTGATCTTGGCACCGACTAGCTGAAGGATCACATTAGGGTGGGTGGGGGCTTGCTTTTCCTATATGTAAAAGTAGAAGGCTGAATCATGGTCTCCTGGGCCCCTTAGTGTCTGCCTGTTGAACTCATCTTTATCTTCTAAAACTCTGCACCATTACCATGTCCTTCATGGAAGGGATTTCTTTGTCTCTATGTCACCTTCTCATTTGCACAATGGATACATGTAACAAGGCATGTGCAATCTGACATTGCCATGATCTATTTCTCCTCTCTTCCATTAGTCTAGGCTGTACTTCTATTACCCACCCCTCACCTAGGGAAGTCTTACTACTAGTTAGGTGTTTGGGGAAATTTTTTTCTAATAAAATTGGTCCCCTAAATAGAATTATATGAGAAAGAACATTTTTCATTTATTAGGACTAATTTGACACCTTCAATTGATAGGAGGCAATTTTTCTCTGTTGTAGATAAGTTGAAAAAATATGTTATACTGTTAAAATCATTACTGATTTTGATTTATAAATATTTCTCAAGAGGCAAAGACATTTGTGTTCATCGCATCATTCCTTCAGTTTGCCATCAAAGTCAAATCGGTCCCCTTTGTTTTCTTCTGATCCAGTTTTAAGGTGGATTTTCAGGGGACGTAATAGATATCAAAGGTGCAATATCTTGGTTATTAAGCTGCTGACACGGACTCTTTGTAAATGTACCCACCAGCTAAAAGGAACTCAGTAAAAAAGGGTGAGTGCCACTGACCTTTTGGGCATTTTCCTAGGTGATAAGGTGGATGCCAGGCCTGCAGAAGGACTGGGCTCCCTTTCCAAATGGAGCTCTTGGTCCTGCGTGCTGTGTGTGCAGCCACACATAGTCCGGCCTCCTGCGGTGTGGCTGTCCTGCCTAAGAAACAGTCGCTTGCCCACTGTTACTATTGTCATTTGCTCCATGACAACTATACACTGGCACTTTCAGAAGAGCTTCCCCAGTGTAATGCATGTAGACATCAAACTGTTCATTTGTTTAATAAATACTTGAGGGTCTTCTGTGGGCGAGGCAGTAGACAAAGTATGGGAGACATCACACATGGACCCTGGTGGCAGATTTTAATCTGCGAATCACACAATAATTGCACCCATGAACGGGGAAAGGGGATTCTAGGGAATTGGAGTCCGTCAGGGAGGTCAGGCAGAGTGCTCTGAGAAAGCAATGTTTTGAGATGAGTGGAAGAAAGGCGAAGGAAGTTGCATTGTGTTTCCTAGAGGATTATGAGTCTAGCAACACTGTGCAGGACAGATTGCTACTGCCTTATAGAGTTTCCAAGACTGAAGGGAGAGCCTCTGAGGATCTCTCGTGGCACAGTTGTTAAGCGCTTGGCTGCTAACTGAAAAGCCATGGCTAGAACCCACCCGGTGATTCTGCCGCAGAGAGAGCTGGCAATCTGCTCTTATGAAGATCACAGACTAGTGATCTTCTATTCGGCCACATGGGATCACGAGGAGTTGACATCAATCCTATGGCATGTAACAACAACAAACCCAAGGCAGAAGGGAGTACAGTGACCAGGACACATTTCAGACAGTCGATGTGGCTGGACCCGAGAGGCTGAGGGTATACGTGGCTCAAGCTGAGACTGAAGAGGGAACCAGGTGGACCTCATGGGCACATGTCAGTCACTCTCCCCAAAGAATGGGAAACCATCAGTGGGGTTTGAACAAGGAGCTTAAAGAATTTAATTTACATGATTGGAAAGGTTACTGAGGCTTCAATGTTGATGTTAACATGAAGAGATGGTCAGAGTACATGCAGATAAAATGGTAAGGAGGTCATGTGGCTCATGCTAGCCTAGAGTCCTTTCTCTCTAATTGGAGGCTATGTCCACTCCGTCAAATGAGTCTTGTCCAGGGAATGTGTGCCCAATAGTGGACTGAGTCACCAGTTAGTAGATGGGTGAGAAGAGCTAGAAATCTGAAGAGGAGATAAGAATAAACCTTGTGCAGGCTAATAGTTGGCTTAAGGGACACCATTACTTTATTGCTGCATGACTGGTCAGTGGTCCATCGTCAGTCCGGCCATGTCACTCTCTCATTGCCTGCTGTCTTTGGGTATTTTTGTCTCCCTTTACTCCACCTCTTGAGTAATTCCCTTAGTCTATCTCAGCTCAGACTTGGCGGAAGAAAGCATTTGACTTGCCTATCTAATTACTGTTGACCACACTGGTCAGAGTCTTAATGCCAGCCCAATCCACAGGCTATCAGTTGGTCTCATATTACAGAGGCCAGTGAGAGCTGGATTGTTGCAGCAGAGGCCACTTGACATGAACGGTGGTTGGAAGGAGGCAGGCACAGCTAGGGGAAGGGGACAGAAATAGCCATCTTCCAACACCTGCCTTCCGTTGGCTAAACCCACTAGGAAACCGCCAGCAAGATAGCCTGGAGATGAAGTCAGTACAAATCGCAACACAGAGGAGGCTAGGGGACAGAATGGGGAAAATGCACACAGGCAGGAACCAACATGAAGGTGAAGAGGATGACGTGAATTAGGATGAGAAGGATGAAAGGAAATGATGGGAATCTGAGATTTCCTGATGACCTTTTTGCCAGAAAAAGTTCAAGCTGGCATGTGCGCACAAACATAGCAGCCTCGACAGGCAATTCATGTGATAATGTATCAGTGTTTTTTACCCTTGCACCAGAATCTCAGTTACATTATAGATCATTTGGATTATTTACAAGAAACCCTGGTAGCAAGCCGGGGAGCATCTACAGTTCACAGGAGGCACTGAGATTTCCATTGGTGGATATGGTGGGTAAATGGGGAGGAACACCCTTACATCAGGAAGGGATGCTAAACAATAATTATAGGGAACCTAAGGGGAGAGTAAACCTGGTTCTATGTTCCTGGGTGGACACGTTTGACTAAGTTTCTACCCAACCCTTGGTGAACATGTCATGAGCTAAGCATTGTGATGTTGACCTTAGATGCTGGCCTTACAAGAACATGGCATCCCCAAAGGTCCCACCAGAAAGACTCAATGTGGAGGCCCAACTGAACGAACTGGGCCCTACCTCAAAACTACCTGTGGCACTTGGACTTAGAACTGAAGTACCCTGATGGAGAGGGAGCAAATGATGGCTACGTCGAGACTGTGGAAATGGCAGTGGTTGAACCTTGGGTCGGACCCTTGGCTTAGTGGGCGTCCAATTAAAGGAGATCAAGAAACACCATATATTTACTATCTCAATGCCCCCCCTTGCATTAATATGACAGGTATTAATTGGACAGCCAAAGATCTGCCCCTGTAATGAATGTTGCAGGAAGTTTTTCACTAGTGCCAACTGCCATGCTCAGTATAAATAGAGCTCAATCACTTAAGAATCCCATCTGTACAAAGCAGCAACTCATGGATTGCAGTTCGCAGCTGGACTATACTCGTATAAACCCCTCTTCTCAACAGTGCCTTAAATTCTATGCCACTGGATAAATTATTGATGCTAGCAATGCAATCGCTTTATACCCTAGGGGGATGACAGACAATGTTTTTCTTTTTTGTTTGTTGTGGTTTTTAATGTGGCTTTTTGGTCATAATATGTTAATATGACTGCTAAACTAAACCAGAGTCATTCACAACTTGTGGATAAGCAGATGGATTCTGCGCTTGCACTTAATTCTAGCCCCAATCCAAGCGGAGTTCGTTCCTACAGCGTGTCCTTCTGGATACTTGCCTTCATGAAGAGGTCAGTGAAGATGAGGGTGCTACAGCAAAGTGTGAAGAATGCAGATGGTGCCCGGCTATTGAATGGGATAGTGTCTGGTGTCTTCAAGACTTGAATTCAAACAAGCAGCCATCGAAGTGAGGCCTCACCTAAGTCCACATCGAAGAAGCACAGCAGCCCGTGTGATCCAAAGACGGTGATAACAAAATCCAAATATGAAGAAGGGAAAAGGCTCAGAGCTTAAGTGGTGACCACCCAATTTGTCGAAGGCAGAGCATGCAGTCAGATGCAGTCTCTGGCAGATCCCGTCTGGCCACAGGCAAGGGGCTAGAACAGCTTTGCTGTCAGACACAGGTTATCATCCACCTGACTACGGTGGATGAAACGACCACCTACCTTTTTAGGGGACCTCCTTCTTGACCCAACCTGAATCTGCTCTAAGTTTAAAGCTCTCTTGCTTGTTCCTTCACAGACATTTCCTCCCTGGATTTATATTTTCAATCTTGCTGGTGCTCTTTTCTTTCTTATTCTTTATTTTTATATTGATATTAATATTATTATTTTTTACGGTTTTGTTTTTTATTGTTTCTGTTCAGTTTCCCAGTTTCTGAAGCACAGAAGAGTGGATGTATGGAGACAGTAATTGATGCAATGGTTTAATGGGGGTGGGGGTGGGCAGGGAGAGGGGAATTGGTGAGCACACAATGAATGTGGGAGGGGGAAGGAGCACTAGAACTGACTGTGATGATGTATATGCAACTCTTTTTAAAAGGGACTTAACTATGGAAGCATAGGATATGTGAATTTTATAGCAATACAACTATTAGAAAAGAGAAGAAACCCTGGTTGGTCAGGGGTTAAGTGCTTGCCTGTTGTCCAAAAGGTTGGCGGTTCATACCCACACAGAGTTCCACAGAAGAAAGACCCAGTAATCTGCCCCAGTAAAGACTAGACAGTGTTGTCTGACTGCGCTCCTCTGTCTCACAGAGCCACCACGAGTCACCTAACAGAGTAACAACAGGTGATTCATGCGCAATATCAAACCATGTGGGAAAGCCTGTTCTTCTTAAATCTCTGAGTGTAAAGGGAGAGTTTGATGCACAAAGGTAGGTGTCGGTTTGCGGACTGTGTGTGGACGGCAAGCAGGAGGTCTGACAAACAACCCACGTGGGATATTTACAAGCACACAAGACCACCCGCTGAAAGGCCACAACAATGGACCTTTTCTATGTCACCTCGGCAGGCAGCATACGATGACACCCAAACCCACCGCCATCGAGTGTATTCCGATGCATCATGACCCATAGCACAGCTTTTAGAACCTCTTGGCGTTTTGCAATTTTAAAAATTATGGTAAATATACATGCAGCAAAATATTTACCATTCCAACACTTTCCACAAGTGCCATTTGGTGACCTTAAGCATGTTCATGTTGGTGTCCAACATTTATTTCTAAACTTTCCATCACTCTTAACAGATGCTCGGTGCCCCCCACCGAAAGCAATGTGCTTCCTTTTCTTCCTTCTTACCCTGGGGATCACAAATAAATGTAGATCTCCGTGCATTTACCTGTTCTAGATACCCAGATACATAAGAATACATAATAATTGGTCTTTAGTCATTAACTCACTGTATATACTCGAGTATAAGCAGACGTGAATATCAGCCGAGGCACCTAATTTTACCACAAAAACTGCATTAAAAATGTGCTAAAAAACTCGGCTGATACACGTGTATCACTGATATTTCACAAACCACGATGTTTTGGAGGCCTATCCATGCTGTAGCATGGATCCGAAAGGTCACTTCTCTTTATGATGCAATCATATTTCATTTTATCTGTGTACCAGATTTTGTGTATCCATTCATCTATTGATGGGCATTTAGGCTTTTGGTACAGTTAAAATGCGAAGACTGTACGTCCTGCCAAGAATTGATGGTGACTCAGAGTGACGCTATAGGACAGGGGAGAACTGCCCTGTGGGTTTCTGAGACCTCCTCGTCTTCCTCCCTTGGAACGGCTGGTGGTTTTGAACTGCTGACCTTGCAAAATGAAGCTCAACACCTGCAAATAGTGCTATAACATTTCCATTTACATATTTGTTTTATGCCTATTTTTTTGGTAATTATTATTTGTGAAGTGTCTTACAAACACTTTTATCTGTAAAACAACCATTAGGAATAGGGCTTGTTCACATTTAAAAACGATAAAATTCAGGTGTAGAGAAGTCATATTACTGGTCCAGGGTCCTAAATGGATGAGTCTAAATGGAAACCTAAGGCCGTGGGACTTCACACTTGAGATCTTTTCTATTAAATCATGTTGCCTCCTGCTATGCCATTGGGTCATTAAACCTGGACCTGCTGTTCTTGCTCTCTAAAGGGATACATCCTGACGGTCCAGAAATCCTGTGAGAGGCCGTATCAGAATTCCCTAGTTGAGTGTGCCTCTTCATTCTTCGTCTACCGAAGCACACGTCACCTCTGCCTTACCATTCCTCATCACAGGCTTTGTGTCATTTTGCTTCTCATGAGAGTATAGGTATAAGATGATGAAAAAACCACTAATAAAGTGGTTTGAAAAGCTACATTAACACGTTGAGCACATCTACTCAATCCTTAAAATGATCATTTGTGGGTATTAGTAGTGCTGCGAGCTGCTAATGGCAAGGTTGGTTCAAACCCACCAGCTGCTCCTCAAGAGAAAGATGAGGTTGCCTGCTCCCATAAAGATTTGCAACCTCAGTTTCCATTTAATCTCATGGTCTGCTTAGATGAGCCTGTCTGCTCATTTAAAGGTTTATAGTCTTGGGACCCCCAAGGAAGTAGTTCTCCTCTGTCCTGCAGGGGTCTCTGAGTATGAGCCATAAAGATTTGTTGTTGTCGCTCTGTGGTATCGAGTCAGTTCAGCTCATTATTGCCCAGTCCTGTGCCAGCCTCACAATTGTTCCTCTGCTCGAGCCTATGGCTGCAGCCACTGTGCCCATCCATCTCCTTCAGAGCCTTCTTGTTTCACTGCCCTCTACTTCACCAAGCATGGTGTCCTTTTCCAGAGACTAGTCTCCCCTAACAACACGTGCAAACTGCTCGAGATGAAGTTCTACTAGCCTTGTCTCTGGCTGCTCTCTCTCTCTCTCTCTATATATATATATATATATATACACACACACACATATATATACTATCTTTGTTATATTTTCCAGTCACAACATAATATGTAAGTGAAAACTAGTAGGAGGAAAGCGCTGGCAAGTTTTGGGTAAAAAAAGAATAATTTTAGTTTCATAAATACATTAAGTAAAATAAATGTTTAAATAAAATCAATTATATAGTGTTGTAATTATCCTATCCATATTCCTGAATCATCACTGGAAAATATAAATTTAACAAAATTTTCAAATGTGATATGGCCCATGTAAATCTTGCCTGTTTTGCCAAATGACCCGTGTTTTGATTGAGTTTGACACCCCTGGTATACACCATTAATTGTTTAATGATTTACTGGTTAAAGAGCGTCTAGATTGTTCCCCGGTTGGAGCTACTGTGAATAAGACTGCTATCAACGCTCATGTACAGGTTTTCATGGGAACTTCAGTTTCTATTTCTCTGGAACAAATGTCTAGGAGGGTAACGGCTGGTTTGTGTAGTAGCGGCATAGATACCTTGTTTCCTCAAAAATAAGACAGTGTCTTATATTAATTTTTGCTCCCAAAGAGGCGCTAGGTCTTATTTTCAGGGGATGTCTTATTTTTCCATGAAGAATACGGTACACATTTATTGTTTATTGTTTTATTAAAAGAGACCTTGCACTTCCTGTCTGCTCTGGCTGCTTTGCGGTCAACAGTGAGCTGC
>NW_022103928.1:17231026-17232026 GCF_000313985.2 Echinops telfairi
CCCTTTCTTTGGTTGGGCATTGATGGGCAGAACTATCTGGAATGACTGCCTCTGTGTTATTATCATCCCACCCTGTCCAATGAAGTCGGTTAAAGTCTTTAACTACTTGTCTGACATAGTGGAATTCAGATTTCTGCACAAGGACATGCGGCATTTCATTGGACTGGGCTTCATTATCTTACCAGTGTCAAGGGAGTGAGATGGTGGAATCTCTTGTTTTCCATTCGAGAATATCACTATGCAGACCTTTCGGATGCTCTTTTGAGAAGGGGAAACTGGTTCCAACAATCAATCACTGGGACATTGTGGGACCATTCTCCTGAATAAAACAGGCCATGTAATTGCCTGTGACCCAGGCAACACACCCATATATCAATGCTTATTGTGTTATCAATTAATAGAGAAAATAAGCAACATTTTTGGCTTTGCTAGTAATCTGTTGCTCACTAAGAAGGTCTGAGGTCTCTGATGAATCTGTGGGTTTTACATTTAGGATTTTAATACTCACAGGGTAAGCAAATCAGTCAAGAATGCTCAGGTCAACATAATACATTTGGAGAGTTTTGGCTAAAAGACTGAAAGACTTGTTTACCCTGATAAGGAAATGCTTATTGGTATTTTCTTAAAATGATAGTGTATGTGGAGAAAGGACGTACCTTTGAGGTTACCTAGAAGCATTTTCAGATGCTACGTAGATTCAAACTTTTATTTGTTTGAATAGTACATTAACATGCTTCAGAAATTAAATATATGAAACATCTCATTCACTGTCTTTGAGTCAGTTCTCACTCACAGTGGCCCCAGAGGAAAGGATTAAACTACCCCTGTGGGTGTCTGAGGCTGCAAATCTTTACTGGGGCAGAAAGCATCATCTTTCTTCTATGGAGCAGTTGGTGAGTTTGAACTGCTGACCTTGTGGTTAGCAGCCCGATGCATAACCCTCTGCACCACCAAGTACACAGCGAGAAGTGCCCTCCTAGATAAGATAGGCAGAATAAAC
>NW_022103928.1:17240450-17243065 GCF_000313985.2 Echinops telfairi
ATACATGAGTTTCTGTGGATTTGTTTCTCTAAAGTATCCAGAAAAACACAGCAAAGAAGGCCATCTTTCATGGAAGCAACCAGATACACATGAAATTCCCACCTCTAATTCCTGTCTCTCCCATTGGTATGCATGAATGAAAAGCAATGGTTGTGTTGGCTTGTGTGTTTTTAAGATCCCAGTCTCTAGGAAGTAGAAGAGAGGCACCAAGAAACCGTATCAGGTGATTCGATTTGGTTGTCCCTCAAAACCATGACCCCAAACACCAAACAAAGACAACAAATCCTCTGAGGTGTTTGCACAGCAGGAGCTTTGACAGTTACCTTCTTCTTCATACATATCTATCTCACAACGTTCGACAATTTGACGTTTTTCAGCTGTAAACGTTAGTGATAGTCATTATATAGGTTGGGCAACCACAATGCCCCCCTTTCCCCCTCCCTGCACAGACAGTCAGCCATAAACTTGGGGTTTGATAGGTTTGTCTATTCTTTTCATTTTATATAATCACTTATAAATACTTACAGCATTTGCCCTTTTGCGGGTGACATTTCACACAGCACGTCTGCACGTGGTAGCGTGCTATCAGGACTTTCTCCTTCTGACTGAGTAGCGTTCACTGCGTTAACCACACATTGCTTTTCAATGAATCTAGTGGCATACATTTCGATTACATTCATCTTTTGGCCATTGTGAATAGTGCTGCAATGAGCATCGGAGTGTGTATGTCTGTGCAAGGATTTGGGTTTATGTTGGAGAAATTTCCACTGAATGGTGTGGAGCATGGACCATCTCTGTTTAGTGGTGCTGGTTTCAGGCAGACAGTATGACAGCCAATGAGTTGGCTCTGACTCCCGGTGACCTTGCACACAATAGAACAAAACATTTTCCTGTCCCGTGTCATCTTTACAGTCTTCGTTATACTGGAATCCACTGGTTTTGCCACTATGAATTTGGAGTTTAGGCATCAGGTGAGCACTCTATAAACGTGGGTTTGATTGGTTTCTCAATTGGCCAAGACACCATTCTCTGAAGAGCTCTGGCAGACCATAAAAGTGACCCGAAGCAGCAGTTATGTGGAGGCACAAAATAATTCAAAATCCAGTTTATATTTGCCTTTCCCAAAGCAAATTTGGGCTTGACTGTGTTATGTCAGATGTGCATGATCGGAAATTCTCAGAGGATTAAGCAGTTTTCACAGTTCCTTAGCAGTACTAAGTCAGAATGGTTTTATGTTGCAGAATTTACAAAGAGCTGTCACTAAGCAAGTTGAGACATGCTCCGGGCCCGCAGTTCTGTGCTTGTGTGTTTTCTGTAACAGATAGCATTCGGCCTCCTCCTCTAAATCCACAGCAATAAGGAAAGGCATGTTGTTTGTTAAGTAAATACGTCACACTTCGTAGCCTCCCAGCCACGGTTACAACCACTCAACACTGCCATCGTAGTTGGAAAGCAGCCACAGATACATGCAATGGCTATGTTACACCAAAACTCAACGTACAGAACCAGGAGGCTCACTAGGTCTGGCCTTTCTGCTGACCCCGTTAGTCTAAATAAAGTACAATACTTTCACACAAGGTCGTCATTAAAAGGAACAGGGAAAAGCCCTGAGATGAATATGCAAAAAGTCAACATGTAGCAAGAACCTACAGAGTGTCTTAAACGTCTAACCTTTTCAGGTATTAACTGGTTAGTTTTCACATTTACCTGAGGGTGATACTGTTAATAATTATCCTACTTTGCAGTTGATAAATTAAAGCAGAGAGACATCAAATAACTTGGTCCAGGATTCAAAGCATGATTTGATTGTTAAGATCAACTTCCCCTGCCAGAGTCTGCTCTGGGGCAGTTGGCTCCCATTAATGCAAATAAAAATGTAGATCACAATAGTGTTTCTAAACCTGGAAAAAATAGATTATTGGCCTATAACTCACATATCATATATTTTAATCATTGAAGCAAATAAAGAGTTGTGTAATCATCACCACAATCAATTTCAGAACATTTTCTTTTCTTTTTTTCCCCAACCCCACTCTTAAAAAAAAATCATTTTATTGGGGGCTCATGCACCTCTTATCACAATCCATCCATCCATCCATTGTGTCAAGCACATGTGTACATTTGTTGCCCTCATCATTCTCAAAACATTTGCTTTCCATTTGAGCCCTTGGCATCAGCTCCTCATGCCCTCCCCTCCCCACATTCCCTCCCTCATGAACCCTTGACAATTTATAAATTATTATTTTGTCATGTCTTCTGACATCTCCCTTCACCCTCCCTGGGGGACAGACAACAGACAAGTGGGTGAAGGGAGACATTTTCTTATCTTGTACTCATTTCTCTCCCACCTTCACTTCCATGTTCCTAGGTAATTATTAATCCAGTTACTGGCTCCGACAAAACAAGATACAAACAAACAAACAAAAAACATCAGCCATGATAAAACAGAGCAGAGAAAATCTTCAATCAAAGGAAGCAGAAAATATTAAAAACTGAAACAATGTTAAAATGAGTCAAAATAGAGACACATGATAAAGTGTTACATTTGAACTTCCATCTACCATGATCAACTTTACACTATTCACATCCCTCGACCATGGAGGCTTAATCTCCAC
>NW_022103928.1:17243241-17256148 GCF_000313985.2 Echinops telfairi
GCCGTGCCATCAGGGCACTTTCTGTCATTCATACTGAAAAACAAACAACATATAAACAAACAATAAACCTGATTGCTGTTGAGTCAATGCTGACTTATACTGACCCCCTTGTGGGTTTCTGAGAATATAAATGTTTACTGGAGTAGAAAGCCCAGTCTTTCTTTCATGGAGCTGCTGGTAGTTTCGAACTGCCGACCACAAAAATTGCAGACCAATGCCTACCCACTATACCACCAGGGCTCCTTCCTATCATCTATAGCTTTCAGAAAATCAGGCATACCACTATCTCCTCAATTTGGATTTTATTATTTACAATCTTTGGATCACACAGGCTGGTGTTTTCTTTTGTGTGGACTTAGGCTCTGATATTTTTCCCTTTGTCATATTTGAATTTTATTACTCTCATCTTTGGATCACACAAGCTGCTGTGCTTCTTCCATGTGGACTTAGTTGACACCTCACTTTGACAGCTTCTTGTTTTAAGACAAGCCTTTAAATCCCGGATGTTTTTTCCCTGATAGGTGGACACTATCTGCTTTTACCCCACACTTTGTTACAGCACCCACATATTCAGTCATCTCTTTAGGCAGATGAATATTGAGCCATATAATAAGAGTGAATTGTTCTTACATTAGGGCTATGATTAAGTGCAGACCCCAAATCCATCCATATATCTATATCATAATCCATTCATGTAACTCTGGTTCACTTTGGAGACATCATTATCATTTTATAATAGAGAACATTGTAAGTCATTTCCATGGAGCATAAAATAATTCTATTGACAGTTTAGCCAATGGTATAGATTTTAAAACACTGTTGAGAAAAAGAAATTTTACATGCATAGGCCAGCTTTTCAGACCACAATATATCTCAACCCTTAAAAAATTATTTTTATTGCCACTAAAGAAGCTTTAGAGATGTATTTTTCATAATTATTTCACCCCTAACACTTTTAGCAGTTTTATTGGCACAAGAACTGTATAATTATTACCATGATACATTTTAAAACACTTCTTTTTTACCCCATGGTTAAATCACTTTTAAAATGAGTGTGTAAACACCACCAGTTCTAGTTCTCCCCCTTCCTTCCCACATGAACTCCCACTGAACTCCAGTCCCAATCCAAGAACAGGGCCTAACTTGGCCTGGCTAACTTGGCCTGGCTCAGTACTCACCTGCATAAAATGATCGCTGAAAATAAAGGTGCTACAGCAAAAGGTGTTGAAGAAAGCAGATGGCACCAGCTATCAATTGGAATAGTGTCTGGGGTCTCAAAAGTTTGTGTTCAAACAAGCAACCATCTAAGCAAGGAGTCAACTAAGTCCACATGGAAGGAGCACACCAGTTTGTGGGATCCAAAGATGAGAGTACTAAAATGCAAATATGACAAAGGGGAAATTATCAGAGCCTAAATTGTGAACAGCCAATTTGTAGAAGGCTAAGGAGGGCAGTGGGGGCCCAAAACCCATCTGCAGAGTATCTAGTCCAATCAAGCCACTGGCAGATCCCTAGTAGCCATAGGCAAGGGTCTCAAACAGCTTTAATATCAGATAAGGATCACTTTCATTGTGATCATAGTGGATCAAACTTGATACTTGTTCAACTGACTTCCCTCTTGACCCAACCTGAAATTCTTCTAGGTGCAAGTATTTCTTGCTAGTTCCAAGACGAAAATTTCTCCCTGGGTCTTTTAAATATTCATGGTGGTCTTTTCTTTCTTATTCACTATTTGAATTTTGATCTTTGTATTATTAATATTCTATCCCTGTCGCCCCTAAAATTTTAATACCACAGATACACAGTCTGTGGTGTCCTATTATGTTAAGGTGACCAGATTTTAACATTGGTAAAGCGGGACACCATTGATAAAATTCATATCCTGGTGAAATAGCCACATGGCAGCCGAAAACCGTATACCCTAGCTTGTCATGCACTCTTTCCAAAAACTGAGACTTAAAAAAAAATGCTGCGGGATTCAAGAAAAATTGTTAAAAATCAGGACTGTCCCGCCAAAAGCGGGACGTCTGGTCACCTTATATTATGTATCAGTGCTTTAAAAGGTGCCCTGGTGGTATAACGGTTAAGTGTTTGACTGCTAACCCAAAGATAGGTGGTTCGAAGCCACCAGCCACTCTACCTGAGAAAAGCCCTGGTGGGCTGCCTCCCTAAGGACTGCAGCGCAGAAGCCAGCATGCAGTTGTTCCACTCTGCCCCGGGGGGCGGCTGTAAGTCAGAGTGTGCCTCGCAAAAGCAGCATCACACATAAAAATGGTAAGATTCTGCCACAACTACCACGCAGTAAAAAAACCAATTCTTATCCCCTGAGAGGAGATACCACCTCATTGAGTTTCCATAAAAATCTATAAATCAACCACAAATCTATTAAACGCACACACATCTGTGTTTGAATATATCTTCATTAGCCATCTCTGGAAGCATCTGCAAGGAACGGAAAACAGTGGTTGCTTCTGAGGTGCACCCTGGGAAGGTTTGAAATGGGAGACTCCTAATTGCATTGCTTTTTCAAAAAATAAGGAAGAACTCTAGAAGGCCTTAGTTGCCCGAATCACCATCTAGTGAAGGTGGTGGGCAGCGAGGGGGAGGAGGGGGGAGAGGGAGTGGCACCGTGAGGGAGGCCTGCTGAGCTCCTCTCATCTGTCTGGCAGCCTGAGCTAATGGGGCCAGGGAGGCCTCAGAAGCCCTTGCAGGAGAAGGCAACCTCCAGGGTTACCTGGACAAGGAGTCTGCTCACCCAGCTTCTGTGCTGTGTCGCCAGCCTTTCTTCCGCCAAGAGGTTTTCAGCATCATTGACTGGCCCTTGGAGGGAGTGGGTGCACTTATTGAGTATCTAGTACAGTCCAGGTGCAATCTGGCAAAATCCCATTCCTTCTGAGTTTATGGTTGCAAGGGAAAGACAGAAAGGACAAGTGAAAATATGTTATATAATTTCAGGTCTACATGTAATACTTCCCATGGATGTACTTACATTGGAGACAGTAACTGTGTTGTGCTTATCTTGCTGTTTCTCCAGCCTTGAGCAGGGCTAAATGCGTGAGGGAGTACCTCAAAGATCTCATTTGTAAACAGTGCATTTTAATTCACCAGAGCAATCCATCAGGGAATGGCCTAGCCTGTCTCTGGTAAACATTGGCCACCTGACTATGAACATTGTCAATGTTGTTACTATAGCAACACGGAGCCCCCATCAGCTATCCCTCATTAATGATCTAGGATGGGTGGTTTTCTATCAAGAAGATTAATGTTTCTAATTGAAAAAAACTACAACTTTTAATCACCAACATCAGGTACTGACCATTTAAACACACACACACACACACACACACAAACACAATTTCATTCATTATTGGTGGGAGGATGGGTAGGCAGAATTATGGTCTATGATATATGTCTATGTCCCATTCCTAGAATCTGTGAATATTTTAGGTTACATGTCAGAGAAGACAGAACTAAGGTTGTTAACCAGGTGACTTTAACTTTCAGAAATTATCCTGCATTATGTGGGTGGGCAGGTCCTTAAGACTGGGAGAGGGAGGCAGAAGAGAAGGTCAGAGTTATGGAATGTGAGAAGTTGACCTACAATTGCTGACTTTGAAGAGGAAGGGCCAGAAGTCAAGGAATGTGGGTAGCTTCCCCTAGAGTTGCCAGAAAGGAACAGTGAAAATATGAATGTGTAATATAATCTTAGGTCTATGTATAATCTCTCCCATTGATGTATGCCAACACCTTGATTTTGGGTCCACTGAGGTCTGTGTTGGAATTCAATTCTTTACAAGTATCAGATAATAAGTCTGTGTCATGGTAATTTGTTATGGCATCTTAGGAAACAAACAAAGGTAGTTATCATAACCCTCATTTTATGAATAAGGCTCAGGTATTCAGATTCACTTTCCCACGATCACACAGCCGGGTTCCAATGGTGGAATCAGGGTTTCAATCAGGGTCTCTTTGTCTCCAAGCCCATACTTGCATCATCCTCCCCCGCCCCCCCAAACAAACAAACAAAAAACAAAGCAACAACACAAAATCCTCATTGCCATCAGGTTGATACTGACTCACAGCAACCGTATAGGACAAGGTAGAACTGTCTTTATGAGTTTTTGTGACTGTAATTCTTTACAGGATTAGGAAGCCCCATTTTTCTCCAAAGGAGTTACAGTTGGTTTCAAACTGCTGACCAGGTGATTGCAGCCTGAAGTATAACCACTATACCACCAAGACTCATACTTGCATCATCTAGCTGCTTGGAATTTACACAATCACTGTACACTGACAGACTAATAGTTTCATCTGGTTCTCAGCGCCCAAGGTGCAGAACCTTGCAGACTATAAATTTCACTGGCTACAATGGTGCGTACTGAAACAACGCATTCCTCATGAGTGAACGTGGTGCCGCACTACAAAGTTCCATGGAAATACCCCGCATCACTAACTGAAATTCTAACGGGCAGAGTCAGATTAAAGAAGAACTTGCAAACAGGCAGTGAAGTGTAGGGCAAGGTGGGAGCTTCAGAATGTAACTGATTCTAGAAATTATATCACAGTGGAGATCAGTCCGAATAGACGTGATTGAAAAGATCAGAGGAGAGAATATTCAGGACAAATATCAGTTTGCTGGAAAGAAGGGAAACCTTTGAAATAAAAACTCTTCTATTTGTATTTTCCTCTTCCTGGGCTTACCACAGGGCGTGAAAGCAGGTGACATGAAAACACACACCTGTGATTATTTCTAGCAGGGGGATAATTTTAAGTTCCTATGAACCAGGGAGTCGAGTTCACAACACAAGTCAACTCCAAGTCCCACACCTGCTGCTGAGTCAATTTTGACTCACACCATTCTTAAAGGATTGTGTACTACTGCCCCATAGAGTTTCCAAGGCAGTCATCTATATAGAAGAATTCTCCATCCTTCTTCAGTGGAACAGCTGGTTGGTTGGGACCACTGACCTTTAAGTAAGCCACTGAGTGCTTTTTTTGTTTTTAACAAGCCAATCTACCTTCTTAAACTACAAGAGATCAAGTAATTGAAATAAGAATAAAATACCAGAAACTCAATGGTGAACTCTTTTCCAGCCCCCAGGAAACCTGTAAGACTTATTACAACCTCTCTCAAGTGTTCTGTTCAATGAAGCAAGACAATGAGACTGGGCATGCTCTTTGGGAAGAAATACTCAGATTGAAAGAATTTTCCACCAGATCATAGGACTTCTAGGGAAATTGCTAGATTTCACATGCATTTTCACTTCAGCCTTTCTCAGAGTCAGTACACTTCATTCAAGTGACCCTGGGTGGTACAAATGGTTAAGTGATTGGCTACTTAAACGTCAGGCTGGCAGCTCAAACTCACTCTGAGGCACCTTGGAAGAAAGGTCTGGTGATGAGCTTGTGAAAGGTCACAGCTGTGAACACCCTCCTGAACACTTCTACTCCAACACGAACAAGATTGCCAGGAGGTGGAATTGGCCAGCCAGCACCCGGTGTGGTTTGGGGCTTGGTACCTTGTTCATGAAGGTGAGTTTCTAGTGAGGACCAGGCCATTCCTGGAAGGACTTGTGACCAGCAGGTGCTGAATGACATGTAGCTAAATATTAAAACCCAGCAATGCTTAACTCCAAATCAAGCATGCTATAAAATCACTCTTAGCTCAACTGGATTTTGAACCATTTTAAAGGACTTAAGTAACGCATTCAGTGAATTGGTTCTGACCCCCAAAATTCTTCCCAAGTCTTAGGGAGCTGGTGTTCCTACAGAAGGTCACATGAAGGGCATGAAAGGCTGGGTCTTTGTTGATTGCACCTAGTTGGACAGGCAACGCACATCTGGCCTGACGTGCAGTATACAGGTGTTTTGGAATGAAGGGTTTTGGATACATAGATACCTGGATTTGAATTTGGACACTAACCAGCTCAGAGACATTAGGCTACCTAATATTTATGAACCTGTGTTCTCATCTGCTTAATGGTTATTAAACAGTGTTTTATCTTGTATGTCCTGTTACCATTAAATCAGAATATGGATATAAAATATGTAGCATAGTTATTTGTTTAGAGAAGGCGATCAGTGGAAATTAGCACCTAAGAATGCTTTTTTACTAGTGAATGTGTTCACAAGCATTTTGTTATCATTCAACTTTTTCAAACGTGTGACATCAAAAGGGTTGTTGTCACCCAATGTGGTAACTTATGGTTGTCATCATACCACCCCATGGGCCTCCTCCTATAGCAAAGGCATACAGAAGCCTTTGTAATGTTCACTATCAAATTTAACCATAGTTTAATACATAACTAGTTTTACATTAGGGCGCTCTGGTGGCTAATGGTTACGAGTTGGCTGTGATCCACAAGGTCTGAAGTTCAAAACTACCATCCACTCCGTGGGAGAAACTTGGGGCTTAAATACTTCTGTAGTAAACCCAGAAACCCACAAGAGAGTTCTGCTCTGTCTTAGAGGGTCTCTGTGAGTTGGTATTTACTCAAAGGCAGTGACTTTGGGCGGAAATGGGAACAGTGAACGATGAGTACAAGAATGAAGAAAATATTCTAAAACTGATTGTGGAGATGACTGTGATACTCTTCTTGATGTGATTGAACTATTGAATTGTATGATATGCAAATTATATGCCAATCAATCTGTTGGGCGGGGGTGGGGGGGGCACCATCAGCAATGAAAACAATGGTGTGTATGGACCAGGACTTTCAGACCAGCCTGTGCGTGGGTTAAGTGACCAGTGCAGCCAGAATTCCACAGGCAGAATTGAAGGCACTGGTACTCGGGAGTCATGAGGTGGG
The DNA here is from genome assembly GCF_000313985.2 of Echinops telfairi. Taxonomy (NCBI): domain Eukaryota; kingdom Metazoa; phylum Chordata; class Mammalia; order Afrosoricida; family Tenrecidae; genus Echinops; species Echinops telfairi. The sequence goes on from NW_022103928.1 coordinate 17,250,051, forward strand.
CATGCTTCATCATGACGACCCCTGGAGGAAAATAGGCAGGCCACCTTCTCTTCACGTTGCTGCTGCTGTTGGCTGCTAAGGAGTTGTTGATACTCTCAAGGCCATTGTTGCAACCTCTGGGTAGTTTGCGTGCCTGCCAAGCTCCGAGGGTCATTTTTCGGCCCTGTATTAGATAATGCTCTGTTGCTGTCCATAGGGTTTTCATTGGCTGATTTTCAGAAGGAGACCAGTAGGCTTTTATTTCTAGTCTGTAAGCTCTGATAAAATCTGTCCACGTGGTTGACCCCACTGGCTTTTTAATTGCCAGTGGCATAGCATCCAGTATCAGTGACAGTCAAGTCACCACAGAGTGAGCAACGGACCCAGTAGGACCTCAGAGCCCACCCTTAAATGCTTTACTTCCTCTCAAGGAACCAAGCCCAGGAAGGACATGCCACACCCTGAAACCCAGCTAATGTGGAGAAGCTGCAATTCTCAGTGTGATTGATTGGACACCTAGTCTCGGGCTCCCCTGCTGCCCTGATCACACCCCCCTCTGAAAGGCCGACTCTGCTGCTCTTTTCTTGACCCCGGAAGGAAACAACTACGTAGTGAAATCCCTGTCGGAGGGCTGGAGCTCTGGAGTGGGAATCTGCAGGGAACTGTGGAAGCCTGGCTGGATCTGGGCCATGCAGGGAGTGCTTTCCACTTACCAGGGCCCCCAGCGGACTTCGGACTTGCTAGGGCTGGGGAGAAATATAACTGCTGCTGGAGGGATGGCTTTGCTTTGGTGTATTCATGGCAGCTTATGAAGCAGGGACCACTCTTCCGCTGAACAATACTTGGGGGAGCGGTCAAATCCAGCCACTGTCCTTGGTGGAGAGTGGGGGAGGGGGAGTGCCCGCTCCATCCCCAGTCCACTACAGTCCTCCATGCTTATTTCTGTATCCACAGGATGACTTTTGTTTTTGTCCCCCTCCAATCCACTCTGTACCCCACAGTCATTGTGATCCTTTCAAAATGCTAATCGCATCCTGTTCCCCCTGCTCACATCCTTCAACGCTTCCCCTGAGCTTTAGGATAAAGACAGGCTGTCCCTGTGCTGCCTCTGTGTGGCTTTTCACTCAAGTACTCCCCAGCAGCCTCACTGCCCATAAAGCTGCCCTTGCTCATTAGCCTCCCGCAACACTACAGACCCATCAGGTTGCCTGCCATCAGGACAGGCTTGCAAGGCTGCTCTCTGCGGGGAACACTTTTCCCTCCCGCCCTGGCCTACTTAAAGATGACGCAGTCTTCAGGTCTAAAATTCACTTGCTGCTTTCTCAGGGAAGTCCTTGGCTGCCCCTGTTTTGTTGTTGTTGGCAGTAGGGCCGAGTTTACCCTGACTGGTGGTGACCCCCTAGATGCAAAACAGAATTGTTCCAAATGGTGTTGGAGATTTGTCCTACCTTCCATGAAGCCTCTGGGTGGGTTAGATCCACCATCGTTCCAGCCAGCCATGAAGCTCTTTAACTGCATTATCCAGGAGCTCAAAACAAAACAAAATACTTTGCCATCCAATCCGGTAGATTTATGGTGCCCCCAGGAGCGGAACTGTGCTCCCTAAGGTTTGTGATGACTGCTTTCTTGGGAAGTTAGTTTCCACACCTTTTTTTCCAAAGCACCTGTGGGTGGACACACATCGCCACTCCTCAGTTAGTGCCTCTGCCTCACACAGAGCTTCCTGTCTAGTTCAGAGTCCTCGGTCCATGCTTTCATGGAACCTAGTACTTATTTTAGTGTTTGTCTCGCTGAACAGAGTATAAGATTCTTGAGGTAGGATGTGTTTTAGCTCTTGCTCATACTTGCATCCCTTGCTTGGGGATGGGCTATAGGAAGTCTTCCAAAGCTAGACTGAAGGAGTGAATTGCACTGGGCTCATGAAGCAAAGCAATGAGATAGAATAGAAAACCTGTGCGCTTAACCCCCTTTTACTGTGAAAGTCCACCGCGCTCATTGTCCATTCAGCTTTGTATGCAATAACTTTATTCACGTCCAGTAGATATCACAATACAGATTTACTCAACGGGATTCAGAAACCAGTTACAGATAGCATCGAAGACACAGGCTGCTTTTATGTTAAAGCGCTTCCAACAATACAGATCACACAATGTGCTTCTACATTGACAATGAATTTAATCTGGAAATACAGATGCTCAGTTTGCCCTCACTGATGGGCCCTGGTGTCTTCAATGAGTTAGAACAAAGGCCAAGATTGGCATTTTCTTGATAATGGATGCATTCTGGGGAAATATTTCATTAGAAACCTCTGTGGCATATGGAAGCCGTTTTAAATTTATGGGCAACACTCAGATCAGAATTAATAATCTGTTCATTAGCTGTGACATGAAGTTTTTCATAATTGGATAGAGAACATGTGGTTACTGTTAAGAAATAGGATTTAGAAGTGGAACTGATCATGAAGGATTCATAGACTAGCTTCTATAAGTGGTTACTTGAATAGGAAAGCTCTTTGAATACAGGGCCTGACACCGGCATTTCCACTATTCTAAGAAAACAACCATCAATAAATTCAATACAGTTTGGGGTCTTATTATTTGTGACCCACAGGGAAAGCATCACAAAACACCATAGAAAGTTGCAAGAATGTAAATACTTCATTAAATAAATAGAATAAATATTGGGTAGCTTATCATATATAATACTGAAAATCTATTAGTAGGGTAAAGAATACCTTGCTACAATGCATTCAGACTTAGGTAAAACCAGATAGACAAATTTGCAAAGTATACAAAGTATTGAATATGTTTCTTAAATGTCCATTTGCCAAATTCATTATGCAAACTGGAAAATTTTCAGAAGTACAGTCCAAATATTCATTTTCTGAGAAAATGCTTATTCATGCACTAAATCCTATGAGTACTGATTCATCAAGTTAAAAAACAAAATACACAGTAGTTGTCTGCAAAAAATACTTAGTAACTCACTGTCTATAGGGCCTAAAATTAAAAAAGAATAGTTATACATGCATATTGTAATACACCAAATTGTCTTAGAGAAATCACTAAAACTTCTTTCACATCAAAGTACACAGGAAAACTCAGTGCTACCTAGTTTACCTGTGCATATTACATGCACTGGAGACTTCCAGCTGCAACATGCTTCTACTGCTTCAACCCGTACACAAAAGGACCATAAATGTGGCTGCAATATAACACGGTACTTGCCAGGTAGGCATCTATGACGAATACTGTATCTTCTCATGCTGTGTCATATCTAAGTACCATTTATCATGACCCTGGCCTTCTGCCTTAATGAGGACCAGACTGTTCTGATTAACATTCAGCACTCTCTGCATTAACAACTGATTTAAACTCTTGTAAAAATTCTGCCACCGAAATGGAAGGTGGTGGAGCTATCTCCAGAAGAATGCCAATGCTACCCTCTTAAATCTGATTGGTGAAGGAAGTGGGCCCACTGGGCTGTTGGCCAAACTCCTCTGAGGTTGGCCCTGCACTCGCCTGCTGGCTGTACCCACCGCTCGATCCATAGTTGTCTTGGTTGTAACCACCTTGGTTGTAGCTACTTGAGTGCTTCTCCATGGGGTCGGGAAGATATCTCTGGCTCGATGAGTGCCAGCCAGTTTCCTTGAACACAAACCATATGTTTCCAGCCCAGAGAATAAAGTTCAAGAATCCAAAGACCTGAAGGAGAATCAAGGCAAATGAGTTGACAGACAGTCTCACATTCAAAAAATGAAACAACAAAAAATTCCTTTGGGATGCAAAATGTTGCTTTATACTTCAATGTTGAGGTCTCTCCTAAATTTTTTTTGAGACCTTTCCTATTTTTTTACTTTGAACTACTGCTACTTTATTTAGAACATCTGATTTTTACTGAGGGCTTACATGCATTAGGCACTCCAAGGCTTATGTGTAAAGATCAACTTCATCCTAAGAAGCAGTCTGCGGCAGTTACGTAATCTGTCAACTTGAGTGATGGGGGTAAAGTCTGGCTTGTCAATCAGGCCATAGTCAATGCCTTTGTGTGGGCATGGCCTTCTCCTGAGGATTCTGGGAACTCCTGTCTTTGACTGGACACACTCTCTGCTTCACTTTCCTATTGACAAGCCACATGGAGTCACGCTGATGGCAGCCAGCACTGAGATGCTTCCACTGCCGTTGGATCCACAAGACTTTCCACCCGCAGGCCTGTGATCACATGCATTTGGCATCATTGCATGTGTTGCATGAGTCTGAAGAGGAATTTATAGACTGGCATCGGACATTTGGGCTAATATGGGACTTATAAACTTGATCTAGAATGGGCTGGGATTTCTTAATATACAATTACTCTTTGATATAATGCTCTTTCTTCTACACATATGAATGTATCTGGATATGTTTCTCTAGTTAACCCAGTCTAACACACAAACTGAGAGGAAGGGACTATTAAGTCCATATTAAAGATGTGGGAAGTAAGGTTTAGAAGGCATCACATTCAAGGTTATGTAACTTAGTGAGTATTAGATTTGTTCCACTCTGACTCCACATCCTGAGCCTTTATCTAAATTGTCAGTCATTACTTTTCAAAATGAGGTATTATTTCACCTTTAGTTGGCACAGGGTTGAACTTTTGAAAAATCAGCAATGATGCATTAATTTATAAAATTTTTATTGTGTCAAGATATGTATAGCTTTAAAATTCCATTTTAACCACTGTTAAGTGTACAATTTTGTGGCAGTAATTACATTTACAATGTTATAAATTCCGCCACCCACTGCCATCGAGTCAACTCTGACTTAGAGCATACCACAGGCCAGAGTAGAACTGTCTCTTTTTCCAAGGCTGTCAATCGTTATGGGAACAAAAGTATCATCTTTCTCCAGAAGAGTGACTGGTGAATTCAAACTGTTGACTTTCCAGATAGTAGCCCAACTCATAACTCACTGTGCGAGCAGGGTCCTCACAGTGTTACACAATCACCCAAACCAAGTTCAGACAACAATAACAGAGACAAACCCTCTCTTGTTGAGTCTATTTCAATTCACAGCCACCCTACAGGACAGAGCAGAATTGCTTAATAGGCTTCTGAAGAGATATACATTTATATAGAGTTCAGGAGCAGATTACCTCATCATTTCCTCTGGACCAACTGTCAATGCTTAATTCACTGCTCCACCTGGGCTCCTACCCAACTTTCTCCTACCCAAAGTTACTGGCTCTTGCTAATCTAATTTTTTTGTCTCCTTGCATTTGCCTATTTTAGACATTCTGTGGACGTGTGGCTGCAACAGTGGGCTCAAATTTAACAGCGACAGTGACAATGGCACAGGAAGGGGCAGGATTCGATTCCATTGTTCCAGGGCCGCTCTGAGTCAGAACAGACTGCAGGACCCCTAACAGTAACATTCGGCATCACACTGTTTCTGAGGTTCGTCCATGCTGTCTCCTGTATCTGCTTCATTCCTTTATATGATTGCATAATGCTCTACTGCCTGGGTAGACCTCACTTTATCCATGCACCTGTTGAGTGACACTTGGATTGTCTGTACCTTTAGCTCTTTTGAATAATGCTGCTACGAACATTGATGTACAAGTATCTATCTGAGTCCTTGCTTTCAACTATGGGTGCATTCACTTTTTTTCTTTTCTTTTGTATGATTTTTGGGGTTCCTTTAATCATTTAAATTTTTTGACACTTTCAATCAGTTTATTAGGGGCTCATAAGGTCAACTTCTCTTTATGGCAAGCCACAAGGAAGGTCAAAAACAATTGCTAAAAATTATAGAAATACTTATTTAACAATAATACAAAAATGTGAAGCTATTTTTTCTCAACATATTCTCTTGCCCAGGCCCATAAACTTTTGAAGGTAGTGTGGTAGTTATATAATCTGTTGTCAATTTGAGAAGATTAAGAGTGAAGGGGTGGAGTTTGGCTTATCAATCAGTCGTAGCTTGGTGACCTCACTTGGAGGTGCTAAGGAGATAAATAGCTCATTGGTGTTGGGACACACCTCACTCCCTGAGAGACTCTCTACTGCCAAGCCACATGGGGCGATGTTGAAGGCAGCAAAAGCCCTGGACCTGGAGGAGCCACATGGAGACCCAAGCCAG
>NW_022103928.1:17256875-17261610 GCF_000313985.2 Echinops telfairi
GGGAAACAACTATTTAACTGGGCTTTATAATTGAAGGTCCTAATGAGGCTAAGACAAGTGTGTTCCTGAGAGGATTTTTCTGCAGCCATCATGGATGACAGGGTCATGTTGAAGCCGCCCAAGAGCCTAACCACGGTGCCACCAGAGCTCCTTGATCCAACGGAAGTGGGTGGGTCCTTGTGAAGAAAAGATATGGCACGAGTGATGGCTCAGCAGTGTGCAGAGAAGGAGACACAAGAAGGGAGCAGGCACCCGCCTGCTGGAGTGCGTTGAGCTGGGCTCTTGAATAGTTGCACTTTCTATGGCTCTCATTCAGAAGGGTTAGTTGCTGAGCCCACACTGAATGGAGTGCAGGCTCCAGAGAGGTAGGAAAAGATTTCTCAAGAATGAATGAGACTTTCCTGTGGAATTTCCTTTCCAGAAAGATGTTGATGAGTCAGAGGAGTGGGTGGGTTCCCCTCCTACACCCAATTGTTTGAAGCAGAACTGTTTGCTGTGGAAGATGCACCAGCAGGAGTACTGGCCACCTGCTCTTGCTCTCTAACTATTTCCAACATGGACTCTTGGCTTGCAAACTAACCCCAAGGCAATCAGTTGAATTGCCTTCTTACTGGAGACAGAAATAGGCAAGCACTGGGTACTAATGGAACAATTAGTGGGGGTTCAAACCCATCTGGAAGTACCTTGGAAGACAGGACTGGTGAAAGTTCACAGTTCACTTCTACTCTGCATGCATGAAAGTCCTCACCAGTTGGACCTGACTGGATGACAACTGCTTGTGTTCTTGTTGTTGCACAATAGCATGGTACAAAGCCCTGATGGCATTAAAGTACATGTAGCAACCACTCCAGTATGGCAGCAACCAATCAAAATGTGCTAGGGCAGTGGTCACAGCTCTGATGGTCCCTTACTGGACCCAAGCTAATCCCTTGGTTGTTGGATGACGGCGTGGTCCAGAGAGCTGAGGAATGGGGGTGACATGACCAAGGAGATGTAGGCCTTTGGGGCTTGAAGAAAGATTATATCCCTATTCTAGTAGCAGGTGGGGCAAGGCACACTGACTGTCTTGAAGTCATCAGAGTATCCTGGTGTCCACATGTTCTTGCTCTCGGGACAGTGGACAAGGCATTGGGCCTCTAGCTCTCAGTTTCCCACCCATTGGTTAATTGTTGAAAGGTTTAAAGATAATGTGTGCAGCACAGTTAATAGTTAGGATGCATAGTATGTGCTCAGCGAATCATACCTATACTTTGATACATTGAATCGCTTTCCAAAACATTTCCATGATTTGAATTCAGTTGGCTATCCCTGTAGCTACATTGAAGTTAGCTTTGACAGCGAGGCCATTTTCTTGCGAGATGGCAACAGCATAAAGAAAATATCTAGATCCCTAACTGGTCTAATGAAAGAATGACCACCCAGCCCTTCCTCTCTTCTTAATTCCTTTCCATCTTCTTTCCTTCCTTTAACATTTATTGACAGCTTCTTTTATACCATGCTCTAGGGTATGTGCTGAGGGATACACAAAAGATAAACAAGACACAGATAAAGCATAGTTTCTAGATCAAAATGAGAGCACTGTGATTCACATACACCTAAGAGCTTCTGAGCATGTGCACAGTAACACGCATATTTTCCATCAAAGGGGAAGTCTTGGCTGACTACTACTTTTGTGAGGATATGCCAATGGGATGGGCAGAGGGATCTTTCCAGGTAAAAATCCACCTTCAATCTCACTCTTTTTCTTGTTGATACTTTTTTTGTTGCTGCTTACAAAGGACTGCGCAAGAAGAATCTAGAATTCAGGGAGATGGAACTTATGAGCAAGATCACAAAGAAGGCATTCCCATGGGCACATTTCAGGAGCATTGTTTTCCTGGTCCACAGCAGCTACAGACATCTCACAAGCCTCTTGATTGGCACAGTTCAGGGACTCAGAGGTGCTTACAGCTTGTCTTGCCATTGTGTGGTGGCTGAAGTCAGGGTAAGGTCTTTAATTCAAACGCAGATACGTGGCAGCAGAAAGATGGGTTGCAAGAGATTATACATAGAGTGTGAGTAAGAATGGGGAGATGAAATCCAGATTATCCAAAATAATATATATCAAGAAAGCCTGGGGGTGAAGATGAGCAAGCAAAAATAAACATTATGGCTAGAGTAGTTATTCTCAGTGAAACTTGAGAGGAAAAATATGAGAGATTTTCCTTTTCCTTTTTGGGCTAGTCCAATGCTGAATGAGTTTAAGAAAAAAGAATGCATTTCGGTTGCATCTGCAGTCGACACCTGCTGAGCATTTGCCCTCTTTTGGGAGCCACGCTAAGTGCTTTTTCGTGAGTTCGATTACCAAATCCTTTCGACAGTCTTGGGAGGTCTGTTCTTCAGTTACCCTGATTTTTCTTTTCAGATAATGGCACTCATGTTTACACATTTTAATTAATTGTCCCAGGGTTGTTTATTTTTGAGTAGTGGAGGTAGGATTCAAACCCTGGCAAGCTGCTTCTAGCACTGTGTCCTTAGTCATTTTGTGTGGCAACAGCATCAGGAAGCCATGGCCCTAGTTCAGGGATTGCTGTGACTGCTTGTGCAACCTTATCAGCTTCAGCTCCCTGAGGTTGTAATATCTGGATAACTGACCTACCTTTCAGGATAAAAGTGGGTGAAGGGAGACATCGGACAGGGCAAGATATGACAAAATACCAATTTATAAATTATCAAGGGCTCATGAGGGAGGGGGAAGGGGGAGGGAGGGGGAAAAATGAGGACCTGATGCTGGGGGCTTAAGTGGAGAGCAAATGTTTTGAGAATGAGGAGGGCAATGAATGTATAAATGTGCTTTACACAATTGATGTATGTATGGATTGTGATGAGTCGTATCAGCCCCTAATAAAATGATTAAAAAAAAAAAGGAAGTGCATTTGTTCCCCAGGGAGAAAATATAATTATTGCCAGAACCACTTAAAGAGGTCACCTATTGTGGGTGGCATCTGGCTCCTTCTTTGAAACCTTTGCTTGCCTGGTAGGAGGGGTTCCACAAGCCATCATTCTATCCCATGGCCCCACCCTTTCCCCCCAGCCATAACTGATGAGAATGGGGGGAAAGGTGGCTCAAGATGAGATTCTTCTTCTTGTTCTTCTTTTAAAGATCATTTTGTTTTTTTAAAGATCATTTTACAGCTCTGGATTCTATCAGAAATTTGGACCTGGGCCTGAGTAAGTTATTTCAGTCCAAGCTACTTCCATCTTCAAAGAGAGAAAAATCTACCAGGCAGACATGTAGAAAAATATGGAGAAGAAGACGAGGATGAGAATAGGCCGGTTTCTCAACAGTCTCCCAGTTTGTGGTCTTGGGTTTTATTCCTACTGTCTTTCCAATTACTTCAATGCTTTCTTTTTTATAATCTGGTTTGGTACAACTTGAATTTGAAGCCAAATGAGTTTGAGTTTTCAATGGTGGAAATTGTTGTGTTTGGCTGATTGGTAGCCTTTTCTCTTCTTTTCTGTACAAGTATGATTTCCTTTCCAGAGCTATGCTGTAGGCAAGGCTTCAGTCCCTTTTTGGAGTTTGGAATCTTGATCTGAGTAATGCAAGGCTGGATGAAACTTGCTATTCCAATAACATGAAATGAATGCTCGCCGGCATTTGACATCTAGATCCCGATCCTTTGGGAGCCTGTCATTTTCAGAGCTTATTCTTTCAAATCTCATCAATTTTATGAGCTACTTGATACCTTTCTAAAAGAAACATTTTTCTAATGCAGTGAGTCAGAGTGAGTTTCTGTTAACTTGTTATCCAGTAGTCCAATACGAACAGAAATTAAAGGGGTCTTGGTCGCTTAGCGGTTACATGTTGGACAGCGAACCCAAAGATCAGCAGCTCAAAACCACCAGCCGCTTCACAGGAGGGAGGACGATAAGGATTCCTATTCTCCTAGAGTTACACCTCACTAACCCAGACGGGCAGATCTACCCTGTCTCATAGGGTCGCTATGAGTCAGAATCAACTCGAAGGCAGTGCATACAGAAATTGAGACCAGAAGTGGGCTGCAAAAACAAGACTTTAGGAGAATGAGGAGGACTGTTTTCAACTTGACTTCAGTTTGAATTGAGATAATTCCTAGGGACTGGAAGACTCTTGACTGTTGTGTATCTGTAACTAAAACACCACTGGACCTGCCTTTGAGCCCTGATTATTTTATTTGGCTTTATTTGACCCATTCTCCTCTTTGGTTTTAAGAGAGATGTTATATCATTTCTCATTCACAATCCTAATCACCTAGTTAGTTGAAAACATATTAGAGACATGAGAAGTACCATGAAAAGTACCTTGAGGGATGACCAGCCCCACTATGAGACATGATGCCCCTCACTGACCCATGGCCCTGCGGGGGACAGCACCGGAGACACAGTGTGGGAATTGTGCCCTATCTGATCCTTCCACACTGAGGCAAAGCAATGGAGGGGGTGGGGGGTGCAGCAGAACAGCAAGGGAATGGAGCAGCGAGGTCCCTAGGGAATGCAGATGGTGGACTTTGGGGTCAGGGCATGGTGCCACAACAGACTGGACTGGAAAACACTCTTAAAGGCCAACAAATGATCCTTGAACTAACTACAAGCTTTTCTTTCTTGTTGTGTTTTGTTTTGTTCTTTGTTAGTGGTTTGTTGTTGTTGTTGTATATTGTTGCTTGGTTTTTCTGTCTTTTTTGTGTGCATCTTATTATCTCTGCAGGTCTGTCTA
>NW_022103928.1:17264314-17265704 GCF_000313985.2 Echinops telfairi
ACACAGGGATTTCTCAGATGGCGTCTGAGATGTGTTCACAGTCATCCAACTGGCAAACAAAGAGCTGGGTGGTAAAGCACCCGTGAGAACACACTTACCACCGAAGTGTTTAAGCTGGACATAACAGGGCTGTGCACAGCCATGCACTTGTTGGCTGGCTGCTTGCAAGCTGACATCAGTAACAGCACTTCGTTGGGATCCGTAGCAACTTTGACATCAGACAGTCCTTTCGCCCAAGCAGATGAGCCCACCAACCACAAGAATGAGAAGACCACTGTGACAACGAAGTCCTATAGAAATAAACACAAAGACAAGAAAAGAAAGAAAGAAAATGTGATTTTTAGGAACAAACAACTTATACAAATGTCCCATGACCTCATAACACTGGAGCCAGGGCAAACATGTTAAAAAGCGAATAAAAGAAAGTTTAGCACTACTTTTATACACAAAGGAGCTTCAAAAAGTTAGCAAAAACAAATGGAATGAAAAGATAATGGGATTTTTCCCATGAGCTTTTTGAAGCCTCCTTTGTATTTCTATTAAATAAATAATAGTCATATTTATTGAGTGATTACTGTGTCCCGAGCTTGATGTTAAGTACTGTATGCTCACCATCTCTTTGTTCCTACACCATTCCTATAAGAAAGTTATATCATCACCTGATTTTCAGATGGCAAAGCTAAGACAGAAAATGGCTAATCAAGCCATAAGAGAAATGCAAATTAAAACAACTATGCTATACCAGCTAACATCCTCAAAGATAGCCAATTCAAAAAATCTGATAGTAACAAGTGTTGGAGGGGCTGTGGTGAGATAGGAACCCTTGTCCACTGCTGGTGGACCTGTAGGTATGTACAGCCATTATGGATATCGATTTAGTGATATCTAAAACAGATGGAAACCGAGCTACCATATGACCCAGCAACCCCCCTATTGGGCATATATCCAGAAGAGACAAGAAACAAACCACGACCAGACATCTGTGCTCCGATGTTCATTGTGATGCAGTTCACAGTCACAAAGAGTTGGAAACAACCCAAATTTTCAACAGAAAAATGGATCCAAAAACACTGTGGTACATACATACAATGGAGTACTATGCATCCCTAAAAAGCAGTGATGAATGCATGAAGTACATCACCACATGGGAAAAACAGGAGTAAATTATGCTAAGTGAAGTAAGCCAAGCACAAAAGGACAAGTACATGAGTCCACTGAGGTAAGCTTAAAAAAATGCATGTTCACTGTTACAGATAAGAGCTCAATACACAGGGAATCCAGGAGAGATAAACCCCTCAGAACCAGTAATGAGAATAGAGATACCAGGAGGGCAAGGGGAAGGGAAAAAGGGGAACCTATCACAATGATCTACATATAACCCCTTCTTAAG
>NW_022103928.1:17266719-17281068 GCF_000313985.2 Echinops telfairi
TCCTCTGGTCTAGCCAGACTTGAAAGGTAGAATTCGGCTCATGATAGTAGGAGCGGGGAGGTAACATTTAGGAACTAGAGGAAAGTTGTATTTTTCATTGTTGCTACATCGCACCCTGACTGGAGTGCCAGAGAATTTATATAAGGCTAGCTTTACAATAATTTTATGAGACAGCATTTTTGAAATGAGGCAACTAAGGTCCATAAATCGAAGGTAACACAATAGAAGTGGCAGAGGCAGGATTCAAATCCAAGTTCTTCTGACTGAGAAGCAGATGCTATAGATGCAGGTGGCTCAATGGTTCAGTGTTCATCTGCTAAGCAAAAGGTTAGCAACTGCTGCGTGGGAGAAAGGGTTGGTGATGTGCTCCCATCAATATTACAGCATAAGACACCACACGGGGCAGTTCTGCTCTGTCCTCTAGGGTCACTTGCATTGGGATGGACTTGATGGCACACGGCATGTGTGCCAGGGAAAGAAACTTCCTTACTATTATCAAACAAAGCTCAATGATGTTCAGCGGGAACTCAAGCATCTTAGAAAAATGTCTTCAACTCCCTGATGATGGGGGCTATTTCTCACATGTTCTCTTATGAGTTGGAGTTCCTGTCCAAAATAGACCCCAATTGTGTACATACATAGTAGAACACTTTTTTCTTTATTTTGATTTATTGTATTTATGTTTAGCTACTATAAAATGCCATGTGCTGTTTCTCTAAAATTAGACAAACAAACAAACACAGAAACCACTGATCTGAAAAGGAGAGTAGTAAGTGCGATACCCAGCAGAAATAGGATTTGCTTTTATTCTAAGTAATGCGTTCCTCAAATAGAAAACTTGCTATACATTCTATCCCACCCTCCCATCACTCCACAGAGGAAGAACAATTGGTCTTTATTCATCCAGGTGCCTTATGAATTATGTAAGTCATCAATTTACACTTTGTGTTGGCTATAGAACATTTAGGGTGAAGGTTTTCTTTAAATAGCAATTTTTAATTGTAAATTTGGTGGGAGTTTACATTTCAGGCTTCCAACTTCGTATTCAACAGTTTAAATTACAAATCAAACCCTCTAACATGTTACCCGTCACCCCGCTCCTTGCTCTAGCTTCTAACGCTTATGGATTACTTTCTTCCATTTCATCCTAGTTATCACGGGTCAACAGTCCAGCCCATTGCTTTCTTTCTCCAGCTTTACCATCCGCATCCCTTGGCAGTCTTCAAAGTCTGTTCCCTTTGGTATGCAAGTCTCTATCTTGGTTTCTTCCCCAGCTGGAAACAATGGGTGCATGTAACATTTGTTCTTTTGTGATTGACTAATTTCACTCAGCATAATGGTGTCCAGGTCCTTTCATGCCAGGAGGTGCTTTGTTTTGTAGGGATGCATAGTATTCTATTGTGTGTATGTATCAGTTTCTTTATCCGGTCTTCTACTGATGGGCATTTAGGCTGTTTCCTATTGTGAGCAGTGCTGCAATAAACATGGGTGTGCATATGTCTGGCCATGTTATGATTCTTACTTCTTTAGGATATATACCCAGCTGTGGTAGTTACACAATTTCATGTCAACTTGATAAAAGATTGAAGGGGTTAGAGTCTAGCCTGTCAATCAGGTCACAGCCTGATTGAGCCCTCCTTGTGGGCGAGGCCTTCTCATGAGGATTCTGGGAACTTCTCTCTCTCTCTCCCTTGATTCTACCATCAGAAGAGGTGGGCTTCTCCCTCTCTCTGCTTCTCCTTTCTGTTGAGAAGCCCACATGGAGCCACGCTGATGGCAACCAGAGCTCTGGAGATGCTTCCACCACCACAGGATCCACAAGACTTTTCACCCACTGGCCTGTGATCTTCCTGCGTTCGGCATCATTGCATGTGCACCAAAGAAGCACAGTTCTACTCTGGCCATGGGTTGGAACTGAGAGCAGGGCAGCTGGGCAGCCCCCCTGCTCACTGCTTTGCATCCCTATCCTAGTGTTCTGTTTCGTTCCTTCTTATTTTTCGTTAGGTGCTTCTTACATTTCATATCATGGTGAGCTGCTTCAAGTCCTTTCTGGAATGGAGATGAGTAAGTATAACACACAAGCAAAAGAATTCCACATTTATCAGTGTACAGCTATTTCAGTATTACTACAAACATTTGGAATAAAGAGACTCAAGTCTCAGGAGTGATGGGATTTTAAATAGGAATTCATAAGGTTAACTGTCTAAATCACAACTTTCTGCTTAAGTTTAATCTGTTAACTTTTGGTTTTAGTTGTGCATGCATCATTTTTTTTCCTGCTTAGTGATACCAGGTATTGGTGCCCTGGTGGCACAATGGCTACGCACTGGCCTGCTAACTCTAAGGATAGTGGTTCGAACGCCCCAGTGGCTCAGTGAGAGATAGGTAAGGAGGTCTGCTTCCAGAAAGACTTAAAGTCTTGGCAGCAGTTCTTCTCTGTCCGGTGGGGTCTCTATGAACTGGAATTGGTGGAACTGAGATCCTTTGCAATGTGTCAGGTACTGAATAATGTCTTATGAAGGATAAAACTAACACAAAATATGGACCTTGTTCTCTCAGTAGTGCATATTTGTTACAAGTCATGTTGCTGCCATTAGGTACTGTTGAGTCAGCTCTGACTCACAGTGACTCTAAGTGCAACAAAATGAGTCAGAGGCACCCTGAAATTCCAACTATGAGATAACGATGGTCATTATTTATAGTCTTAACTAGACATCGACTTGTCAAAAAGCCATTTGGATAGGGAGACATTTAAGAAAATACCAGTCATGTAAGGATCTTACACTTGAAAATTAGAAAAAGTCTTGTCTGCTACTAATAGTAATAATAATAACACCTAACATTTAAATAATAAAATAATAATAAACTAACTTTTAATTATTATTTGTTTTATTTTTATGGAGATTGAACTAGCATGTGTATAATTGATCTGAAATCCAGCTCTGACACACTGAAGGCATGAATCTATATAATGTATGTGTTCTAGTCAAATTGTAAGGAGCTACATGTTATTACTCAAAACTTTTTTGCATTGTTTTGTTCTAACCTCCCTATACATAACAACCTACAAAACAAGGACAAAAAGAAAAGAAAAGAAACAAGACCTAGCAGCAATGACCAAATAACACAGAGAAAGGCCTCAACTGAAAAGAAAGTCTTTTAAAACCAGACTAAATTAAAAATGGGTACAAAGTGAGATCTAGTGACACAGTGTTATATTCCAGCCTTACTGTAGCAGCTAAACTCCACCGAACAACGCTCTCTGATAGCAAGGCTTCTCACATCCTTGGACTCTGATCAGTGAGGATCCTACAAATGGATTTTCAATTTCCACTGCCATCTGTAACCGTTCATGAACTGGGTGTTTAGAATTTATACTATGGTACCAGTCCCTTTTCTGGGTTTGCATTTTATTATTTACAATCTTTGGCTCGCACAGGCTGATATGCTCCTTCTGTGTGGATGTAGTTGACTCCTTACTTAGATAGCTGCTTGTTTAGAGACAAGCACTTAAGACTCCAGATGCTATTTTCTCTAATAGCTGAGCACCATCTGATTTCTTCAGCACACTTTGGTATAGCACCCATATTGTCAGTGATCTCCTCCTAAGGGTGAGTACTGAGCAGGGCCATGGCATACGAACTTTATTGTTCTTATATTAGGCTATCATCAATGAGAGCTCAAAATCTATTCATATATCTATGGGTTTTATATATGCCCCTGGTTTACTTTAGAAAAATGGTTATTTTATGGGCATATATAATAAATTATCCCCCTGGGGCATAAGGTAATTCATTATTTTAATCAATGGCATATAATTTTAAACTGTTGAGAAAAGGAACTTATGAACTTGTAGAACATCTTTTTAGACTAAAATACATGGATTGTTAACTTGTACAGCTTCAAAACTTAGGTGACTAGACTCCAGCCACCTCCAACCATGAGGGTTGGAGGTATGACAATACTTTCAGTAACGCTCCTTTACAAAGACAGCATCATACCTGGGTAGGCTGGCACATGTCACGAAAAAGCAGAACGAGCAGGAAAACATCAAGTATATGATGATCTCAAGTTGCCATTCATTGGACACCCTCAAAGCAATAGGTCTGAACCAAACCAAAGTCCAACGATCACCAGTTCCTTAACTTTGCAACAGCCAAATTGTCTGCTGCTTCTCCCAGTAGGACTCTTTCAGTTTTAAGTTCAGGAGAATATTTCAGTTCCTTAGATCTTCTACAAGTGGGTTTAAGGTAAAGTCCAGTTCACTTAATGGAGTTTCCAATCTGGGTTCTTCTGGTGTGATCTATGAAGGGTGTTGTGCAACGAAGAGGACAGAGTCTAACGTCCCAGTTGTCTGCAGCATGCTTCCTGCGTTGCTAGAGACTAGATAGAAACTAGGTCAAAAGTATGCAGCACACCTTGCATTTATTGAGCACTAATACCAGGAGATCTTGGATTATACAAATGGTGAACACATGCCGTTGCTAACTAAGAGGTTATAGGTTTGAGTCTACCTGAGGAGGCTAGGAAGAAAAGTCTGGCAATCTACTGCTGAAAAGCCATGGACACCTCATGGCGCACAGCTCTATTTGGTAACACATGGATCACCAAGAGTCAGAGCTGATTCGATGGCAATGACTTTGGGTTATTATGTTCCAGGTTTTTTCCAAGTATGGATGTATTAACTCCGTTAACTTTGATAACAATCATCTGGTAACAATAGATCATAATTTTGTTCCAATTTTAAGTGAGGAAATGAAAACTTAAAGAGTTTAAATTCTCAAAGCCATATATTAGTTAATGAAGTAACCAGGATTCTAAGCGTGGCAATCTGCCTTTGGGTTTGCGCGCTTGTCTGTTCTCTCATGGAATGCCGATATTCCTATTAAAACAGGAACACAGAAAAATGAAAAGATACCCTACTTCATGTCCTGCTTAATTTAAGTTTTAAAAAAGCCAACTTCAAAAGTAAAGTCCAGGATCTATATTCTTAGAGTAAATATGGTAATTTTTGAAAACGGATTCAGTATTTACCCCCTAACTGTTTGGGTTGCTATCTTCTATCCAGTCAGCATCCTGTTCACAAGGAACCCATGTACGACAGGATTATACCCTTGTGCTCTATAGGGTTCTATTTATTTTTTAATCGTTTTATTAGGGGCTCATACAACTCTTATCACAATCCATCCATACATCAATTGTGTAAAGCACTTTTGTACATTCATTGCCCTCATCATTCTCAAAACATTTCCTCTCCACTTAAGCCCCTGGCATCAGGTCCTCATTTTTCCCCTCCCTCCCCGCACCCCTCTCCCTCAGGAGGGAGCCGTAAGAAGGTTATTTTAGGATAAGGACAGAAATCCAGTTTCCAGAGGTAAACAAACAGACCCATTCTTTCTGACATAAGGAAGCCTGGTGGAAGCTCTCGTGGCACAGTAGTTATCCATTCAGCTGCTTCTTGCAAGGTCAGCAGTTAGAAGTCACCAGCTGCTCAGAGGGAGAAAGATGGGGCTTTCTCCAGTCTCTGAAACTCACAGGGACTGTCCTACTCTGTCCTACAGGGCATACGCCCTGATTCATGGGGCTTCTATGTGTCAGAATTGAGTCGATGGCAGTGGGTTGGGCTTGGTTTTGGGTGGTGCAATGGTTATGCCACCAGCAAACAGAAAGTTCAGTAGTTTGAATCCACCCAGTGGCTTGGCGATAGAAAAGACTTGGCGATCTGCTGTAGCAAAGATTACAGCTTAGCAACTTTATGGGGGCAATTCTATTCTCACCTCTAGAGTTGTTATGAACCAGAATCTTCTCTATGGCCCCCAGTCAAAACATCTTCCTGAAGTGATTGTGCTTGGACAAATTCCATTAATCCCCAGACAATCCCTCTGGTGAAGAGGCTTAAGCCTACCTAGTGAGCTCTAAGCCCCACGGGAAGTTACTATTCAGAGAACAAGCTTTGGTTTTCACACACACAAAGGGAATCTGCCTGGGTTAAGGGAGGTCAAGCCACCAAATCTGCTTACCCTCATTAAGGAGGAGAACCTTGAGGAGCTTTGGAAGTGAGTTCCTGTTTTCTGTCCTTATATTTTGGGGCAATTACCTTACAGCCAACAAGTCAAGAGACACCACTGGGTCCCAGCAGCTCCCCTTGCCTCTGTCTCAGCCCATACTTCAATACTTCTTTCTGATTCTTATTGTACATCTTTATGAGTTGGAATCGACTCAATGGTAGTGGATGTTTTTGGTTCAGTGACTCTCAAGGCCAGAGATTCAAACACAATTAGTGCACTGAGGGAGAAAGGTGAGGCTGTCTGCACTCGTAATGCTTTCCAGGCTCAGAAACCTTATGTAGCATCACTTTGAACCTGGATTGGCTTGATGGCCATAGTTGTGGGGTCTGGGGGGCATGGTGTCTCTTCAAGCACAGCATGTTCTGAGCTTAGTCAGAACTCTGTGCAGGCAAATGGTCCACAGAGGTGATGAAGCACAGAAACATCAGGCTGCCTGATTTTCAATGATATTTGTGTCCTTTCCATTCAATTATTTGTATTGATTTGATTCAATTATTATTGTGGTGGTTCTTAATATTTTTATCTTTTGGAAGGAAGTGATTTCTAAGGATTTGATTTTCTGACCACATCAAGGAGAAGGAAATGGAGGAGGGAGGTAGATGAGAAGGAGGAATAGAAGGAAGAGGAGAGATGATGATAATGGTGCACGTAGCATCATTATGAGTGCTTTACATATATTTGTTTATTTAATCTCCCCCAAACCCTGCTGTTATAGCCACTATTATTATTCCACTTTACTGATGGGATATGTTACTTAGCTTCAGCATTAAAGATGTAAGGCAAGGATTTGATCCCAGGGAGTTTGGCTCCAGAACCTTTGTTGGTAATCACTGCACCCTATTGCTTCTTAGATCCACGATGTTTATTGGTTCATAATAAAAATTCATAGCAATATTAATCATTAAGACAATCACTTATGGAGCAGTTACTATATACCAGACATGATGCACTATACACCTTTAATTCTCACAATAGCACTTTGAGGTGGATAACCCCACTTGGCAGGCAAGGAAATCAAGTCGTGGAAAGGCTAAGTTAAGTGATTTGCTTAGCCAGAGTTACTAATGTCTTAAGCTGTGGTTATAAGCAAAATTTTTTGAGCTGTAACGAGAACATGCCTCATGCTAGGATAAAGTTAAAAGTGCTTTATAGGAAACTACCTCCTTTCATTCTCACCACAACCTTGTGAAGTAGCTGTTAGTTATTTGATTTTACAAACTATGAAGTGAGGCTTTGAGAACTTAAGGAAATTAAGGGTTGGACCCAAAATTCAGACACATTTGACCCTAAAGCCCATGTTTTTTTTCACGTGTCCATCATTCTGCTAACCAACATTTATTAACTCTCCACTATAAAAATAAAACATCAAACTCACTGACATTGAGTTGATGCCAAATCATAGTAACCCAGTAGGACAGCATAGAAATTCTCTGTGGGGTTCTTTACAAGAGCAGACAGCCTCATCTCTTTCCTGCTAAGAAGCTGGTGGCTTTGAACTGTTGACCTTGTGGTTAGCAGCCTACTATGTAACCCACTACCGCACCAGGGTGCAACCTGTTGCTGTCAAATTGATTGTGACTCAGGCAATTCCATGTGTTCCTGAGTAGAGCTGGGCTCTACAAGGCCTTCAATGGCTGTTGTCTTGCAGAAGCAGCTGAACAAACCCTTCTTCTGCAGATCCTCTGCGTGACTAGAACCTTTAACCTTACAGTTCGGAGCTGAGTGCTCCTAAGCATCCTGTAGCCTGGGCTTTGTTCTGAAAATGGCGTGGATGTGAGTCTATCCAACCAAAAACAATGTTTTCCCTTATCCTTCAGGCAATGTATGTCTTTTCACTTGTGCTGTCTGGTTGTTTTATGTTATTACTTTAAGATCTATGACTGTTGTACTGTCAATTAATGTGGATTTTGCAAAAAGAGAAATGTAGTGGTTATTGATGTTCTTCTATTACAAGGATTGGGTAATAATCAATTATCTTGTATCATGCGTGAAGAATCTGGCTCACGCTAGAGAATTAATGTCGGATGCCGATTCTTTTTTCTCCTGTTTAATTTGATTATGACTAACATACCTAACCTTTTCCTCTCAAACAACGTGATCAATTAAATTGTGGTTGCTCACCTGCGCAACCGAGGCTTCCTATTCCTGGGTCCCAACTTCCTGTTTACAACGACAATGGGGAAAAGCCTCTGTGCCTCTCCCTTGAACTCGTCAAAGGCAATTGATTTCAGCCTTGGTGCAAAAGAGAGGTAACCACAGCTGCTTGGCGACCTTGGAATGGATATAAAATTGCTGCTAGTTTTGTGCAATGGAATCAGAAATCCTATGCTAAGAATACTCATTAAAACCTGATTTGATTTCCAACTGATCCTACCTAACATTGTCATTACAAATAGCATGAAGCTTTCAAAATAAGTTAGGATTAATATTAACTGGTCAGAATGAATGAACAGAAACAGTGCTTGAATTGCTGCTGGGAGCTCTGACTCACTATGTACCAGGCACATACAGTACTCTTGTAATCTTCATTCAGATATTTAAAGTAGGTATTATTACAGAACGGTTTTTAGAGCAAAAAGGAGTTCCTTTATAGATTTTGGAATCAGACAAGCTTGAGTTCAATCTCAGCTCTTAAACTCCAGCACGCCTCAGAATCCTTATCCGTAAGAAGGGGCAATAATAGCACAGATTTACACAGACTTCTTATCAAGAATAAATAAATTAATGCAGTAAGTTATGTAACCTAGTGTCTGGTACTTAGTAAGCTCACAATGAATGTTCTAAATACCCATTTGGCTAACTCACAGGCCACACTTTTCATTATACACATATTTTTTACCCAGGATATAAAAAGTCCATCATATGTAATTATCATAAATTCAAAAGTGTAGAAAAATAGACTGGCATTATTTAGTGGCATCACCAAGCATCCTTCCTGGTTTGTCTTTGGGTGATTTTCAAAGCCGCCTCACAGTGAATAAATATTACAGACACAACATGGCTTATCGGGAAAGCCTATGCACTGGTCTCCAGAGGGAGAATTGGACTCTGCTCCACAACCTGCATGCTCCACACATAAGGAAGGGGCAGGCTACTAGCAGATGGAAGTTTCAGTGTGAGCTAGAGGAGACTGCTTGTTTCTTAGAAGTCTTGGAATCACATGGTTACTGACACTGTACAGGGGCTTCAAAAGTTTGTGGAAAATTCCATTATATTTTAATTCTATTGGAACGTTTTGAAGCCATCTTCTACTGGCTTTCTGCATTTGCCCACCTAAAATCCTCTCCCTCTTAGGAAGCCAGACAATAAAGGTGAGCCCAGGGATAGAGAGATGTGGGGTAGATCTCTTTATAGATCTAAATTATGGAGGGAGAGTGTGCCTGCTTTTTGAAACCTTAGTGTCTGATAGTTTGGAAGCTCAGGGAAGCAAGTAAGGTTTTTGTTTTGTTTTGTTTATTAATGTTTCTAGGTGAGTGTGACATATAGAAAATAGCACCTTTTCTAAATAATTGTTTTATTTTACACATCTATTAATACATATAGAAACAAGTAACAAGCTCAAAATCCTACACCAGAGGTGAGATGATTGTTTAAATCAATTTGGATATCTTAAAAATAACTAGGAAAAAAATCACACAAGTAGAGTTAGTTGAGGATTAATCTGGAAATTTTATGATTAAAATTAAGAGCTTATTATCATCATATCAGTCTTTTCTATTTTTATGTATTTTTGAGCATTTCTAAAATATTTTTAAAGCTGCTGTTGAACCAACTAAAGGGAAGTGCTAAGATGTAGGCAATTAACCATCAGTTTTGTCTACTTGACACAAAACATATGGGCATCATAAATATATCTGAGAAACACCAGATGCCAGGCAGCACAGAGATGGAACATCTGGAGGAAGGGCAGCATCTAGGAGACACAGTGGGAGACGGGAGCCAGACACAGCCAGATTTGAACTTCATTTCACATGTCTCCTGGGCCATAATTCTCTCTCATCCTGTGAACAGAAAAACTACCCCATCACCACTATTACACACACACACACACACACACACACACACACACACACACACCTCATTCTCCCCCCCCCTTCTGAATAATGGCAGTGGGTAGAGATGTGAATAATTAAAAAGCAGATAATAAAAAATAATTTCTTAACTTGTGTAAAAGAATTTTAAGACACCCCCACCAACCAACAGTATTTGAAAATGGATGTGTTCTATGGAGACTCATTTCAGGTCAGCTTTATCATGAGGTATTAACTAAGAACATGCTGGCAGGCCTTCCTGGTGCAACCTTGTGACCAATCAGCTACTCTCTGAAGTCTGCTCTATGGTTTTTGTTTTTTTTTTTGGTCATGATTTTCCCTGAAACTGGTGAGGGTGGGGAGTACATTTTCCTTCCCCAGAATTACATAATATTAGAGTGGGAAGGGACTGCTGAGATAAATTCAGCCTGTCAAATACACCTTTGAAAACATAATCATATTATTAACTTACTATTCTACACCACTGGTAGTTTCCCAGACAGTACACGGAAGAGAGTTGATAGGCCTGGCCAGAAACAGTGTGATGGGGCATGCCTGATCATGAGTTTAAAATTCCTGGGCTGTAGTTTTTACGTAGCATTAAATAGAAGTGCCTGTCTTACAAGGTGTGGGAGAAAGATGAGACTTTCTACTCTCATAAAGATGTAAAGCCTCAGAAACTCAGGGGCAGTTCTACTCTGTCCTAAAGGGTGGTTATGAGTTGGAATTGACTCAATGACAGACAGTGAGCCTTACAGGATTGTTGCGAGAATGAAAAGGAAGGTTTTACCCATAAAAGTGGCATATGTAATTGCTGCATCAATGGCTTCAATGAGAATGATGGAGATGAGGATGTAATTTTCAAGAGATGTGACCTGATTCATTAGTGACTGTGAAATCAGCTACACGGATTTGATTTTTGTTATCATTTTTGAAAATCCATATTCTGGTATACTTTTCTAAATAGAATCATTCTGCTGAGGTTAAATCCAAATGGCCAAAACTTTGCCAGACAGTCAACAGGGTTGAGCCAGGAAGTAGAATTTCAAGTATATTTGGTAACAACCTGGCATCTAAGTAGGGGTGAGCGTTTCTTTTGGCTGCAATGTAGGATTGGGAAAACCAAACTCACTGCCATGGAGTTAGTTGGGTCTCATAGTGACCCTGTAGGACAGAGAACTGCCCCTGTGGGTTGCTGAGATCATAAATCTTTACACTGTAGGAAGTCTCATATTTTGCCTGATGATTGGGAAAGACTTTTGGTGATTACATGAAGACCATGTAAGGCTATTTGAAGTTGTTAGGAGGCTGACCACTGAGGTGATGGATGGGTGCTCTAACCATATTGTTACTCTGTGTAAAAGCATGTCATGTTCTATGTTAATTGTGTTGACATGTTGGTGTCATTCACTGGACTGTAATTTCTGGGTGGGGGTGGGGGGCAGGATGTTTTAGCCTTCTGTGTCCCTAGTGCTTACCCAAATATCTGGCATGTGGTTAGTGCATGCATAGATCCACTGAATGAATTAAGAAAGTGGAGAGACTTCACACTTGGTAGGGACAACAGAGGGAACAAATCATTTGGATTGCAGAAATCTACATGTGTCCATGTATCCCAAATTACTTCCAGAATATAAGAAACACATAACCCTGCTGCCTAAAAAAAAAGAAAAAGACAATTCAATGTCTGAGGGATAGGAACAGAAGGCAACTTTTTATTGATGTTTTTATTTATGTATTTATAACCCCCCCCAACCCCCAATCCTCAACCCCCAATCCCAAACCCTTGTAAAAGACTGAATTTGAGAACTCTGGCATGATTTTAGAATAGACAAATTCTACTGGATCTGACCTTTGGCGATCGTGAGAATCATTCTGTTTAGGGGAATGCTTATGATTATAATTATATTTCACACTTCCCTCCCACCAATTTTTTTTCAAGTGAGCAAGTGGTGTGAATGCAACTAGGTTCATGAAAAGAGCTTCTATTTTTCATGCATTCCTTATGCCTTCCTAGAATTGAAGACCCATTATTCTGTCAAATATCAACCCATCTGTCAGCCTGCAACAGATGGTTAAAATGAAGAGCTTCAAAAATACCAAGAAGGAAATTATCATGCCCTTCCCCATCCAAAGCTCAAGCTTGGCCTGCCTTCAGAACATTCCTTCACTACCTCTCCACTCATCATAAGAAGTGAAAGTGGCTGGATTTTGCACTTATTAATGTGTCTGCATGTCTATCTAGATAAGATAGGCAGGATAAATAATTCAGAGATAACAAGAACGGGACCAATGGTTCCAGGGGGATACGGGAGAAGGGGAGGTAGGAAAAAGGAAAGGGGTAGTCGGGGGGAGGTGGGTGGGGAAAACCAACCTGGGGACAAGGGAAAAACAAAATTGAACTAAAATCAATGGAAGGAAGGTCACAGGATGCCTAGTGGGGCTCAATCAAGGGCAATGTAGCAGCAAGGAATTACTAAACCCAAATGGAGGCTGAACATGACGGTGGCACAAGAGGGAAGTAAAAAAGAAATAGAAGAAAGAATCAGGATGCAAAGGACATTTATAGAGGACTAAATACAGGCATGTATATATGTAAATATATATATAATGAGAGGGGAATAGAATATGTATTCATATCTATATGCTAAGAATTAAGGTTGCAGATGGACATTGGGCCTTAACTCAAGTACTCCCATAACACAAGAACACTTTGTTCTAACAATCCGGCATTCTGTGATGCTCACCTTCCCTACACAATCACTGAAGACAAAATGGGTGCATTCACCCTCCCTACACAATCACTGAAGACAAAATGTGTGCATAAGCAAATGTGGTGAGGAAAGCTGGTGGTGCCCGGCTATCAGAAGATATAGTGCCTGGGGTCTTAAAAGCTTGAAGATAAACAAGCGACCATCTCTCTCAGAAGCAACAAAGTCCACACGGAAGAAGCACACCAGCCTGTGTGATCATGAGGTATCAGTGGGATCAGGTAATAGGCATCTAAGACACAGAATAAAACCATACCCAAGGTGAAGGGGGAGTGGGGGAAAGGGCATGGAGTGGAGACCCAATGCCCATCTGTAGATAATTTGACATCCCTTCACAGAGGGGTCACTGGGAAGAGATGAGCCAGTCAGGGTGCAGCACAGCACCAATGAAACACACCACTTTCCTCTAGCTCTTTGGTGCTTCGTTCACCCCACTATCATGACCTCAATTCTCTTACAAGTCGGACTAGAACAGAGCATGCACACTGCTACACACAAGAGCCTGCAACACAGGGAATCCAGGACAGATAAACCCCTCAGGGCCAACAAGGAGGATTAGGGGAGGGTGGAGGGAGAAAGGGGTAATCGATCACAAGGATCAACCTAGAACCCTCTCTCAGGGCTATGAACAATGGAAAGGTGGGTGAGGGGCAATTGAGGACCATGTAAGATATGGAAAAATAATCTATAGCTTATCAAGGTTTGTGAGGGAGGGCGGAGGAGGGAGGGGGAAGAAATCGGGAGCTGATATCAGGGGCTCAATGGGAAGAGAATGCTTTGAAACTGATGATGGCGGCATGTGTGCAGATGTGTCTGCCGCATTGGAGGAATGTATGGATTGTGATAAGAGATGTTAGCACCCCCACTAAAAGTATTTTTTAAAAAGTGAAAGTGAGGGAAACTAGTACATTTGAATCACAAATGAGAAACCACTCCTCAAGGAGATGATGACTGGATTCACAGATATTGTCTCTACTGTGTCAGAGAGCAGAAGTTAGACCTGGGCTTGAGTCTTAGTTGTGCTACATCTTTGTTAGCTTCCATTAAGTCAATTACGTCTCAGGAAAACCTGTGGATACCCTGGTGGATACATCCAACTGAACAAAACGTTGGCTGGTCTTGGGCCATTCTCACTATCTCAGGCTGCCGTCCTCCGTTGCTGTGGCTGCAGTGCCAATCCACCACAGGAAGGGTCCCACTCACCTTCACTGGCCCTCTACTTTACCAAGCATGATGGCTACCCCCACAGTTGATCTCTCCTTAACGACATTTTCAAAGCGAGTTGGACAGTGTTCTCTTGTGATCCCTGTGGGTTTTATTGGTGTGTCTGAGCCTGCAATTCTTTAAGGAAGCAGACTACTACACCCTTTCCCTAGGAGCAGCTGCTAGATTTGAAACCCTGCCCTTTTAGTTAGCAGCCAAGAGCTTTAACCACTGCTCCACCTGGGCTCCCCACTTTCATCTTGCAAAAGAGTTGAA
>NW_022103928.1:17283840-17293310 GCF_000313985.2 Echinops telfairi
ACTATCATGATCCCAATTCTACCTTACAAATCTGGCTAGACCAGAGGATGTACACTGGTACAGATAGCAACTGGAAGCACAGGGAATCCAGGACAGATGACTCCTTCAGGACCAGTGGTGAGAGGGGCAATGCCTCGACAGTGGAGGGAATGTGGGGTGGAAAGGGGGAACTGACTACAAGAATTTACGTATAGCCTCCTCCCTGGGGGATGGACAGCAGAGAAAGGGCGGGGGAGACGTCGGACAGTGTAGCATATGACAAAATAATAGTAATTTGTGAATTATGAAGGGTTCATGAGGGATGAGGGAGTGGGGAGGGAGGGGGAAAAATGAGCAACCGATATTAAGGACTCTGGTGGAAGGCAAGTGTTTTGAGAATGATGATGGCAACAAATGTACATATGTGCTTGACACAATGGATTTGTGTATGGATTGTGATGGGAATTGTACGAGCCTCCAATAAAATGATTTAAAAAAAAAAGGAATGAATAACGGGCAGAGGAGCACATTCTTTGGACGGAGAGTCCCTGCACTGAGGACATTCTTGGCTCAGGGAAGGATGACGTGAAGACACACGTAGATCCAGAGAATACCAGGCCCACAGATGTTGAAAAGAGATCAAGGCCTGATTCCAGAGATGACAGAGAGAGAAAGCCCCCAGCACCAGAATTCTGAAATCAAACTTCCAGTCTCCTCAACCGAGAAAGTGAATTTCTGCTTGTTAAAATCATCCACTTCTGGCATTGCTGTTACAATAGCCCTAGATCACTAAGACAACGCACCAAAGGTTGTGTTAGTGTTTGACTTGAGGAGTAGGGGAAAGGACAGGACTCACATGGATTAAAATGTCACTGAGTGCTAGAGGCATGCATGTTTTTCTTAAGCCCCAGGGTACCAGGGATGTCTGCCCAAATTCTCCCAACGACAATGATCATATGTTCTCTTGATTTTCATTTTCAATCTGGGGGAATTAAATATTTGTGATTTTTTTATCCTGCCAAGGCATAAATAGTAATTGAATCATAACTTATGCTCCATGCTTTATTTAGCTGAATCTATTTGTTTTTCTCAGCTCTGTCAGATTTCTGCCATATTTTCGTTGGTATTTAACATTCAGCTTTTTTGCACTGGGGATTTGGGGGAGTCTCGTCTGCCTGCCTCCTTGGACTGTCATTCTTCTTTAAGCACTGAAGTGATAGGAGGAATTGGAAGATGTGGATGCGTTGAGAAGCAAGATGAATCATGGGCGCTATGTATCTCCTGGGCACCTTATCCAGGTGCAGAGTCTGATTCCATTGGGCCAAGTGGGGCGTCTGCATTTCTAACAAGCTCCCGTGTGATGCTAGATTTGCTAGTCCATGGGCATATTTTGAGAAGCAAGGCCTAACCTATGAGGAAACAGCATTTTCTCAGTCTACTCCTGCCTCCCTTCCCCCCGCACCGTACTCTCCCATATACTGGCATAGTGCTAAGAGTCCCTTTGGTGCCATGGGTGAAGCATTGGGTTGCTAACTAAAAGGGCATCTGTGTGAACCTGCCAGCCACCCCGTGGGAGAAAGACAAGGTAGACTGCTTCTATATAGCAGTTCCACTGCGCACTATAGGGTCGCAATTAGTCAGAATTGACTCCACGGCAGCCAATTTTACTTTATTTTAATTTTGTGGGCACTGTGCAAAGGAGAAAGAGCCCTTGTGGCATGGTGGGTTACGTGGTGTGCTGATCACCTCAAGGTCAGCAGTTCAAACCTACCAGCCGCTTAATGGGGGAAAGATGAAGCTTTCTGCTCCCGTAAAGATTTACAGCCTTGGAAACTCACAGAGGCAGGTCTACTCTGTCCTATAGGGTCGCTATGAGTCAGAATCAACTCAATGGCTGTGGGTTTGGTTTTTGTGGTTTGGTACTAAGGACTTGTATGAATTCATCTCATTTAATTCTCACTATAGACCAGTGTGATATTATTTTACTTAGTTATAAGGTAAGGGAACGGAGGTATACAGAGATAAGTAAATTGTTCACAGACATCCAGCTAACAAGTGGTAGAACCAGGACACAAAACTCAGACTGATTCCAAAGACTGGGCCCTCACTCATCAAGGGCTTCCCTAGATTATGCCTTCCAGGGCAGTGTCAAAGGCACTTTTATACCCCCTGCGGTACCTATTCTAATGTCATTATCATTAATGTAGTTATGAGCAGGTAAAGTAAAAAAAAATCTTTTGTACAAATAGAGAGAAACCAAGCCCACACAACCCCCCCTCCCCATCATTTCTTGTTTAATGAAACCTGTGGAGTTGACTACCTGGGGATTAGGACTGAAATTATCAGGCAAAAATCTAATAATAAGTACTTAGCCAAATTGCACATTTTTAGAATCTTATAATGAGTAATTAGGCACCATTTGACCTAACGTATATTAGAATCTGTTATAATGACTTTTCCTTCTAAGCCATATTGTGTCCTGTTGATGAGGGGGGGAAATAAGCTATTAAAAAGGGAAGGTTCCACATAAGATATTCTTAGCCACAAGGAGGACCGTGATTCCAAACAAATTTGCAGACATTAGCTGCAGATTCAATAATCTTGCACCAGCTTGCCAAACTGCCCCTGTTAAGTGGTGTTCATCACCTCAGTCCATTTTTTATCTTTTCATTCTTACTTTCTCTCTGAAGCCAAGGGCAGCTGCAGGTTAAGCCCCAGGTTGGCTCTGTGTCTCAGGAAGCGCCCTCGCTCACTTCAGGTCTGTCACACAGAATGGAACCTCCTGGAAATTGTCTGGGAAATACCCATTCTGCAAGGATTTTGTCTTGGTGATTCTGAGAGAAGTTGAGAGCCAAGGTAGAAAACTTGGTCAGGTAATGGTGCGTAGTTGAAGTTAAAAAGAAAGCAGCATTTGGAGCAGCCACGACCTTTTAACGTGAGTTAGAAATATGGGAGAATTGAACCTGACACAATTGGAGATGGGTTGTAATTTTGTGATGCAAAAATTACCAAGCGTTGAAAACATCTTTAAGCACAAATCTTTAAAACTATTTTTAAAAAACTTTTTCTTGTCAAGGGGGTGAAGGATTACACAGTAGATCATCAGCTTTGCAGTCAACAATTTACACACATTTTGCTTCGTCTCATTCTTTGCAAGTCCCTCAATGCAACACCGCTCATCCAACCTCCATTCCTCTTTCTATCTTAACCCTCTGGACTTTGTTCTTGGGCAAATGCTGTCCTCCACCTCACTGATTTTTCTGTTCCCCTTATACACATGGCCATTGCTTGACTGAAAACTGAGCCATGGGAGTGGGTTCAGTCCCATACCTGAACGATGTCCGAGGTCCATAAGTAGGCCTGGTCTTCTAATATGATTCCTTTCCGAACAGTTGGCAGTGGGAGCGGGCATCATCTAGTTCTTCTTGGGGGTGTTAGACACTGATGTTCAAGTGGTCCGTTAGTCCACTGGACTAACTGTCTCCCGGTCTACTCAATTTCCAGTTGTCTGTGGGCTCCAGGCAGGAGAGACCAATAGTCATACCTTAGATGGTGATGTCATGCTTCCAAGTCCCTAGTTGTTGCTCACCATTGTAGGATCTAGACCCTTGTCTTGTGGACTAATTTATGCCAACTGACCTTGGTGTAACCTGAATTCAGAGGTCAAGTAACTCATTCTCTCAAGGTGTTTGCATATATCTAGAAAATCAAAGACAATTTCATAATATTGCCCTCTATATGCTCCACTCCATTCATGGGTATATTTGCAGCAAAGGAAGTAAACACTCCGGTTCAAATGTAAACATATATGCATACTCCCATTCTCCATTTACCCTGTTCAGCCTGTGCCAATCTACTCCTTGATCACTATTAATGCAGGATTGTGAGAACCAGTCGTTGAGTCTCCCACAGAGAGTGGCATATCGGACTTGTCTTTCAGGGCCATGCTGTAAGAAAATTATCGATCTTTGAAGACTGGGATGGCTTCCGATCTGGGAGACGCTCTCACGATGGGATCCATGAGTGAGCTGAGGCGGTTTGGGTTGCTGATTCCATGATATCCGCTGGTATATGCAGCGGAATGACTCCATAGGGTTTCCAGGTCTGTGGTCTTTGAAAGCACATTGTCAGCCATGTCACAGTAGATGCTTCTAGGTGCGGGGGGTGTTCAAGCCACCAGCCTTTCAACTCATAGCTTAATGCATAACTGTTGTGCCACCGGGAAATTCTATGGATGCATACTTCTGCGCTGGTGCTTCTTGCTGGGATGGCAGCCAGACTGTCCACAGCTAAGTCAATTTGCTCCCCTTCTTCATGGTTCTTATGTCTCTCTGTGTGTTGTTTTGCTAATTTTATTTTATTATTTTTTTGCTCTCTTGGATGGGGAGATACAGCTGAGCTATATGCCGAAGGCACGTTCCCAGTTATCCCACAGTGTTTGAAAGTTCACTTTGTGAACATTTGCTTTTAGAAGACATACCTCCGTCCTCGCTTTTGCTAAGTTAAAGAGATCTGAAGAGGATATTTCTTTTATGCAAACAGGTGAAGAGTGAAGCTGCTCGTCAACAAGGCGGCAGGAGGCCGTGTGCACCCGCAGCTTGAGTGTGCCGTGGCCACGCTCTGTCCTAGGAACCGCACTGCAACATAGCATCCTGCGGGGGAAGTTAGACAGGCTGTGCCTCTATCAGGTCACTCCTACCTGTAAGTCAGGTGACTCTCGGTTTTGTGTGCTATTCGGTCAGTCATTTTTGGAGGTCTGGGACACCTCCCAATTTTCCTATATAGATTGAAAGTAATTGCATACAGGATGAATGTATGGATTGTGATAAGAGATGTTAGAGCCTCCAATAAAAGTAAGGAAAAAAAAGGAAGAAAGTAATTGCATCCTTTTTACACATCATTCAGGCTTACCCAGGTGACACAGGAGTGCTCTCCTTTGGGATGGGGGACCTGTCCAAGGCAGGCTCATGTGCTGTTGATTTGGAGTAGCTATGGTTTTCATTGTTTGTTTTTTAAATCATGGCTTGGTTTTGCTAACATCTCATTCACTTTCCTACCCCAAACTTTTCAAAATAATATTTCCCCACCTAGCAGCCCCTTGAAGAAATTCAAACAGTCCGTTTGGAATGGAGGTTAGCTGAGTCTGGCTTAATACGTGGTCTTGCTGGCTATTCTCAGAACTACATTGGGAAGGACTTCCTACTATTTTCTCCTCGCTTCAGCTTTTGATCTTCAGAAGAAACACAGCACAGCAGTTCACTGCTAGTGCTCTGAAATGAGTTCCAGACCCACCATCATGAACTCACTGTACAACGTTGCCAAGATTCTGTTTTCATCTCAGTTTTCCCACTTATGAAATGGGAATCTATAACAGTAATCTCTCAAAACTAACGTAAGGATTAGATGAGATGTAACTTACAAGACACTCATTACCATGTGGTAAATACTCAATAAATATTATCTGTTGGTATTATTATTTAAAGAGGGCGCTGGGGGTGTAAAACACAATCGAATGTTAACTCAAAGGTTGGCAGAGGACAGCTCCAGTCAACATTGAGGCCAGAAAACCCTGTGCACCAAAGTCGGAGCGCCATCCAGGAGTGGTTAGCCCAATAGCAGTATTGTTGTTTCCAGGTGAACCCAACACAGGCCAGATTGTTACACAACGAGACTGACTGGTCAAAAACTCATGCTCAAAGCAAATCATGCTACCGGTGGTAGAAGTGAAGCATGTGTAGAAGCGAGACTAAATGTCAACCCATGTGGATAGCGTGATAAAGATCCACTCACTTTTTGAACCATAGACTAAGCTGAATGGTATCTAGTTCTGATGCTGTGCTATTTGAGGCTGATGTTTGAATTTGCATAATGCTTTAATAACTATGCTTCAATAACTTAGAAGCCAAGAAATAGTTGTCTCACTGAATTTCTCCTTTTGAGAACACTTGCACTACATCGTGTACCTGTTTTATTTGTTTTTGAAAATACATACGCATAGATTTCATTGACCTTTTTTTCTGAGATTTACATTAGCCCTTTAATTTTAGACAGGAAGTGCCTTACTTCAGGTTTGTGTATGAGCTAGAGAAGTCTGTAAAGAAGGGTCACAACAGCAGTTTTCTGAGCGACAGTCTAAGTTACCCTGGGGCACTTAATTCCATCTATTTGGCAAAGAAACACGGTGTTTCCTATGGACACTGTTGTGTTTGTGAAGTCACCTGTATTTTGTAAATACATTATATATATACATATATATAGAAAGGAAAGTTTCTCATTACTTTTTTCCCCCCAAGAAAAGCAGGGTATTCTCAAAACTGTGCATTCTATTCCAAGCAAGTTTTGAGTAAATTTGTTTAAAAAAACATAATGAGAAACTTTCTTTTTTAAAATATTCACTGGTATCTTTGTTTCTCAATATGAAATGGTTGTGAAAATTAATTTCATCATAGCCATTAGAGCTTCTAACTCTATTGGACCAATAGCTTTTTATAAGCACAGATGAGAAAAATTGTCAAATGAAGATTCAAAGTTAATTTTTAATACCTTTAAAATGGAAGTGACTTTCCCCTAAACGCTTGGTGTTCAAAAGTAAAACAAACACCAGAATGTCCTGTCTTAAAATGACAGGTGATAGTTTCTTTTGCAACTAGATATAAGGAACCAACGAAAGTAGAACTTAGAAATACTATGGTCTGCATACTTCAGGTGGGATCTATGAAGATGAACCAGACAATTAAAAACAAAACAGAAAGCTCCTAGAGAAACAAATACTCAGTAAACATGACTTCTCATTCATCGAGTCACTAGCGAGTATTCTTTTAGACATCGGAATTGTGATCATTGCCACCTGAACTGTGGTGGTGGTGGTGAAGAACAATGAGAATATCATGCACTGCCCAAAGACAAAGAGATCTGTCTTGGAGGAAGTACCGCCAGAATGCCCCTTAGAGGCAAAGATGGAAAGAATTCGTCTCACATACTTTGGACCAGTTATCAGGAGAGACCTGGCCCTGGGGCAGGACATCATGATTGGTGAACTAGAGGGGCAGGAAAAGAGGAAGGTCCTTTGCGAGAGGGATGGACACAATGGCTGCAACAATGGGCTCAAACATAAGACCAATTGTGAGGATGTCTCATGATATGACATATTTCGTTCTATTGTAAATAGGGTCACTATGCGTCAGACCATCTGATGGCACCTAACAGTCGCCACCACCACCACGAGTTGACTCCAACTCAGGGCAATGCCATGTGTGTCGGAGGAGAACTGTACTCCAAGAGTAGAACTTGACACCACAGGGTTTTCCAGGGCCAGTGTTTCAGAAGTAGTTCCCTAGACCCCTCTGGCTGGATTTGATTTCCAACTTGCCTGTTAACTATTTGTACAATCCCTGGGCTCACATGGGAATATGTTACTGTTGTGTGTCTTCTAGTGGTTTCTGATTTATGGCAGGCGCTTAGGCAGAGTAGAACTGCCCCATAGTTTTCTAGGCTGAAATCTTAAACAAGCAGACCACTAGGCATTTTCTCCCCTGGAGGAGCTGGTAGGTACCAACAACCTCTTTCCATTTAGTAGCCAAGCACGTACCCCACGCTCTGCCAGGGTTCCTCTGGGGATTACAGTAGTAGACAGAAATGGAAAAAGAGCCTTGCTCTGGTGGAATGTACATTCTTGTGCAGGAGACAGACAATGAAGGTAGGCAAAGGATGTAGTGGTTCGGATAGTGGTTAAGTGCTATGAAGAACAAATTATGCTTGGAAGCAGACTTTAAACCAGGTGTGCTGAGGGTGTGTGTGTGTGTGTGTGTGTGTGTGTGTGTAAATTGTAGGTGCAGTGACTAGGAGAGCTTTCTTAAGGGGGTGGGTTTTGAATAAAACCCAGAAAAGCCAGTCATGAGGATCTGTGGGGAAGAGCCTTCCAGAAACCTGTGTAAATGCTCTGAGTTGGGAAAGAGCTTGATGGGCTCCGGGATCTAGAAAAAGGAAGGTCTTCATTTATGTGGTTGAATTTTCTGGGTCTGTTGTCTCTTCACATTTTTAAGGTCCAAGGTTCTTTTTAGAATGTGATGACAAATGTGCACATTACGCCCCCAGAGAAATTGGATTTGGGGAAAGGAAGAAAGGACCGTGGCAGAATGTGGTCCTGTTTTACAGAAGAGGTCACAATAGCCTGGATAAGGGGAGTAACACTTCTATTTAAGAAGGGCGCATAATGAAATGGATTTAGTGGGATTTGGTGAGGGATTTGATTAAGAAAGGGAAAAAAAACATGCCCTAGAAAACATCCAGGTTTCTGACTTTAACAACTGGGAAGATCGCAGTTCTATTTATTGGGGACCCAACTCTGAGAATGAGTTATTTCAAAAGACACCCCAGCAGCAGCTTCTGCAGGCCAAGTCTGTCGGTTTGGTTGACCTGCCTTGAAGAACTTAGGCGTGTAAGCTGGTCATGCTTTTGGCTGTTTATTCTGGAGACACACCTCTGTTTACCCAGTTGAAACCATACACATAGAAAGTCCCACAGTACTTCCAACTCTTCTTAGAGGTGATTCATGAAACATCTCATTTATTCATT
Organism: Echinops telfairi; assembly: GCF_000313985.2. Lineage (NCBI taxonomy): Eukaryota > Metazoa > Chordata > Mammalia > Afrosoricida > Tenrecidae > Echinops > Echinops telfairi. The sequence continues at coordinate 17,292,394 of NW_022103928.1, forward strand.
TCACAATCGTTTACATGGGAGACCTACCAATGGCCAAAACCACCATCTTGAGGGCTTTTCCCTCCTCTTTGAGAGTTCTGTTATCCCTGAAAGAAGAGAATCCTTGATTGAATAGCTTGTCTCCCCATTAATCTTCCCCGTCCCCATTCTCTTGTACATTTATCACCTTGTCTAAATTGCAGATTCACACAAGGGTGTCCTCCTGACTCTTCCAATTTAACAAGCCTGAAGAAGTAGCTCAGTCATCACATTTACTTCTGCATCTGGGAGTATCTGCTTGACTAGAGACATCATATTTCATGCTATCTGAAACATGAAGAGCTTTATCCTACACCCCCCCGCCCCTCCTTCAGGATAGAGTAAGGTGGTAAATACTAGCCCTGGATCAGACTAATCTGGTTTGACAGCTGACTTGGCCACTTACCAGCTTGGCCCTCCCTTGTGGCCTCGGGTTCAGGGAGCTTAGTAACCCTCAAGCCAGGGATGTCTGTAATTCGATGCTTTCCAGCCCAAAGCCAAGTGTAGTAGTTGCTACTTACTGTGGGCCTCACCTAGTGTGGAAATAAAAATATTAAACTCTAAGGATTTCTGTGAGCTTTCAATGAGCCAAAGCCTGGGAAGCCTTTGGTCTGGTGCCTGACACAGTGAATCCTCCAGAAAGACTCTGACTGCCCTCTCTCTCTTCAAACAACTGAAAATTGATTGTTAATTGTTAACAAAAGTTTTTAGAAACAGATGTGTTTATACCCCTTTCCCACTTTGAACTTCCAATTACACAGAGTAGTGCACTGGAATTAATCCTACCTCTTAAAATCCTCCAAAGTTAGGCCACCTCCCCTATATCCTCATATCCTAAATCTTTACCCTTAATACACACCCCACACTTTCCCACTCTTATACATTCTCTATACCAGGCG
>NW_022103928.1:17294047-17306467 GCF_000313985.2 Echinops telfairi
TAGTTCATAATGATTTCCCAGTAACTGTTTGTTGAATTCAATTAAGAAGATTTCAGTCTCTAAGATCAGAATGTAAACATGCAAACCACACTTGCACTTAAGCATTGCATTTACCCAACCACCTGCTACTCCCTGTTCACAGTTTACCTTACAAGGGAGTGTGAGAATTGTATTTGCATAGCCATCTGTTTTACAAATTGCCAGCAAGCCTGGATTTGTGTCTTCCCTTCACAACACCTTACAACTAATTCCTCTCACCAGTGTTTGCAGGGAGACGTGCCACCTCACAGTTTAGACCAGAGATTACAAACTGACTCAACCAGTTTGACTATCTTAAACCCCAAACCCAAACAAACCATTACCATGGGATTCTAATTCCTCGTAACTCTACAAGATGAGGCAGAACTGCCTCCTAGGGCTTCCAAGGCTGAGTCTTTTTCCCACAGAGAGACTTCTTGGCTCACCAATGTTTCAGTTAGCACCTAGCAGTTTAGCCACCGTTCCATGAGTAAAGAAGACAGCCTAGGAAGCTCGATGGGGTACCTCTACTTTCTCACAGAGTCACTGTGAGTTAGAATCAACTCAATGCAACAACAACCCCAAACCAACAAGATGTGACTCATGTGGAAATGGATGGCAAAAGGTCAGAGGGTTTACCACAGATTGGAATGAAGATTTGCACAGCACATTTGCTATGCATGGAACACCGTGGTCTGGCTTGACACACTGTTTAGCAGAATGATGGTAATGGCTTTGAGAAAACCAGACAGCTGCTTCATAAGACTTTGAAAATCATTCCAACTGAGAATTCCCTTCCTAACTCTGGGTGAAGGAAATGGCCAAGAACTTTTCTAAAATTAGCACCAATTCCCTTATCCTTATACAAAGTACCATCTGGTGTTTGCTCATGTCATTGCAGAAAGCCAACTGGAATTAACCCATTAATCCAGTGCCATTGAGCTGACTCCAACTCACTAAGGTCCTGGTTTCTGAGCCTATACATTTGTACCAGTCTCATCTTTCTCCTGCAGAGCTTCAGGTGGGCTTGAACCACCAACCTTGTGGTGAGCAGTCCAATGCTTACCTGACAGCACCACCAAGGCTCCTTGCATAGAAGATATGTAATGTCAGTAATATTTTCTTCTGAAACATCTGATTGATATCGAGCACACACATACAATATTGCGGAATCTTTATATCTATACAAGAAAGATGAGTCCATTGATCTGATGTTGAGCAGGATCTTGACACTAGTCTAAGAAAAGGCAGTACAAAACCATGGAAGAGAACTCACATAAGAGAGAAACCTGCCATGAAGGGAAACTCACTGGGCGTTGATGAGACAGGGTTCTGAACAGAGAGCAGAAGCAGCGTGGCAAGCATCTTCTCAAAGGTGGAAAACTTTTGAGGCCCAGGGTGTGGGGGCAGGGGCGGGCAGGAAGCAGTTCAAAGTCCACTTTGACAATATATTGCAAAAATTGGCTGGGGATTTCTATGCAGTAATAGTTGTGCCAGATGTGGACATCACCCCTTAAAGTTAAAACCCTGTGTAATGTTGTAGATGCTGATGCTTGCCCAGGGAGCCCTAAAGGTGTAAGAGATGTTGTCATAGGAGATTGAAACTTGTACCTTTCCTATAGTCTCCGATAGTTATTAACCTAGTCTTTATCTCCTGATAACCTGTTTCTATTGAGCCCTTTCCTCCCAGGGACCGTGTCCTGCCACAGCAGATTATAACCAGATCTGGCCCACTAACCATAGGCAGAGAGAACAGTTGCAGCCTACAGATGAATGGATAAATGGAATGTGGCCCATAATACAATGGTAAAGAGCACTGAAGTACTGATACATACGACAACATGCATGAACTTTGAAAACACTATGCTGCGTAAAATAAGTGCGTTACAGAGACCAGAACACAAATCAGACTCACTGCTGTTGAGTCGATTCGTACTCACAGCAATCCTGCAGGGCAGGATGGAACAGCTCCTGTAGGCTTCTGAGATTGTAACTGTTTATGGCAGCATAAAGCCACAACTTTCTTCCACCACAAAGAGACAAAGAGTGAATAATCCCACTTATGTAAAATGTCTACACTAGATAAAGTGTGATAGACCAAGGTTACACTTGTGGTTCCCTGGGCAGGTGAGAGGTAGAGAGGCTCAATGCTTAGGGACACAGCTTCTGTTAAGGGTGATGAAAACATTGGGAGGTGGATGGGGTGATAACGGCACAGGGTGCTCAACAGTACTAATGCTATTGAATTGTACATGTGAAGAATGTTGAGATGTAAATGTCATTTTATATATTTACCATATATGAGGGGGTACCACCCACCCCAAGTGGAATTTTTTTCAAAGATATGTATTTAAATTTTTTTACAAAACAACCTTACCACCTTCAAAGTACTCTCCATTATACTTAATACATTTGTCAAATCTGAGATTACATCCTTGGAAACATTTTTCAAACATCTGTTCGGATGGTTGACAGCGTTCTCTTGTGCTTTCTTTGGTCTCCTCTTCTGAGTAGTCAAATCGCTGTCCTTTCATGTCCCTCTTCATTCAAGGAAACAGAAAAGTTGCATGGAATAAGGTCAGGTGAGTAAGGTGCGTGGGGCAAGAGAGGCATGCTGGGATTTTTTTTGCTCCAAAACTGGCACACTGAGATGGCTGCATGAATAGGCGCATTGTTGTGGTGGCAAAACCAGTCCCTTGTCTGTCACATATCAGACCTTTTTTTGTTGCACACTGTTAGGCAATCTTTTCAGAACCTCTCAATAGAGAGCTTGATTGACAGTCTGACCTGGTGGAACGAACTCCAAATGCACTATCCCCCTCACATCCAAAAAACAAATGAGCATCGTCTTGATCTTTGATTTCACTTGACAAGTTTTTTGGGGATAGATGACAATGGCATCTTCCACTGGCTTGATTGATATTTGCTTTGGGGGTGGTGGTCATAAGAATAGCACTATCTTTTGTCACCAGTAATGACCTTGGAACAAAAGGCTGGGTCACCTCAGAGAGCTGTTCTTTCAAAGCACAGCATATTTCCACGAGACTCCCTTTTTCTGGTCAGTCAGAACCTGAGGCACAAATTTCGCAGCAACTCTTCTCATTCCCAAATATTCCATGAAGATGATCTAAACCAAGCTCCAAGATATTCCAGATAACTTCCTCACTTCTTCAATGGTCCATTGTTGGTCTTTGAGCACAGGTGCATGAATTTTGTCCACATTTTCATCCATCTGGGAAGTTGATGGATGTCCAAAACAAGGTTTGTCATCAATCAACATTTCACCTTTTTAGAAAACAAGAAAACCACTCATACACTTGAGTTTTTCCAATAGCATTGTCCTTGTAAGTTGTGTTCAACATTACAACGCTTTCTGTGGCATTTTCCCTGAGCTGGAAACACAATTCCACAACTGCATGCTGTTTGTTTAAATCAGCTGTGATAGGGAGATTTATTGTGCCAACCTGGCTAATGAACACATGTGGGATTCAATAAAGGGCAGTTTAATTGAAGGGTGGAGAGATAAATGGCTTGGCGAGCCTTGCCTTTCTTGTGTCTTGCGCTTTGATGATCAGACCAGTATGCAGCTGCCTTAGCTGGATCTCTGCCTCAACTTGCAAGCTACACTACCAGTGGGACACCCAACCCGTAGACTGTGTTGCTGTAGTTTGAGGTTCCTTCAAGACCTGCTCACCATGCTACTGGAGCTATACATTGCTTAAGCTGAGGACTGTCAGACCCTGTCATCTGGCTGTTGGTGACCTGCCTTGCTGTTTGCTGCCTGTGGCCAGATTGCCTGAATGGCGCTACAGAGGACTCAGCTGTCTGCTTCCTTGACTTGCACCCGGGGGTCTGCATGACTTGAAGGACTGCTAGTGTATTAGCTGTCTCACAGAAGTGAGTAGCACTGAGCCATTTGTACTCTTCTATAGACTAATTAGCTTTTAAAAAACTAATTAGCTTTTTATTTCTTGTTATCTATCTATCTATCTATCTATCTATCTATCTATCTATCTATCATCTATCATCTATCTAAAATCATGTGTCCTAGTCTTGTTTCTCTAGAGAACCCTATCTAACACAATTGGTACCAAGAGTGGGGTAGATATAGCATTATCAGTGCTGTTAAGCCTAACCAGACTGGAGAGCCAATTTAAGAAGTATATATTTATGATCAAGAGAACCCTAACACATTAACCATCACAATAAATGAGGTTCAAATGAAACTGCTTTCATGAAAAAATTCACTGTGACCAGAGAGAACCTTCCCAAGTGATGCCACTGGGTGCACTAACTCAGAGTAAGTTGCTTGATGCTCACCTAGCAGGAAAATATTGCGTACTATGAAAGCTCTGCCCAGTGGAGCTTGTTTCTTTCTTTCTTTTTTTTGGTGGTGGGGGAGGTGGATACACCCTTGTGTGTGTGTGTGTGTGTGTGTGTGTGGCATATATTTATATATTTATGTATATATTTACTATATATATGGTAAAGACCCCTTCCATACACAAAAAGTGCATCAGTTTAGATGATAAACTACAAATTACATAAAGTATCTCCTATCTGACTGCCTTGAATACCAGCCATGATTTCTCCACAGTGTTTAGTCTTACTTGTCTTTCTCTATTTTGAGTTTGTGTATTCCCTGGAGTTTGGGATATCATCTTCATTAATTTATCCAACATTGTGTGTTGAGTTATATATTGTACTTTTTAGGGACTGGGACACAACAAATAAGGAATGGCTTCTGTCATTTTACAGTAGAGTGGGAGAAGCTGATAGGTTACCAAACAGTTATAAGGCAGAGAGGTAAGGACTTTAATAGGATACCTCTACCCTGTCACTCTTGATATTTTAAACCTGGTACTTCTTTGTTTAGTAGCATCACTGGCCTCTATCTACTCGATGCCAGTAGCACACCCACCCTTGTTCAGTGGTGACAAGCAAACATGCCTCAGACAATGCCAGACACCCCCACCCCCAGATGAAAACTACTGCCTACGTACAGGCTGGGTGGAGCATCATGGATGAACACCTGAGCCAGACTTGGACAGAGTCTTATTACTCTTTCATCCTGAGAACCTAGTTGATGCTTAATCAATGCTTGATGGGTAAATAAAATGCATAATAATCACGCCACTCTTTAGGATTCATTTAGAATGAAATGCAGTAAACCAGGAGGAAGCTTAAATATGAGACTTTAGGCAAAACTTGGCAAATGAATTGACTGAATCATTGATCTCCACATGGCTCTCAGTAACACCTTCTCTGTAGCCCTAATGGGACTTCCCTCCTAAATATCATAGGGCAGCTTGACTCGCAGTGCTTTCCCTGTTAATAAACACAGGTTGTCAAGCACTTTAGCAAATGCCAGGTGCAAGTAAATGTTAAATAGTCATTATAGAGCCACATAAATATTTTAGATTCCATTATCCACAGCAGGGAATGGGCCCAGATTTTAAGAGGAAACAAAACCAAACCAAGACACCCTGACATTCAACTAAGGTGCTGCCCACTAATGCACCCACCTAGTTGTTTGAAACTCAGTGCACTTTTCAAGGAAATGCCCCATGGAGGAGCGATTTTGCAGAAGAGAGTTAAATATGTCCAACTTTGGGGGAGTCATCTTGTCCCTAAATTGACTATTGTCTCAATGTAAATGATGACAAGAAAATTCTCAGCACATCCCACATAGTTCTTCCAGACCTTCCTCTGCTCTGAACCAGGCTGACAGAATAATAATAGGATGGCAGAGCTGCCTGGTGAGGGGAACTGGACCCACCAGTTGGCCTTCATGGATGTGAACCCACCGAGCTATAATGCTGTGAACAGGCTGTGTGACCTGACCTTGAGCGAGTGACAACTTCTCTGGGACTTCAGTGTTGAAAGAAGAGGTCATAGAAAATGATGATTTTAACACTGCTGGCAGCATTGGCTGTAATTGATTTGCAGTTTTAACTCTTTAAAGATTCATGGAATTGAGAGGTTCCAGTATTCTTTTTTATTTGGGGGTCAAGGGAACTACCACATGAAAACCAGCCCCCCCACCCACTCCCCTGATATCATAATAGGCTTCTTGAGGGTGATGGAATCTTACAGCAGAGTTTTGATGTTTGTGCCCTAAAAAGGAGACAGGTGGGAATTGCCTGTACAGTCTGAGCTAATTCTCACCACTCCCTTTACCTGGCTTGTCACGTATTGACCGTTATAGGGGAAGCCCTGGGCTTTCGGTTAACAAATGAGTGGGGGTTTCTCTGAAATCCCTTTCATTTTGTAATCACTACTAATGCACGTAGACTTACTTGTTTACTTGCTGATATTATTTAGAGATTGCAATTCATAATATGATTTCTTTTCCTGATAGATCATTTGTCCCCTTAATTACTAAACTATAACATCTTAGCTGACCCCCAAAAGATTAATTTTATCAGCAACACTCTTAAAGCACACACAGAACCCAGCAGGGTGGCTGCGACTTTGTTTTTTCTTGGCTGTTAAACTTTTTTTTTCTCTTAAACCAACTTCTCCCTCCTTTAATTCCTCCAGGAAGTGTCTCATTCTCAGTACTTATTAAAAATGGAAACGCTTTCCTGGGAGGCTTCTGGAGGTCTAAGTTCATAAAGTGAATCTGCATAGAAGCTGCAGAATACCAAGTTTTCATAATTACATCTTTTCATGCATACAGTACCTGGAGTGAGTCAGCTCTGATTTGACTGATTTAATATAACCTTTCTAATTTAAAGCTATCCCTCCCCTCCTACTTAGCTGTTGTTCAATTTTAGATGGCACAACCCGGGTCCTATTTTCCACTTTCATGGTCCATCAAGGATTCGGTATTTCTAAACAAGAGCAATGAGATAGCAGTTAATTTCTGACCTCTTTTACTAATTCAAGAGCTTTGGCCAAGGAAATAATTTCTGTTGAGGAGAGATAAACTATTAAATGAGAGGGCAACAGAGAACGGACAGACTCAGGCTTAGGTTACTCTGCTTCGAACAATGCCTTCGAGTCAACGGGCATCCGTCTTTGTTACAAGCCTAATGCTAAGACCGAAGACTTTGAATAACCTCGTAGCAAGAGGTAACTATGAGGGCATACAAAAAAAAAGCGTATAAGTGGAATTTTGGTGGAACTGAAAGCCGGTTGGCTTAATAGGTGGAAAGAACAATTGGAGAGGTTTTAAGTTGAATGGCAACTGAACATGCCACTTGCTCTTCTCTCCCGGGACTCAGGTAGCAGGAAGGACACTCAGCTATGTGATGGATTTAAGTGGAAAGTCTGGTCAATGTGAGGTCTGAATTCTTGTTAAAGGGCCAGGCCCCTTCTCTGTGTTGGCTTCTGTCTTAATTCATGCTGATCTTTTAGAGATATTAAAACCTGTTAAACTTTCAAGAAGCTTATTTTCCAGAATAGGAAACTGACACATTTGCAGCATAATTCCTTCCTTAATGTCAGCAGGTTTTGTTGGATAATACTGGATCTGGAAGGAGACATCCACAGGGCAATTTGTCCAGTCAGCTTCCTTTAGGAAAACTTTCACCTGCTTTAGGGACATGAGCTGACCTAACCACGACTCACCTACCTCAAAATACTTTTCATATATAGTTTGTCATCACCTTCCTCGACGAAAAGAAGAATATAAAGTCTTGGCGGATTAGTTTTGCTTTCTTAGGTATGGTAGGAGAAGCAGTTCCTCTGCTCTTACAGGCAATTGGAAGCATTCTGAATTTAAAGCAGATTATTAGTGGATACTCCACTTCTCTTTGGGAGAAATACATAGTGAATCTTGAAAAAGATGGTCCCTATTCAAGACTAATTCTTTCTTATTTGATACTTATTTTTTACCATGTAATGGCTCACAACTGGAACAAAGATAGTTGTTAGTAGCCACTGGAAGTTTCCGAATTTGAATTTATCTCGATGAGCTCCATAAGTGCTAATCATAAAACCTTTTAAAATTGATGAGTAGACATGAAGGCCAAGTCTCACATTCTCAGAGGGAAATAGCAGGAATGTGCTGTGTACTAGCGTTTGATTCCACTTCCCTCTTGAAAACTGAGCAGTGAGAACAAAGAGCAGGACAGAGGGACTGGAAGACCCTCTGGTTAGGCAGAGTCACTGTGCATTGAGGTATGCATCGTGTCTGAAGTCGATGACAAGGAGCAGAGCCCCACATTTTGAAACTGTAAGCTCAGGATTTTTGACATGAGACATTGCTTCAATAGCGTTGATGTTTACGGTATTTTTAAAACCCTGATGTTTGAAGTGCAGCAGTCCCAATGGACACCTCTAATGTCCTGGGACTAGAATATGGATAATGTAGAGTCTATGTTTGGGGGAAGTTCTTTGCTCTGTTTCTCTTTGAATGTATGCTTGTTGCATGTATCTAGTAGTAATTATAGTTTGGGGCATGCAGTAGGATCTCAATAAATGGGTGTTGAATGACTGATTGTAATTCAGGCACAGTCCTTGATAACCTGCCTGGACAGTCATCACTTTTGTTCTTAATACTTTCTGACTGTAGGAAACCATAAATGTGTTAGAAAGAATCCTTGTCCTAGCAACTTGCATCTTAAAAGTCTGTGAATGGACACATAAGGCACAGCCATTGGCCGCTCCCTCTCTAGAGGAAAGAATAGTGAAGAAAACTGAAGGTAAGTGGAAGTCATTAGTCCAATGGACCACATGGACAGCAGGACCCATGACTGCGCACAGAGCTAGATACTGTCGGGTACCACAACCAACGGCTCCGAAAGGAATCACATTAAACGGTTCTGGATAGAGGGAGAGAACCATGTGAAGCAACATGTAAAATCATTTAAAAAAATAAAAGATAGGGACTTGTGGAACCTCTCAAGACTATCACCCTTAGTCATCTTCAAATCTGGACATGTGCTCACCACAGTGGCTTAATTTTCAATCAAGCAACAAGGGGCCTGATAGGAGAACAATGGCATTAGGGAGGTACACTCCTCTTAGAATAATCAACCATTTGAAATCAAATGGGCAGCATTTACCCAAGGACAACCTGCAGAAGGGTTCAGAAAGGAGGGATGTAAACAGAAAACATAGGGAGGAAGAAGGATAAACAATATTACATTATGAGGATCGCAATCAATGGCATGAAACGGAATGTGTATTAATTACTGAATGGAAAACAGATCTGCTCTGTAAACCTTCACCTAATTCACTATAAAAAGTTAAGAATAAAGAAAGCTAAAAAAAAAAAGAAGAAGTAGTCTTTGAACACTTACTATATCGTAGGGAGCAACAGTTAAAATTACAGCTACCTAAAACACAAGATAGTAATGCTTTTCATACAAAGAAAAGATTTTCATAAGAGCTATGGAGACTGTGGTGGTTGGGTTCATCTGTCTTTGGGACAAAGATGTGGATGGTGAAGAAACAATTCATGGAAGAGATGGCATTTGATCTTGGGCTTGGAGATTGGGTCAAATTTTGCGAGGTTTGGATGGGAGGCGAGGAAGGCCTTCCAGGTGGTAGGAAGGAATTCAATAACTAGATAGAGAGTATGGTTAGCTAGTTGCTCTGGGGTCATTCTGACTTGTGGTTACCCTATGTGTTTCAGAGTAGAAGTGTTTTAGATAGCTATAATCTTTCTATAATAAGTTTTTATAGCAAATGAGGTGAAGGTTTATAGAGCAGATCATTAATTTTACATTCAACTAGCCATACACATTTTGTTTCACTTCATCTACTGCAACCCCCTCAATGTCCCATGGCTTGGATCATTCATTCCCTGGGTTTTCTGTTCTCATTTCTTCTTCTTTCTTAGCACTCTGAACTTTCTCCTTGGGGAAATGCTGCTCTTTTTATCTCCAATGCTTGATTAGTCTAATATGGGGGTGAGTACCTTTCCAGACCTGAAGAGTGACTAAGGACCATTGTCTCAAGCTCCACAAGTCTCTATCTGACCAGTGAGCCTGGCGTCTTTTGTAAGTTTGAGTTTTGCTGTACATTTTTCTCTCATTATGTCCAGGCCTTTTTACTAGGACCCCTTTCAGAGCAGTTGGTAGCATTAACCAGGCACCATCTAGTTTTTCTGGTCTCTGGGATCTGGAGGCTGAGGTTCAGGTGTTCCATTAGTCTCCTGGACTAATTGTTTTCATATGTCTCTTGATTGTTTTCACTCTTCTTTGCTCCAGACAAAGAAAAACCTATAGGTGCACCTTAGAGGGCTGCTGACAATTTTTAAGAAACCAGTGACTACTCACAAAAGATGCATGTCTTTGTGAATTATGACGTATTACTAGACATTACTGTACCCTGAGACGATGGTCTGGATTCCCCAGGTCCAGGGACTCATCCCCTTGAGGCGTATGGTTGTGCTCAAAATGGTTTCACTACTTTCCCCCTTGTATACTCCACCACATTCATGGACATATTTGTAGCAAAGGTAAATATGAACCTACAAATGTCCTCTGTCAAATTTATATACATTTGTAGCTATATTTCCACTCTCCCTTCTACACCCATGCAGCCTGAGTGTGTATCTTAAGGATTGCCAAGCAATGGATTGGCAATCGATTTAAACCCCCAACCTGTTGGTTAGTAACTGAGAGCAAACCTTTTGCACTACCATCCAGGCTCCTTAGAACATGATAAGTCATCAATCCAGTGTGGCTAAGAATGGAACACAAGGGATGTTACTTTGAGGAACCAAGCCAGGGTATTTTTAATTGTCTTATATGTATGTAAAAGTTGGACATTTAATAAGGAAGGCTGAATAAAAATTGATCCACTTGAATCATAGTATTGGCAAAGAGTATTGAAAATACCATGGTCTGCCCAAAGAATAAACACATCTGTCTTGAAGGAGGTGCAGCCAGAATGCCCCTTAGAGACAAGGGTGGTGAGACATGGTCTCACGTGCTTTGGCAAGTTCTAAGGAGAGATCACTCCCTGGATTATAATATTATGCTTAGTAAGTGGAAGGGCAGCAAAAAAGAGGAAGGGCCTCAGCAAGATGAATTGACACAGTGTCTTCAATAGTGGGCTCCAACATAGGGACACTGTGACGATGGCTCAGGACCAGGAGGTGCTTTGTTCTGTGGTACACTGGGTTGCTATGAGCTGGGACCATGTCAACACCACCCAACAACCGCAAGAGATGGGAGGAGAAGGCTCTCAAGGGTTGGTGAGGGGTCATGTCTTCGGAGGTCCTGGAACACTGGCATAAGGAAAGAGTCTCGATTCTGTGAGGCACAGAGGGTGAATGGCATACAAACAGCTGCATTTGGAGGGATGGTTTGGAAGAATTGGTGAAAGGAGGTGGGAGACCAATTTCACTACTACCTTCAGCTGACACCTCCACTATACCAGTCCTTAAGGGGTGAGGATTTCATCAACTCCAGGATGGGCTTCTGGGCAAGTGGAGCTCCTAATCTAGCACAAAATCATCAAATATATTTTGAAGTGTTTGTATTTGATTCCCGTCTTGCATCAATAATTTACAGAGTCAGTGCATAAAGGTCCAGGGAGGACTGTGGGAGATAGCTTAATTGGAGGCTTGAAAGGAGCCCCCAGATTCATGCTGCAAGCAGGTTGGAATTAAGACCCCCACTGATCTAGCTGCTCCCTGACCATCTGGTGGGCTGCTTCATACAAAACGGCAGGCATTTTAGACACCTCCCCAGGATGAAACGCATCAAGCATTCTGCTATTTAAAACATAACCACATGGTATTTCCACTTGTTTATTTTCTTCCATTTCTGTCTAGAGGCACTGTTAATGGTCTTGAACTTCAGGCACTGAGTCTCAGGGAGAAAGGGCAACACCAAAGCTAAGGGCCTGCAGAGCCCACGGTGATGTTGCCAGTCAGCGGAGGCCTATCCCTGGGATTCCTCTGTGGTAATTAAAGGCTGAATTTCTGCATACTCCAACATGACTGGAATTGAATTTTTGATGTCCCCTTAGTCTCTTGTACGGTCCCTGGTGGCGCAGTGGGTTAGGTCTCAGGTTGCTAACTGCCAGAAGAGAGGTGGCTCACAGCCAGCAGCTGCTCTCTGGGTGACGTTGAGGCTCACTGCTCCCATAAAGCTCTTCGACCTCAGGAATGCTATGGAGGGTTGTCAGGAATCCTAATCGACTGGACTGCTGAGGGTATGGGGAATTCAGTATCTCAGAGAAGCTCTGCTGGGGCAGTGGTTAGGTGCTCTGCGGCTCACTGAAAGGTCAGTGGTTGGAACTCACGTTCTCTCCTCAGCAGAGATATGCAGCAATTTGCACCTAGAAAGATTACAGCCTTGGAAACCCACAGGGCAGATATAATATGTCCTTATAAAGTTGCTATGAGTCAGAATCAAATCAATGGCAGTGAATATGGATTTGAATCTCAAGTTTCAAAGCAAATATTTTGGTAGCAGCTTCCTTAAACTAACTTCC
>NW_022103928.1:17307226-17309988 GCF_000313985.2 Echinops telfairi
AGATGACACAATCCTGCTTACTGAAAGCAAGGAGGCCTCAAAGCACTTGCTGCTGAAGATCAAGGAGCACAGCCTTCAATATAGATTACAACTTAGTGGAAAGAAAACAAAAATCCTCACAATTGAACCAATAGGTAACCTCATGATCAACAGAAAAACATGGAAGCTGTCAAGGATTTTATCTTGCTCTGATCCACAGTTAATGCTCATGGAAGTAGCAGTCAAGAGATCAAGCGACATATTATATTGGGTAAATGTGCTTCACAAGACCCCCGTAAAGTGTTGCAGAGCTAAGGGGTCACTCTGAGGACTAAGGTGCTCCTGCCCCCAGTCATGATATTTTCAATCACTTCATATGCAGGCCAAAGTTGCATGCTGAATATACTGAAGAAGAATCAAAGTGTTTGAAATGTGGTGCTGACAAAGAATATCGACAGCATCAGGGGCTGCCAAAAGAACAAACAGATCCCTGTTGCAAGAAGTACAGCCAGAATGCTCCTCTTAGGAGCAAGGAAGGTGAGACTTCTTCTCATGTACGTAGGGCATATAGTTATCAAGGGTGCCTGCGTCCTGGGAAAGGACACCATGCTTGGTAAAAGTAGAGGGGAGCCAAAAGAAAAGGGAGGCCCTCAAAGCTAGATGGACATAGTGTTTGCAACCACGGGTTCAAACATAACAAGTATGAGGATGACACAAGACTAATCACCGCTCTTAATCAATCCGTTAGACATTTCAGACCACGGAGCAAGATTCAACGTTGCAGGTCCCCAAGAGGTCACTACGTTTAAGATGCTCTGGTTAGCCCAAGGCCAAGTTCTCAGTTGTCAGTAATTTTCTCTAACCATCCATCACCACAGCGGTTCTCAAACTGTGGGTTGTGACCCCTTTGGGGGTCAAATGACCCTTTCACAGGGGCTGCTTGATTCATAACAGTAGCAAACTTACAGTTATGAAGTAGCAACGAAAATAATTTTATGGTTGTGGGTTACCAGCACATGAGCTGTATGAAAGGCTGCCGCATCAGGAAGGTTGAGAACCACTGCGTCCCAGGGATCTAAGCTGCTCCTCATCTTGAGCCCCTTCTTTCTTGAGGTTCAAAGCACTTCTTTGTGGGGTCCTGCTAATAAGGGATGTAAATGAATATGCCTATCAGGGAGAAAGCTAGGAGGGATGCAGAAAAAAGATCAGATCTGGACTTGGTGCCAGTGATCTGAAAGTCTAATGAACTGTGGACGTGCGAGCAAGACATCCTTCAACTGTGAAAGCCCAGTGAGCCCTGAGCACTGGGTCTGAGTGTGTGCCTGCTCTGGAAACACAGACAGACGCTTAACAAGCAGCACGGAGATTTTTGCCACCGTAGATAGTCGGTGGACAAGTCTTCAGCAATGTACAATCTAGGAGGAGAAGTCAGTCTGAGGCTGTTTTCTCAGCGGAATGCCCCCACACAATCAGATTTCCCACATTGCTCCCTGGAACACAATTATGCTCTTCACACTCTCCTGCTATTTCCAGACTTGCCAGTTGCTGGGGGCTCAGGTTGTGGTTCTCGGGATCCTGGTTCATTAATGGAGCCATGCTCCTGCCCCTCTTTGCCCAGAGCAGGCGATCCGAGTCGGGTGGGAGGTGGGCCTGGGCAGGATGGCTGAAAGGAGGGAACAAGATGACGAGGGACATGGTGAGGCTCCATTTCAGGGCTGGCTGCACTTGTCTGAAATGACAATGGCTGCTTCTGAGTCTGGAGCCTCAGAGAATGAAAAATCATATGAGAGAGTGGCAGATGTGAACAGTACAAGAAGCCTCCAAAGCATTTCTCATGATTAGGAAGTCATTGGAGTTCTTACTTATTCGCTTCTCTTTTAGCCAATCAACCAGCTGGGATTTATTAACTTCCACAGAGAAAGCGTAGTATAGACACCAGCATAGATAATAATCAGACTGATGTAAAATACTGGCTTTCATTAATGAGCACTTGCTGTTAATGAGCATCCATGTGGCTGGTGCAGTTCTAATGGCCTTGTGAGTAAAAACTCATTTAATCTGAACAAGACATCGATCAGTGAGGAACAGCTGTCACCTCCATCTCACAGGTCTAGAGATTGAATCACAAGGAGATTCTATTACCTGCTCACACAATGTAGGTGGTGCTGCTGCAACTGGGACCCAGGAAGTCTTGGTGCTGATGGAGAATGTGCCCGGCTGCCAAGACTTGGTGGTCTCCTTTAAAAAATCCATCGAAAACATGAAGGTGCCTGGTTATATTCTGGCACATGCAGGTTGGGTGGGGGTGGGGGGGGCTTGTGAGTGGGACTAATTTGGTAGCAACTGTGCATCTGGCTCCAGATCTGAATTCTTAGCCAGAGATCCCTAGGTCTCCCCCAAACATCCCACTGTCTCCTCCCAAACAGATTCTGTCTTTAAGAGTAATAGGCATGGAAGCAGGTAGCTTGAGACCAGGAAGTGGGCTTTATTTTGCTCTGCATCCCTGGTGCTTGGTACAGGGCTTTAGGCCCAGTGAGGCTGAAGAGGTGAGATCATTATTCTTGAATTCAAGAAGGGCTTTGTCACCACGTTTCCCCCATGCCCTTTTCTTTGATAAAAAGCAATTTCTCAGCGTGCCACAGGCATGTTTGCGTCTTTGGAATGTCTCTACCTTAGAAGACAGAACTTGAGTGGAAGAAACTACAAATCAGAGAAGTTTAGATTGGGAGGAAGTGAGCAGCGTGTGTGTGTGTGTGTGTGTGTGTGTGTGTGTGTGTGTGTGT
>NW_022103928.1:17310088-17325614 GCF_000313985.2 Echinops telfairi
AAGAACACAGAAGGATTGCGGCACTGAGTCGAGTGTCATAAACATGGTGAGGGGTGGGGTTCTCCCTAATTGGAGGTATTGAGAGGGAAACTGCAACTTCTGAACTGAGTTCAGAGGTATTCAGATTGTCTCTGGGGCAAGTCACTTGGGAGAAAATTTCTTAAGCTTTCTCAGCTTCTCCAGGATCCATAAAATGCTACTTAAAAACAAAACAAACAAACAAATAGACGAAGTGGGAGTCTGCTCACTCCCTTATTGAAAAACCTTTTACACAGCCCTGATAATCAAAACAGCTGATTCATTGTACTGGAACAATGATAGATAGGTAGACAAATGGATCAGAACAGGGAACACAGAAATAAAACCAAGCACCTACAGACACTTAATTTTTGATAAAGGTCTAAAAAACATTTAATGGGAAGACAGAGTCTTTTCAACAGAGTTAGAAAAATTGGATCACCATCTGCAAAAGAATGAAACAGGGCCTATACCTCACACCATATACAAAAATAAACTTGAGATGGATTAAAGCCTTAAATATAAACTCTTATGACCCAGAAATCTCTCTATATATACAACAACAACAAAAAAGAATAAAACATGAACAGATATATGCATATGCATGTTTATTGCAGCACTATCCACACTAGCAAAAATATGGAAACAAAATTCCCATCTGTGGAGGAATGTATAAATAAACTCTGGTACGTACATACAATGGAATATTATGCATCTCTGAAAAACGATAACATTGTGAAACATGGACCAAGTTGGAATATATTATGCTTAGTAAAGCCAGTCACTCTCATAAAGACAAGTGCTTCATGAGACCATTGTTATAAAAGAAAAAAAAAGATGAAAAATATTTTTTCACACCTAAAGAAATCAATGTTAAAGGGTTCCTCTTGGGGAGGGGGTGTAGAAGAGAAAAAGTGGGGAAAGGAGAGGGGGAGAAAGGGAGGGATAGTCCTCCTATCATTTCAACATATGATCAATGTAAAAAACAACTTCCTTAACCTATTTCTGTATCTCAGTAATGAGAATTTTAATACCAAATTCAAAATGTTCTTTCAAGGATTTAATAAGAAGGCCATGGAAAGTGCCTGGCCTGGGGCTTCTCACTGTGGGTCTCAATATTTGCTGGTTGATGCTCTTTCTCAACCTTGACAAGACTGATAATTTCAGGGGCAGGACTCTCGCCTTCCATATGAGAGACTTGGATTTGATTCCTGGCTGACTACCTCATGCATAGGCACAGCCTGCCAGAGCCAGCTCTGTCAGAGGAAGCTTTCGTGATGTTATGCCGAACTGGGAAAGTTTATAGAGCAAATTGGTCTTCCATTCAACAATTTATTCACATTTTGATTCATGACATTGATTACAACTCCCACCATGTATCAGCACCTCAGAAGCAGAATCTTTTGATGTGGTGACAATATTTGAAATTGCTCACTACAGATTAGTAGCACAGGTCAGCCTATGCTTACTTTGCTTATAATTTGACATGAGTCCTTGTTCTATCATCAGCTCATTTTTTGGCAACAAAAATGTTCTAGTCTCAGATGGACTCATTTCCCAATATATGACACATAGAAAATATCCAAAAAAAAAGAGGAGTGAAATAAAGTGTGGGGATACTTCTAAGTGCTCTACTTGTCTCTCAGGATTGATTAAAGTTAGATATGAGTGAGAATATTAAAAAAAATACTTTGGAATACATTGGGCATAAAACAAACATGAGCCTCCATTACCACTGTATACCTGTAATGAGTAAATCTTTCTAGTTGTGCTTTATCAACTGGATCTTCTTTATGGGAAAAATAACAGTTTGAGTAACTTGCTGTTAGCTGTTGAGTTGATGCCAACTCACGAAGCCTCCATGCTCAACAGCACAACCTCTTGTCTAGTCCTGCACCCCCTGCACATTCCTTGGTATGGTCGAGTCTGTTGTTGGGCCACTATATATTTTGAATGTCTTCTAACTTGAAAACTCATCTTTCAACACTAGATAGAATAATATTCCATTGTGATCCATAGGGTTTCTATTGCCTAATAAAGTATGCCTAATGAGCCATCGTATTTTCAATTTCTTCATATGCATGTAAAAGATGAACATTGAATATGGAAAACTGAAGAAGAATCAATGCATTTGAAATCAAGTGCTGGCGAAGAATACTGAAAGTACCAGAGACTGCCAAAAGAACAAACATATCTGTCTTGGATTAAGTACAACCAGAAGGTTCTTCATAGGCAAAGATGGCGAGACTTTGTCTCATGTACTTTGGGCATGCTATCAGGAGAGACCAGTCACCGGAGAAGGACATGCTTGGTAAAGAGGAGGGGCAGCAAAAAAGAGGAAGGCTCTCGATGAGATGGACTGACACAGTGGCTGCAACAATGGGCTCAAGCATGGGGACAATTGTGAGGATGGTGGAGGACTAGGGGGTGTTTCATTCTGTTGTACATAGTTGTACAATGAGTCAGAACTTAGCAGCAACAACAACAACAACAATTTTCAGTAGATCACAGACATTTCTTCCTATTCTGGAAGCTCTGTGAAAACCTGTCCACTATAGGTAACGCTTAGCAGTTAGACATGTCTGGTACTTCTGAACATTGTTGTTGCTGTTAGTTGCCATTCAAGCAGTTGTGACTCATTGTGACCCCATCGTTTCCAGCACATAGCCACTAGCAAGTCAGTACGATATGGTGAAGTGATGGTTGGTGGTAGAGTAACATAACTTCTTCCTTTTCCATGAAGTCATAAGTTGAAAATCGTGATTCTCCTTAACTCCTAGAGGAGTTCCTTTGATCCAAATCTTTGGAAACAAGAATTCACCTGCAGGTGGGATTGCTTATCATATACTTATTCTTAGAGCACGCTGTCAGTCTTGTAAGATACGTTATCTTTTAAAGTTATTTTTCATTAAGATGAAAAAACTCAGTCTCATACTGTGAATATTTGACATGAGATCTGAAAATGGCTCAGAACATCTTGTCACAGAAATGTAGGCAGGAGATTGGCTTTAAAACTGTACTCTAAGAAACACGGCAAAATGATATAATCGGATGTGACATTTCAATTCCACAATCATATACCATTCAGGTGGCCCTTTCTGCTTTCTGGGAGCTGTCTGCAGAAGCAGACACTTACTGTAGTGATGTACAGTAGCTGGCTGTTTCTGTTGGCCCAATTTCATCTCTATGGTATCATTCAGCCTCATTAGCAATCATGTTATTTCTATGGACACTTAGATTCTCATTTTCACTTAAAGGTGGGTAATTTTTGTCAAGCAGATTTTCTAGAAAAACATATTCCAAAAAATAATCATGGATAAGCCTGGCCTCCATTCGTCTGAAACGACTCATAACTACTTAACAAGAGTAACAGCTGTAGCCCCAGATCATTGGTGGAACTATACAGGAAATAAATCTCCGGTGAGCTCCCTCTATCCACAACTGAGGGACAGAAGGAAAGAGGCCACTCAACGGAGTACATTGGTGACTTGGCAATAGAAGGTCAAAGGCAGAAGCCTCACTTGCACAGTTAAAGCTTGTCAGCAGAGGCACTCTATGATGCAGGCTGGACCTTATCTGGTATTAAAAATCTCAAGGATTTGGGGGTTGTATTATTTTATTTGGCTTTTGATTGTACATATTAGGGAGTATCTCAGAAATGTTATGTCATTGGGGTCATCCTCTTGAAGTTGGGGCAATTGATTTTTCATTTTTTGGTGTATGAAAACCAGGACTGATGAACCTATAGAGTCAACAAGTGGAATAAGGGTTTTGGGGGGAGCGGCACACAGAGTAGGTGGTGGGGTGCAGAGGTGATAATGTCAAGGGGACCATATAGAAAAATAATGTTTAGAAAGTGATTGTGGTAGTAAGTAAACAATTCAGCTGGATAGGATTGAACTGTGGAATGATTTGCTATATTTATTAATCCCAAGTTTTAAAAAAGTACAAGAGCCAGTCCTGATAATCTCTGATTAGGGAGCCCTGATGGTGAAATGCTTAAGTGCTTGGCTGCTAGCCAAAAGGTCAGGGTTCAAAGCCAAACAGCAACTCTGTGGGAGAGAAGGTGTTGTGCTCCTTGTGAAGTTACAGACGAGGAAACTGCTGTGAGTTGTGATGGACTCAACAGCCCGCAGAAGCAATCATCTCTGGTTTATGGTCCATATTGATCCAGGCATTTTGAAACCCAACTTTAGCACAAGCCGAACCCTCTAGTTGTTCGAGTGTCATCAAATAAAAGGTGGCCATTTCATAACTCTGCATGGATCTGAAGGACAAATAAAACATTTCTGTAACAGTCAAGTGGGCAGAAGATCCTTGGGATTACAGAGATTGGCTTTTCCATTTCCAGAGTAAGACCAGATGGCAGTCGCCCAATTTATCTTACTTATTTGCTCCTCTTTAACTTTCAAGCACGTTATCTAAGTAGGTCTTGGCTTCCTTTGCATGGTAGCTATGAATTGGCTTCTTGGACTTGGGGAGACCTGATTTGAACCTTAGTGATATGGTCTGCGACAGCTTGGTATTCTCTCCAAGCCACCCGCTTATTGTTTATAAGTGTAAATAATAATTATATGACCAAGGGTACTTGAGAGCATTAAATCAGCCTGACATAGAATAGAAACTCAATTAATACCAGTCAATATCATCATCATCACCATTATCACTTTCCTACAGAATGTACATGACATATAATAGAGACCTAGCAGTCTATAAAGCTAGGTGGGATCTCATTAGTTTGAAGGATGGAATGTTCTTACATGGGGCCCTGGTGGCATAGTGGCTATACCTTGGTTGTTAACCACAAGGTGAGTGGTTTGAGCCCATTGGCGGCTTTGTAGGAGAAAGAAGTGGCAGTCAGCTTTCATAAAGAGTACACCCTTGGATCACTGTGGGGGCAGTTCTCCTTTTTCTACAGCGTTGTTATGGAGTTGGAGTTGAACCAACAGTAAACAGCACATGGTAGGAGAGGGATGGTGAATCTTTGTCTTCCTCATGTTGGACACATCATCAAGAAAACTAATGGCTAGAGAAGGATATCACGTTTAAGTAGAGGGTGGATATCAGGGAGGGAAGCCCTCCATGAGATGGATTGTCCCCGTAGCTGCAAACAAGGGCTTATGCATACGGACTATGTGAAGGTGGTGCAGGACTGAGTCATGTTTCATTCGTTATGCCTTGTCTGTTCTCACGAGTGGGCGGGGCCTCTGGCAACTGATAACAACATCAATATCAGCTGAGAAGGAAACAGCACTTTGAACTGTTGAAATTAATGTATCTCAATTTAACACAGTAGCACTGCTACTTCAGGATAAGAGTTGGCTTGACTTTAAGAATCCCAAATTAAGAATTTTTCAAAATGTATGTGTTGCTAAAAAGAAAACAACAACTACAAAAAGAACAGGTTGTTACAAGAACAAAGAACAAAGTTTCCCAATTAATGATAAGCAGTCATTCTTCTGAATAAGACTGACTTGAAACTAGTACAACTATTTTTACACATGAACAGATGGTTTTTGAGTATTGGCAAGTTTTCTTCCGTTGAAACTACTCTCTTGAGATGGTGATGCTGTGTGAACTTGCTTAAACCTCCTCTCCACAATTGGTGTAATAACTGTAATCACTGTGAGGCCCTGTTTACTGCCTCACCATGGTGGGTTTGAATGGATAGATTTGTCACGAGCAGTGGAAAGGCTTTGAGCTGGCTCGTTACATCCATTCTGCTTCTCCGAGTCTCATGACTCAGACTCATTTTTAAATTAACTTTTATCTGTTAAATAATGAGAATATCAGTTTTTTAATATCACAGATGTTTCAGCCAGGAGCCTTTCTTTTTCTTTTTTTCTTAGAACTTGCCATTCTCCCCTTTCTTCAACAATGTTATGAAACAAAATCCACCCAGTGTAAACACAATGCAAGATTTCATTATATCCTGCTTGATGGAAAAGACTATTTACACAGAGATGAAGTAGAACATTCACGAGATTATTTCATATGAGTAGAATGTGATTTTAGATCACAAAATAATTTTTTTTCCCCATTCCATGGACAAACTAGCTATTTCAGTTTCTGTCAGGAGATCAAGAGATCACCTTACTCTTTAGAAGTTTGTGTCTATGTGCATGTCTGGGTTCCAAAAGTGGATGAATGCCCATTGGCTTTATGTGAGGTGTGGACATCTCTTTTGTGTATCTGGGTGCACATCACAAGGGGGTGCCCCTGGGTTAGGCTTCACTGTCTTGTTCTGCTACTCACCTCTTCTCCCGTATCTCCCTCTCTCTGTTTCTTGCATGTAGGTGGGTCTCATTCTGTGCACTGAGACCCACAGGACATGCCCTGCTTCTCACTCTTCTTCCTGATGGTAGGGACGTCTCTATATTTAAACTCATCAGGATGACAAAACTAGCCAATCCCCTAAAAGGGTTCCATGCACCTCATCTGCGTACGCCCACCCAATCATTTCACAGGTATTTCAAGACCATGCCTAGAAGGGCTACACACTAGCAATTTACTGTATTGCAAGTGCTTCCAATTTTATTGAAAACAAAACCATAAACGTCTCTCAGTATGTGAAAGGTTACATTACTCACACATTGGAATAATTCTATTGTTAGCACCAACAATATTTCAAATGTTTCCTTTGTGTAGTGTCCCAGAGCTTTTGTATCCTATGGAAATATGCTATGTAGTAGGATTTGGGATAGATTAAAAGGATGCCTTTCTTGTGTACAGTGGAAGTAGGAAGATACATCTTAGGTAAATGTACATTTGAAAGTTGAGGAAATTTCAATAGATTTTCTTAAAATTATCCATGTTCATGTAGCTTTGGGACTCCTGGAAGTGTGGTGAAATTATGGGTTATGTGCAAGTGCTGATTTTAGCAGTTCCAAACTACCAGCATCTCTGTGGGAGAAAGAGAAGGCTTTCTACTCCCGTGAGAGTAGATTTCCAGTTCCAGAAACCCACAGGGACAGTTCCACTGTCCTAGAGGGTGCCGATGAATTTGGAATCAATTCGATAGTGGAGAGTTTGTAGCTTTGGGAAGCTTTACTTGCCGCTATGTCACCTCTATGTAGCATGCAGGGGCTGCAACAATGGTCTCACACATAACAACCAGTGTGTGGGTGGCGCAGACCTGGTAGTATTTGCTTCTGCTGGACACAGGGTCACTGCGAGTCAGAATTGACTCAGGGGCATAACGGCAATGCAACACCACGTCACGATGAGTCAGAATCGCCTTGATTGCAGCAACCTACCATGTGCTCCCCAGTTGGGATATGCTAGGCTATATTAGTTTCAGACCTTAGAATATTGTACTAGAAGGAAAAGAGGGTAGGATAAGAGAGAGGAAAAAGGAGGAGGAGGACAAGAAGGGGGAGGGAAAAAGGAAAGAAGGGGAAACAATTAACAATGCAGCTTTCCATCTTCAAACTAAACCGCCCAGGCCAGCATATACTAAGGAATAATGCCCTTCAAATAAACACCAGTCACACCATTCTAAATAAGCAGCGAGGAAGATGGTTGCCCAACTCCCCGCTGCTGAGTGAGTTCAGTCAGCAGCAAACTTGACTCCTCCTTTCTCGATCTCATGAGATTCCCTGTCATTTGTTTTACAGTGGTTTCCAGCAAGGCTTGTGATCCTTTCCCAACACAGTGGCACAGAAGAATGACAGACATCATGTTTTTGTTGTCAACCCAAGAGCGTTGGATGACAAAGAATTTGATTACTTTTAAAATACCTGCCCGAGGGCTCAGATACCTCCAAAGCCCTTCATGCACCAGATTAAAAAGGAATTCAGAAGGAATAGAAAACGTTATTTCATCAGGACAACCACTTACGATGAGTGGACCCCTGTTGTTCTCTCGGTACTTGTTCTGGAAGAAGATGTAGACGACGGTGGCGGCCAATGAGTAGAGGAAGGCGAAGACAGCGACGGTGACGAAGAATTCAGCCGAAGAGGAGAAGTCCCCGACCAAGGCCAGCTTCTGTCGCTCCTTCCCTTCGCAGGTCGGCACTTCAAACGTCACCTGGTGCAACCTAAACCCCAAGATTCAAGAAGACAGTCTTTAATGCGCTCTGGGGCAGAAATCCGATGTCACGTGTCTACATCTTTCAAAGCAAATTGAGCTGTGATTTGGGGGTCTTAGAGCAAGCCCAAGTGGTGAAGTTTAGAACATGATAGAGAGGTTAGTGGCAGATGCAGAAACAATGACTGCAGTGAGACGTTCAATTGTATTTAAGAAGCGCTATGCATTCTGAAGAGACATCACAGGGGAAGAAATGGGTACGGGGAATGATTATGAGTTAGAGTACAGTATATCTCTGCTTACAAACTCTAAGACTTTCCCACTGTGCCCGGAATAAAAGCCCACCAGTCCCTTTCCAGGGGCAACCCGGCTTGACTCGTAGGCCCTTGTCGGTGTCTCCAGTCTCTTTGCTGACCACTATCTCTTCTGGCACCTCTTCCAATCATGAGGACCTCCATCCTGTTTCTCATTTATGACAAGCATGATCTTGCCTGTGGTCTAGTCACTGACTGTTCCCTTTCTCCCCAACACTCTGCCTTCATCTTCCATAGTTAGCTCCTTCTTGGCATCCAGGGATCTTGCCAATTCTCAAGCCCAGTGGAGCTTTTCCTTGGCTGCTAATCTAAGGTAAGTCTTTTCTCATAGGCATTTTCTATCATTTCACCTTCTTTAATGACATCCAGAGCGCTCAGCATCATCCCCAACTATCTTAGTTGTGTATTAGATTGCTTGCCTTTTCCTTGTTCTAGGAAACTGTGGCAATGAACTCTTTATACAAATCAGGACCTTGGATTGCTGCTCTTTGAATCTGTATGCCTGAGATATTTTCCCTCTTCAGTAGACATGGCTTAAACACATGGATTAAGAGTCCTAATTCTGAAAACACTTGCTTTCGACTTGAGCCCGTGGTATCAGCTACTCATTTTTATCCCTCCCTCATGAGGGCAACAAAAGTACAAATGTGCTCGACACAGTGGATGTATGTATGGATTGTGATAAGAGTTGTACAAGCCCCCAATAAAATGATTTAAAATAAAAGAATCCTAATTCTGTAGGAAGAGTGATAGTTCCTTATTTGCTTGAGCTGAGGACCTTCTATCTTACAGAGTAAGTTCTATGAAAAAGCATCTAGGCACATTTATTATGTGATAGAGAAAATGCAGATAGCTCTTTGGGCAATACTTTCTGTTCAGTAGATGACACTTCAGGAAATACTTGTTATGAGCACCATAATAGTTCATGGCATGCATGAGGGCTAAGCAGAGAATTGTAACTCCTGTAGTAGCCAAATTCTTCTTCAGAAGGCCTCAGCTATTCCGTGGGGATGAAGAAAGCACTTGAAAGCAGACTTGAATGAGGCCCATCTACGCCAATAAAGTACCATTCAGAAAATACCTACAGAAGGAGCGGTGATTCCACAACCACTGACAAACCGATGGTAAGTTCTCAACTTTTGCTTAGGAAGTATTTGCTGCCTAAGCAAACTGGGTATCTTTAACATAGACTCATTTTGCACATACTTTTGTAATTAAGCTTCATAACAATAATGGTAAAACAACAATAATAGTAGGGACATACATATAAGAGCATGCCCTGTTGCCAGACATTGTGCTATGTGTTTGATATGCATTATCTCATGTGATGCTCACGACAAACCGATGGTGTAGGCATTTTTATTATCCACCTCCCTTTACCCTTGAAATCACAGAGAGCTTAAGTAATTTGTTCTAAGCTACATAGCTAGTAAATGTTGGGCTATGGATTGCAATTTTTATCTAATGCCAGAGCTTGATTTAAAAAAAAAAAACTTCTTTATTAACCTTCTCTTATTAAATGATGAAAACATTAATCAGGGTGCATGTTTTCTCAAAGTGAATCCAATGTTTTACTAGCATCAGAATCACTAGGGATCCATGATTTTAAAAATGGGTTTAAAGATATTCCAGAACACGTAGTCCGTGGATGGGGCAATGTGCTTGGTTGTTCATCAAAGGGTTCAAGATCCGAGGACTCTCAGAAGAGGAAGAAAGGCCTAGAATCAACTTCTGAAAAACACAACCACTGAAAACCTGATGGGGCTCACACACGGTGAGCCCTGGATCAAAATAGACTACATGGTAGCTGGTTGTGGCAAGACCTCAAAAACCAAACCAAACCAAACCAAAAAGAACAAACCCATTGCTCCACACAAGCAAGACGTGTACCACATGGGCGGATTAGAAATAAGGCTTTTGAACCTGGAGTGTAGCAAGCAAGGGGCGAGTAGTGCAAGATAAGATGGAGAAGGGGCCATGGGTGCCCCAGGGCCAGAACTTGGGGACCAGATTAAGTAAACTTGGAAAGTGTTCTTATAATAAGTGGCCATGCACAATAAAAGCAGCAGGTAGGGTCATATCACAATTAGCAACAATCTAGAGCCAGCACAACCATTTTGTAGGTGCCAGTATGAACTTCCAGAGATGTCCTGTCCCAGCACATCAGGCATGCACAGATTGTGTCTGCAATCTTTGTGTGATGGAAGCTGGTGGGGGTGGCGGGTCTGAACCAATTAATTTTTCCTTTCTATGCAGCCAGCAGAATACAGCAGCTGGATATTCTCCATTGCTAACTCAGTGTGTTGACTTAATGGAATTGTTAATTGTGCTTATTGGAACAAGGCAAAACAATCCACTGAATAATCTGCTGTGATGATCAATAGCAATGATCCGTGGTGCAGCCTTTAGTCCACCAGTCACTGAAATCAAGAGAAAGAGGTGTGTGTGTGTGTGTGTGTGTGTGTGTGTGTGTGTGTGTGAGAGAGAGAGAGAGAGAGGTGTGTGTGTGTGTGTGTGTGTGTGTGTGTGTGTGTGAGAGAGAGAGAGAGAGAGAGAGAAGTGATATTCTAATCCTGTTGCTCTCCCTTGGAAGAGGGGAAGAGATCATTTACGGAGGAAGAGCATGTTGGTTTTTAATAGTCTGAGTATAATAATGCATATCATGAAGCATACCAGATGCCCTATGCTGACATAGAGTAGTAAACCTACATATTTCTATTAAAGTAAAAATTCTCTTAGGCAACAAGCTATTATACACACATACATTCATATACACATTTTTTGAAGGGAGCACTTCTACAGCCAGCAGGGGTTTACCGCTGTAATAACTTGGGAAGCAGCTATCATTCATCTGAGGCTAGACGAGGACACAGCGCATTCGCTCTGGCTGCTGTGTGAGTGGAATCTGTAAGCCCACTGGATTCACCTTTGATCTTCCAAGCAAGCCATCAGGGAGCAATTGCTGAGGCTGCAAAAAGGGACCAAACTCAATTTATTGGTTTCAAGTGTATAATTCCCTCCTTGGCTGCCTGACCCAATTAAATCACCATTGAATTTCATTGATATTTCCTGTGTGGAGTCTAGAAAGACCTCCATTACTGTGTGTATGATTTAAAAATGTTTCACTGCTCAGTTTACATCTGCTTTGCATACTATGTTCTTCTGAGGTCAAACTGACAGTGGCGACTCAGGAGGTTGGATAGGATGCTTAGGGGATGGTTTAAAATAATGGTGGTGGATAATTTGGAGACAGATGGAGAATGTGAGCACTACATGGGAAAAGTATTCATGCCACTCACCTGTACATGCACATGCTTATTACAATGGTGTTTAACTCTCACCAAAATAAAAATGAAAACACACACACCTCTTCAGTTAAACTAAAGATACTGCTCATTGCCCATCATTTTTAGGCCTGTTTATGAGGCCTGGGAACATATTAGTATAACTGTGCCTTCTGGGAATTGGAAAAAGGTACGTCAATGCTGCTTCACTGATAAAACGTTTTATAATGACAACCACCACCATGTTGCCACTTCCGGTATTGTGTTGGCTTATTTCCCTTTCTCTTTCATTGAAGGCCCCTCATAACTGTCTTTCGTAGGTATAATTACTGTCACCACTTTACAGATGAAGACATTGCGGCCCGGGGAAGAGTGAGCTGGTCCAAGGTCATGGTCTAACAGATGGCAGAGATGAGTCAGAGGAGGAAGGACCAGAAGGACCTGCAACTACTGCAATCTCTACCTCCCCGCTTAAAAGTTAAAGCACCCGTACATTTCTACCATAATAGTCATGTAAAATTGACCATTCCACAACTGGACATCCCCTTACACTAGGGTCACGGGGAGGAGACGAGCCAGTCAGGGTGCAGTGTAGCAATGATGAAACACAACTTTCCTCTAGTTCTTTAATGCTTCCTCTTCCCCTCACCCCCCACTATCATGATCCCCTTTCTACCTTACAAATCCGACTAGACCAGAGCATGTACATTGCTACAGATAGGAACTGGAAACACAGCGAAACCAGGAGAGATGAACCCCTCAGGATCAGTGGTGAGAGTGGTGATACCGGAAGGGTGGAGGGAAGATGGGGTGGAAAGGGGGAACTGATTACAAGGATCTACATATAACCTCCTCCCTGGGGGATGGACAACAAAAAAGTGGGTGAAGGGAGACGTCGGACCGTGTAAGACATGACAAAATAATAATAATTTATAAATTATAATGAGTTTGTGAGGAGGGGGAGTGGGAGGGAGGGGAAATGAGGAGCTGATACCAAGGGCTCAAGTAGAAAGCAAATGTATTGAGAATGATGATGGCAAAAAAAGCACAAATGTGCTTGACACAATGGATGCATGTATGGATTGTGATGAGTTGTATGAGCCCCCAATAAAATGATTAAAAAATAAATAAAATTGGCCATTCCAGCTTTCTTAGCCATCTCATCTAGTACCCCTTCTGACTCTTAGAGCCCCTTACTCATAGGAAAGAGGAAAGCTGCACCCCAGAGTTTCCAGGCTGTCAATCGTTGTGGAAGCAGACTGCCTTTCTCCTGCACAGAACAGCTGGTAAGTTCAAACGGCTGACCTTTCCATTAGCAGCTAAGTGCGTAACCACTGCATTATCAGGACTTCTTTAATGTGATCGGAGTCTTAAACAAATAGCATGAGTATGGTTCTAAGCCCGTTTTCCTTCTGTTGCCAAGGTGAACTAAGTACGTGAGAAAGATGTACAAGGTACTCGGAGATGACAGAGCTGAATCTGGTAGATTGACCAAGACAAAAATCATGAAAAGCTTTCTCATTTCTGAATGAGTTACTCTAACAGTTGCCTCAGAAGTAAGCAGAGGGCAAAGGAACCTGACAACAAATACTGGAGCCCTGGTTACCTGTCGGGTTGATGGTAACTGAATGGTCATATCTACCAGTCCCTCCTCAGAAGAAAAAATGAGGCTTTCTGTCTCCTTAAAGATTTACAGCCCCAGAAATCCAAAGGTATCACTCTACCCGGTTCTACAGGGTCACTAGGAGTCAGAAACGACTGGACAGCAGTGGGTAGGTTAGAGGTCCCAGCATGTACTGAAACTGTGATCACCACAGTGCAAGTGAGACATTTGGTAAAGTACAGCACAGATTCATCTTCAAGTTACAACGTACAATGGGCATCTGATGAAAGCACTTCTGGAATTCTCAACAATTTCTTTCTCCAGCTGAGGAAGAAAGCAGGGCTAAGGTTCCCTGACCATGAGCCCATATGAGCTATATCAAGGGTGATGGTGAGCAGGAGGCTGTCACTGAGTTTGTGACAGCTGGAGTTCAAGGGGCTGAGGGGAGATCAGCAGGCACCTGGTGGATTGTGGTGCTGGGCACGTTTCCTCTTTACTGGATCTTTTTCCAGAGCCCTGTTTCAATCCTGTTTTTAACCAGGTGACAGGAACTGTAATCCTCTTCATTTTCTCCCACTTCTCTCTTCCAAATATGAAATATTGGCATCAGTCTGTTTTTAAAATACTTTTAGAATAAAAAAAATAATACTTTTAGATTGACTTTTCTTTTGCTAGCCCTGGGCTTGTGTATGTGGTGGTAAGTGCATTTATGTATACGTTTACATACGGATACATGCACATCATATATATCCCTACTTGCTCAGCTTACCCAGGCTCACTGGTGGTGTTGCTAGCTCCTATGGAATTGACCACCAACTCTTGGAGACCCTGTGCACAACAGCGGGAAACACTGCCCGGTCCTGCCCATCCCCATGAACCATTGCAGCTTGGGCCACCTGAGTTCATAGAGTTTTCAGCAATTGATTTTCAGAAGCAGATCTGCAGGCTTTTCTTCCTAGTTCATCTTAGCCTGGAAGCTCTACTAAAGCCTGTTCAGTGTCACAGCAACATGCAAGCTTTCACTAACAGGCAGGGGTTGTTCCACTTGGTACATTAGCTGTGACTTGAACTCAGGCCTCCTGCATGAAAGGTAAGACTGTGACGACAGAATCACCGTCCTGCCTATATTATTACAAAATCCTGAGCACCTACAAGCCACGTCTCCTTGTTTATTCCCAGTTCACAGATGAGGAAGTTGGAACTCAGGCATCTTGACAGAACCGTCAGGCATCCCTGAGTTGGACAGAGAGGAGGCAGGTTGAGAACTCAGGTTTTCTGAGTCCCAGCACTAAGCATTTCTTCTTCATGACCTAGCTTCTATTGGTAAGTTTTCCAAGCCATTGGATCTTCATGGTGCCCAAATCCCTCATTCTTCTCTGCCATCTGTGACTCAAGAGAATGTAAGATGGGAAAATCATGAGAGGTGGGGAATGGGTAGGAAGGTTATCGAGGAGGCTGAAAAGGTCAAGCCCCTTGTGTATGTCACTCTCCTTGGATCTCCTTAGGTCTTGGTAATGCTCTCTTGTTATGATGGTGGTGATTCTACATCTATGGCTAATGGTTGCCATTCACCGATGGACATTTATTGAGCACATACTAGGCCTGAGACCATCGTATCTTACTCAAGTCTTAGAAGCTGATGGAAGTGGTCCTGTTACCCTTCGTTTAGGAGTAAAGAAGGTGAGGGGCAGAGTGGGTAAGTGACTAGTTGAGGAAGTGTCTTAAAACAACCTCCCACTGAAGACAATGGGTGCACAAGCAAATGTGGTGAAGAAAGCTGATGATGCCCGGCTATCAAAAGCTATAGCATCTGAAGTCTTAAAGATCTGAAGATAAACAAGCAACCATCTAGCTGAGAAACAACAAAATCCACATGGAAGAAGCACACCAGTCTGTCCTGACTTGAGTGCTGAGGAAAAAGTGGGCGCATAAACAAAAGTGGTGAAGAAAGCTGATGGTGCCTGGCTATCAAATGATATAGTGCCTGAGGTCCTAAAGGCTTGAAGTTAAACAGGCAGCCATCTAGCTAAGAAACAACACCCACATGGAAGAAGTACACCACCCTACCCCTACTCGAAGGCTGAAGACAAAGCAGGTGCATAAGCAAATGCGGTGAAGAAAGCTGACCATGACCGGCTGTTAAAAGATATAGAATCCGGGGTCCTGTAGGCTGGAAGATAAACAAGGGGCCATCTAACTGAGAAACAACAAAGCCCACATGGAAGAAGCACACCAGCCTATGAGATCACAAGGTGTCAAAGGGATCAGGTATCAGGCAT
>NW_022103928.1:17326319-17332087 GCF_000313985.2 Echinops telfairi
ATAATCATAAAAAAATTACAGCTTAAAATAAAATCAGGAGAGAGAGTGTGACTTCCTAGAGTCTCTGGTCTCAGAGTTATTTGGGGTGGGAAAGGCAGAAGCGATCAGGCTGGGGATTGCGAGCAGATATCAGAAAGATTTCTGTAAGGAGGAGACTGAGGGGAGGCTTAGCCATTAGACTTAGGCTGCTCAAGTTGGAAACAGGTTTTCAGTCTTTTCCTCCACAGAGTGGATTGATGTGAGCTGCTGGGCTCACTAACTAGAGAGTGAGGGACACTTGTACTAGGGTTGCCTTTGTTTTTAATAAAGGCAATTACTGGGCTCTGTGCAACATCAAAGCAAGAAGATGTATACAAAAACGCCCAGGACTCCAGCAGTCTCCAAATTCTGATGATGTCTCTTGTCCCCAGGAAGAGCAGTGGACATGAAGGTGGCACCTGCTTTCCCTTCTGCCAGACCCCAAAGATGACTGCCAGCTTTCTTACCTCCAGGTAAAAGGCCTTGTTCAGGCCATCAGAATCATTTCCCCAGACATTTCTGTGTTAACCTTGGTTGATTAAAAGCCAAACCAAAGCAAAAAATAGAAAGGAAAAAAAAAAACCCAGCTTCATCTGCAAGGCTTGTGCCAGGAGAATGTGTCCAATATATATATTCTTTTCAAAGTGAAAGGAAGAAAACCTAAGCAAAAGATAAAATGCTATCCTTTGCTCTCAAACACAATTGTGACATTTTCTCCCCTCTGTGCTTATGTATTAAAAGTATCAACTTTTTTTTTGTCTTCATAGGAAATACATTCTATTATTCTTTGTCTTTGTCACCGTACCATTGGAGAAGAATTTTCTTTTCAGAGAAGAAAATTAAAATTAAACATTGAGCAGAGGGAACCGAGTTATGGATTGGAAAAGCAATCAAGGTTACTGCAAACAATGCTCTTTTCTATACAATTAATTGTCTTCATACACATGGGGGACAAGGCTGGGAAATTACTGCTTCCCCATCCACACTGAGCCCTGAGCATGTGGCTCTCACCTTGATGCACAGGAAGTCATCCCATTTATGGGAAGTGTGTATGCTGTAAAGAAGCATCTTTTCAAACCTTACCCCCCACACGAGTATGTGGATAGACACCTCATTACAGAAAGGTCGACTCCAAAGTGATTCATAAGGGAAGGGCTGCTGGAGGCCAGGACTGGGACGGCCTGGAACTATAGAAGGGAACGTCTATAAATTCTATTCAGCCTCTACAATGGCTTGCACATATGTATTGCTTTCCTTACTAAGTTATGATTTATTAAGTCTAGTTTCTCCAAATAGAATTCTGAGTCATAAAAAATTCAGGCTGCCACTACCTTGCCAAATTAAATAGGTAGTGAGATTATGCTCTACACTTTCCTGGGAATCTCTTTTTTCCCCCTCTGTGGAATGCCTTCTCAGAACTGCGGTAATCTGCCCAAGTGGGTGACAATACCAGACAATGCTTCAGACATATTTTTCAAGTCTTACATGTCTAGTGGATCCCCATTTACCCACCCACTTTATTTGGATGGTGTAAAAAGGTTTCCTGAATAAACCATTTCAAGATGCTACCTCAGAGGTACGGATGCCATTCAAAATCTAACCTGGGGGTGGGTAGCAGACATCTGTTGGAGTTGACCTTTTATTTAGAATTTAGGTCACATGGATTGAAATCATTAATTCACTAAACTCATGGTATTCATAAAAAATCCAATCAATACTGAAAAGTTTTAAGGAATAACATAAAAGGTCCCTTATAGTTCTATTCCTAGAACTAGCAGCATGGGAAAATTCAAAATAGTTTCTATTATTGGCTTTTTCTCTCTAATCATATGACGAAGGCATCTTTAAACAAATGTTAGTGTATGTTTCTAAAGAGCAGTTTGTGTTACTCTGGGTACATTAGAGAAACAAATCCACAGAAACTCATGTGCAAGAGAGAGTTTTATATAAAGGGTAAGTACACATCAAGAAAACATCCCAACCCAGTACAAGTCCAACATTAACCCCTATGTCCAACACCAATCCACAAAGTCCTCCTCCATCTCACAAAACACTCACAAAGACACCAACTGCAGGAGGAAAGCCGAGTCAGTGAGCGTGTAAGTATCTCAGCGATGGCAGGGGTCTCCACACAGGTCCTCCAGCACCCAGGGCTGCATCAGGGTAGGTCCATGTGGCTTCTTCTTGGGGATGTCTTGCAGGAAATGAGCCTTGCCAGCTGAAGCAGGGAACTGGCTAAGGCAGCTGCACCCTGGTCTGACTATCACAAAGCAAGAGACGGAAGAACTAGAAAGGCGAGGCTCACTGAGCCATTTATCCTTCCGCTCTTCAATTAACCCCACATGTGTTTATCAGCCAGGTTAGCACAATAAACTAACTACCTCAAGTTCTACATTTATAGGGGGGAGAAAAACCACTGCAGAGGAGGTACAGTGAGTTCCCAGCTGCCTCCTCTCCCCCTGCCCTGAACAGGATTTCTCCAGACATTAACATCTTGGAGCACCTACTAGGGTGTGTAAATCATTAAGTCCTGAGGTTCTAACTGAGTGGCTGAAAATTCAAACCCACCCAGAGATGCCTCGTGGGGAAGGCCTGGCATCTGCTTCAGAAAGGGCACAGCCACGAAACCCCGATGGATCCGTTTTGTTCGGCACACCTGGAATTGCCATGAATGCAAATAGTCTGTTTCTCCTTTGGCTGGATGAAGGTGCTACACTTGTTATAACTGTTAAATAATATTGATACGGTATTACTTATTGACTAGGTCCCTTCACCCTGTATTCTACAATTAAAAATGGGGTTTAACACGATCTGTGTAGCTTTTAAGCCATTTTATTTGTACTGACAAAACCCCACTGACATCAAGTTGAAGCCAATGCAGTGACTCTATAGCACAGGGCCTATGAGTTTCTGAGACTACCCAGCTTTACAGGGTTAGAAAGCCCCATCTTGCTCCCATGGGGTGGCTGCTGGTTTTGAACCGCTGACTTTGTGGTTAGCAACCCGATGCACAGCCACTGTGACAGCAGGGCTTGTGTACTGACCCAAAGCCCCTGCTAAAGAGGCGATGGTACTTTGCATTTCTAGGATCAGAATGTGCGAGTCGCCACCTTTGTCCCTATGTGGACAAACTGTGGGGCCGTGAAAGAGCCTGAAGGAAACTGGTAGAAACCAGCTCTTTATTTTCAGCACTGGAGCAACAGCGTGCTCACACTTAGTGCCAGGAAACCCCGTTAGAATATCAGGGTGCTATGTAACTCGATCCATTACTAAGCCCTCCCATGTTGTCCACCATCAATAAAACGAGTGGCATCCAGTCTGCACTCTCAGACCTTAGGACAGCCAGCGAAGACTAGTTCCATCATGGAGATGCCACTTCCTGGCATTTTGTGTCCAAAAGACCACTACATGTTAAACTAGTTTGCTCCTAATTGAAAGGCAACCTGAAGCATCTCCCCCACTCACCAGCTTTGTGACACAGAGGCATCTTTCCCTTTCGGTGCCTCAGCTTTCTCATCTGCAAAATGGGAAAAGTAAAAGCAGCGATCCCTCGGCGGGGCTTCTGTGAGGCTCACATGAGACGATGCAATGAATGCACCACCCCTGACTGCAATGCTTGCCTGTAAACCGGTGGCTGTGGGTGCTCTGAGTTTGAAAACCGGGAAGGTCTAAACAGTCCAGAGTTTAAGGTGTAAGTCTAATCACTTAAGTTGCTTATTAAAATCCCAAATGTTTTCCAAAAGTATATCTCAAAACCAGGCACTGTAGCATGCTCCATCAATATGTCCAGAGACGCTCTGTCCCAAAGCTGCCATATCTGTTTCTGTCATTGCTCACTGTCATTTCATTTTCACATAGCAACTGGGGACACCAAAGACCCAAACTAAGGATGCTTTCCAGACTCCAGCTAGGTAGGGCACTCAATATATCATCCACATTATAATGAAATAAACTCAAATCTTTTGCTACATAGAACAAAGCGCAATCTCCTTGAAGCTACTGCAAAGCTACTGCCCTCAAAGGCTATGGAACTGTAAGCAGCTTCCCACTTCTTCAGTTATATAAAAGTCCTTTTGGGTGGGTTTGGGGGAAATCTAAGCCACAAATAAACGTTTTGGTTTTTTTTGTAGTCAACTAGGAACAGTTTGTGCAATGCATTTCTCAGCTTGGGTTAGAAAAAGAGCCCTTCCTTGTCAGCAACTCTGATGGCACTGTGCTTCTGGCACTTCGCCAGCCACCAGGGGATTAATCACACTATTTCCAGGATGCGCTCCCAACATGACACGTAAGAATCCACTTTCCACACGGTCACCGGAAGCCTTTTTAAAAAGCAAGACTCAGAGCATGTTTCCCCTTGCTTGTTATTCCTCCAAAAGCTACCACTGGCCCACAGGGCCACATCCAGATGCCTCCCCGTGACCCACAAAGCCTGTGTCACTGGATCGCTCCCATTTGTTACTGTTATCACATCCACTTCTTTCTTTCTTTTCCCAGAACATGACTCTCCACTGCTCTTTGGGGCTTTTAAACTAGCATCCCCTCCCCACCAGGAAACCGAGGCTAAGTATCTAGGGATCCAGCAGACAAAACTGGTTTGTCCAGAGAGATCCTCTCCCAGGTATGCTTTAGGCTTTCGTTGGCTGACTAGAAGTCTATTTGGCTATTCTCAGGGACTTGCCTAAGCCAGTGCCCTTGACACCAACAGTGCAGATGCTGTGCAAGTTGGTAGATGATTAACTAAGTTTTAAAACATAAGTTGGCTGAAAAATCAATTGGCCAGATAATTGACTGTCTGCGACTGTCAAAGACATGTCACAATAGCTGTTTTCATCACATAACCAACTTGCTTCTTAATTGGATGCCCAATAATCTTTATGCATAGGTTGCAGTTGGGTTGGTGGGGTATTTGGCGCTACACTGCTGGCACACTGGGTGTCTTAGAAGAGAACTATCTATCTACCTTGCAGCAAAAAAGATTATTTGGGAAATTGACCTGGCGGAGATGTCTTCCTGCTTAATGTAGTCTGAGTACATTAACTAGAGACTCTCAGAGCTGCCCTGCATATTGCTTAGAGAAGAAGTCTTCAAGGATGACTTAGAAACTTTGAAGCCAGTGTCACCTTCCCATGGACCACATAAAACATAGAAGATGAATCTTGCTTCGAGGCCTTCAGGTTATCCACGAAAAGGAGTAAGATGGCTTCCTTCTTTCCCCCACTCAAAAGTCTACATATCTCTGGTTCTAGGCTGTCTTCCACTAGATACAGCTCAACCACTTTTTGCAAATCTAACCAAGTGTCCTGAACTCTGAACTGTGCCCACATAAACCCCTCAATTGGACTCTGCTCAGCAGAAGGCATTTTATAAGTTCTCTAGCAAGGGTCTGATTGGAAAGACTTTGCAGCTTTTAATGAGTTCACTGACACCAATTATTCATAAGAGAAGGAAGTACTTAGAAAGAAAAAAGTTGATTTAATCACTGGAAAGATCCCAAACAAAACAAAGACAAACAAAACACCTCCTTTCCTCTTGATTCACAGGGTGGTCACATGGGTGACAACAGAAATGACATTCAGTTTCCACCTTTGATGATGAAAAATAGGACCTAAGTCATGTAAACAGATTCTACCTATATCTTACAGATAACTTAATATTAAATTATTTTGTCTAGCTTCTTAGAAATGTTTAGTGTTTCTGAAAATTCTAGATCAGAATTCAAAGTACACCTTAGGGACCACTTCCAGCTGGTC
>NW_022103928.1:17332741-17340112 GCF_000313985.2 Echinops telfairi
GACCCCTCTGCAAGGGGATCTCCAGTGGCCTACAAATGGGCTTTGGGTCTCCATTCTGCACTTCCACCCTCATTCACTATGGTAATATTTTTTTGCTCTGATGATGCCTTACACCATACACTGAGGTAGTGGATGGATGTTGGGCCTTTGCTCAAGCTCTGTCTCAACACAAGAACACTTTGTTCTAATAATCTGGTATTCTGTGATGCTCACCCTCCAAGAATGATTGCTGAAGACAAAATGGGTGCATAAGCAAATGGCTGCAAAATGGGTGGTGAAGAAAGCGGATGGTACCAGACTATCAAAAGTATAGTGTCTGGGGTCTTAAAGGTTTGAAGATGGCAAGCGGCCATCTAGCAGAGAAGCAATAAGCCCACATGGAAGAAGCACACTAGCCTGTGTGATCATGAGGTGTCAGAAGACCACAAACAACAAACACCATATTGTTGAGAATGAGGGGGCTTGGAGCAGAGACCCAAAACCCATCTGTAGACAATGGGACCTCCCCTCACAGAAGGGTCACAAGGATAGGATGAGTCAATCAGGTTGCAGTATAGCCCTGATTAAACACACAATATTCCTCTGGTTCCTTGAGGCTTCCTCAAACTATGCCCCCCACCCCCTTATCGTGACCCTGGTCCTGTGGGCTAGACTGGAACATGTACACAGATGCAGATAAGAGATAAGAGCTCATGACACATGGAATCCAGGAACAGGAATGGGAGTAGCGATACCAGGAGGGTAGGGGGAAGGTGTGTAGAAGAGGGGAGGAAAGGGGAAAGAATCACAATGATCAACACATAACCACACCCCACACCCCACACCCCAAGGGGATGAACAATAGAAACCGTGGAGGAAGGGAGACAGCGGTCTGTGTAAGATATGAAAATAATAATAATTTATAATTTATCAAGGGGTCACGAGGGTCAGAGGGGGGAGGGAGGGAAAAAAGAGGAGCTGATACCAAGGGCTCAAATAGAAAGTAAATGTTTAGAAAATAATGATGGCAACATATGTATAAATATGCTTGATACAATTGATGTATGGATTGTTATAAGTGCTATAAAAGCCCCCAATAAAATGATCTGTTAATTAAAAAAAGGAAATTAAACTAAATAGAAATATAGAATTGTACTTCCCTCTTTAATTAAAAAGTATCATTGTCATATTTAAAAGTAAATGTTTGAGAATATAATACAATTATAATCAATTAGAATTGTACCATTTAACTAAAAAAAGATGCTATTTCTCATTTTTCAGTCTCATTTTCATGAATGAATGGTGGGATTCCCAAAAGTTCCATGTCCCTTGCTGGAAGAGTCAATGGAACATGTGCCTGTGTATTCTGTTTCTCAGTTTTGTTTCATAGTCATAATCTACATAAATCAAAATCTCACAATTCCCAACCACTTGAAAACATTGTTGGGTTTTGGTGAAAGTCTACATAGCAAATTAGATCCATTTAACCATTTCTATGCACATTACTCAGTAACACTGGTTGCATTTTTCACACTGTGCCAAATTCTCACTATATGCATTCTGGTTGTTCTGCTACCATCAATCTAACTTCCCAGTAACACTTCACCACCACCACCACCACCACCACCATCACCACCACCACCACCCCTACACCCACAAACATACATCAGACTTTCTTAACTTTGGTTTAGGAAAAATACTTACAATTTGATTTCATTTAGATGATTATTTAGAGAAGTGCAATTCTCATAGGTGATGTTCTTATTTTATGAGCCAATCTGCCATTGGGCTGAAAGGTGACCTCTCAGAATGGTTGCACTTCCACACCTTGGTGCTTTCTCTCATCTCCACCAGTCCTGTAAGCCTGCCCTTTTTCAGGAAGTTGGGCTTGGTTTAGCATTTTCCTCCAATGCTCTCTGCCCTATGGGGCAGTTCTCCTCTATGAGATGGCATCCACTGGGTGGCAATAGGAGAGCACGTGGGTCAAGGTCTAGCACAAAGCGAGTGCATAAAAATATTAATGGACTCGACTGACTTTTAAAGGAAGGTCTTTACAAGTGACTGGCACATATATCTACTGAAAGCAGAAGGCCCACACAGCTCTTTGTCTTGAGCAGACTTTGGCTGCAGAAATAGCCACTGACACCTCATATTTTGGTTTTGATAAAAATCCATTTCTTCTTTCCTCTAATTACCCTCTCTTTGCTGCTACCTTTTACTAGATCTTCGGGTTTTTTTTTTCTTCCTTCCAAGTACCTCCTTGAGACGGCATGTTTTTAATACCAGGATGTTGGATATGTTGCATGATGCCAATGCATTCTTTTCTGAAAGCACTTTTAGCCTTGAATGTCTATGTTTAACTTATCTGAGCTCCCCAACCAATGCCAGCATTCATAGTCTGTATGTCAGGCCAAGGAACATGAAAAAAGTGGGTTAGGAGACTGCGTGGGAAGAGGAAGTGTTTTATTAAAGGAAAATCATAACTAGGATTCAGTATTCAAGAGATTTGGCTCTTCCAATCAAGGAGAAATGAATCCAAAGTTTAGAATTCTATCTGAGGTCTGTACCACTATTCCAGAGTTCCACAGGGGAGTCTGCCTGTGAGGGCTCAAGCCAAGGTTTGGAGTGGTGCATTCTGGTGCCTGCTGAGTGACTAGGTTGTAATTACATCTTAGGTTGGTCAAGGTTTCAAAACAGGTAAGCAGTCATGCTAAAAGAAAAAAAAAGTTTACCCAATCATCTTCCTTTCTTCTCTGCTGCTAGAGAGATTTGAAAAACTGGAGAGAAGATTGATTTCTTTACTCTCAAGGCAGTCTAAGAGCTCAAACAGGTGATAGAATACTCCATTCCTATCCATCAGACAGTTGGTTTCATTCTCTGTCTCCATAGAGGGCACTCTCTACCCACATATTTTCAACTCAATAGTCCTGATCATCAGGGGTTCAACTTCCCATCTAGTTTCAGTAGAAAAATTCCAAGTTAGGTCATATGATCACCCCTCAAACAATCATTGAGACCAAGGGAATGGATACTCAAATTGGTCAGGTTTAGTCCATTGCATGTGTGTGTGTATGTGTGGGTTGGTAGGTGGGTGGGAGAGTGGGGGAGTGGGGAGGGGGCAAATGGTAGTGAGAGAAAATAGAACTCTAGATGAATCTCACTGAATGGATTCTGAAGGGTTGCAATACTAGAAGACAGAAACTGACAACACATACTTACTGGATGTGTCTCTTCCCTAGCAGGTCACATCTGGGGGTTTCCATGTCTGTACCATCAATATCAAGCACAAAGTATATGCTTAATACATATTTGTTGAATAAAAAAGCATAGGAGCACATAAAATATTATCTATACCTTTCTGTTTACCCTCCAGTGTGGATATTTGGTTGAATGCACACCAAATCAGAGTGCCCTTCCACCTCCCCCTTTCTCAATTCCAAACACTCCACTCACTGTCATCTAGTGGAAGCCAACAATTAGTGACCCTCTAGCACAGGGGAATGTTACCCCTGTGAGTATGGAGGCTGTAACTCTTTATGGGAGTACAACACATGGGCTCTTTTCTTTTT
This sequence comes from Echinops telfairi, assembly GCF_000313985.2. Classification (NCBI taxonomy): domain Eukaryota; kingdom Metazoa; phylum Chordata; class Mammalia; order Afrosoricida; family Tenrecidae; genus Echinops; species Echinops telfairi. Next base: position 17,336,290 of record NW_022103928.1, read on the forward strand.
CTGCACTTGACACTCAATGTTAAAGAACTGTTCAGATCGGTTCCTCATGGAGTCTCCCTGAGGATTACATACCTCATCATTTCCCCTGTCTTTGAAGGACCAGTGCACTTTTTCCATGAACCTTGCTCTTCATTAGTGAAATGGTAGCTTAGACCATGGCTTTAGGGTCAGGCTGCCCATCTTCAAAACATCACCATTTATTTGTGGTATCACCGGGAAAATTCCTCCAAATTCTGAGTCTCAAATTCCCAATCTATATAGCATTACAATTACACTACATCTCACTGGGTGGTTGTGAGATTAAGTGAGATAGTGCCATTAAGCAGCTTGGCATAGTGTCTGGCACATAGTAAGTACTCAGTAAATGCAAACTCTTATTGTAACTGATGAGAGAAACAGTTGTGCTCTTGTAGTGGAGTTCTTGGGTGGTGCAAATGGTTAACATGCTCAGCAGCTAAACGAAAGGATGGTGATCTGTGTCTACTCAACAGACCCTTGGAAGAAAGGCCTGGCAATCCACTTAAAATAAATCAGCCATTGAGAAGCCAATGGAACAGTTCTACTTGACACACATTAGGTTGCCATGTGTTGGAATTGACTTGACAATAATTGCTGGTTGGTTCTGGTAACAGACAGGTAACACTCTCCACCATATTCTTTTGGTCCACCAGAGTTCAAGTAGCTACAGTAGATGTTGATAAAGCTCCTACCATCTGTTGCTTTCTTCTATCTGACAGGCTCCCTCTTGCATCAAGGAAGTGTGCTCTGCTGTAAATAGCCACAACTGGACATATAAGGAAATGAACACTCTTGGATTCAGCCCTCAAACCCTGGAGGGTAGAAGTCCATGGTTAAATGTTCCAGAATCTCTGCCCTATGGTCCTATGAATCTGAACTAAGTGTCCCACTCACTTTCTTAGAGACCCCCAGCAGCGCTGAGCCTTAGCTACCCAACAGGGATCTGCTCATTAATGCAAACTTTAATGGCTCTTCTCCCTTCTCTTTCTCACCTTTCCCACTTATTTCTTTGTGCCTTCTGGACTCACCTCCCATATAAACAACTTGTGTCCAAGTCTTTGTCTTAAGAGAAATAGAGGAAAGAGCTGGGAGGAAAAGGGCATTTATAGAGCTCTAGATAAAGGCATGTACATATGCAAATATATTATATGAGGATGGGGAAATAGATCTATGAGCCTACATTTATAGGTTTAGTATTAAGGTAGCAGAAGGACATTGGGCCTCCACTCAAGTACGCCCTCAACACAAGAATACTTTCTTCTATTAAATTGGCATTCTATGATGCTCACCTTCCCGACACAACCACTGAAGACAAAGCGGGTGAATAAGCAAATGTGGTGAAGAAAGCTGATGGTGCCCGGCTATCAAAAGATATAGCGTCTGGGGTCTTAAAAGCTTGAAGGTAAACAAGCGGCCATCTAGCTCAGAAGCAACAAAGCCCACATGGAACAACATATCAACCTGTGTGATCATGGGGTGTCGGACGGATCACTGAAGACAAATGGGTGCATAAGCAAATGTGGCGAAGAAAGCTGATGGTGCCCGGCTATCAAAAAGTATAGCGTCTGGGGCCTTAAAAGCTTGAAGGTAATCAAGCGGCCATCAAGCTCAGAAGCAACAAAGCCCACATGGAAGAAGCACACCAGCCTATCCAACCACGAGGTGTCGAAGGGATCAGGTGTAAGGCATCATCAGAACAAAAAATCTTACCATAGTGAATGATGGGGGGAGTGCGGAGTGGAGATCCAAAGCCCATTAGTAGGCCACTGGAGATCCCCTTGCAGAGGGGTCTAGGGGAGGAGATGAGCCAGTTACGGTGTGATGTAACAATGATGAGAAATACAACCTTCCTCTAGTTCCTAAAGGTTTCCTCCCTGCTCCCACTACCATGACTCGAATTCTATCTTGCAAGACTGGCTAGACCAGAGGAGGTACACTGGTACAGATAGGAACTGAAAATACAGGGAATCCAGGACGGATGAGCCCTATAGGACCAGTGGTGTGAGTGGCAAAACAGGGAGGGTAAAGGTTGAATGGGTAGGGAAGAGGGAACCAATTACATGGAACTGTGTGTGACCTCCTCCCTGGGGGACAGACAACTGAAAAGTGGATGAAGGGAGACGTCGGACAGGGCAAGATATGACAAAATACCCATTTATAAACTATCAAGGGCTCATGCGGGAGGGGGAAGCGGGGAGGGAGGGGAAAAATGAGGACCTAATGTCGGGGGTTTAAATGGAGAGAAAATGTTTTGATAAATGATGTACAAATGCGCTTTACACAATTGATGTGTGTATGGATTGGGATAACAGTTGTATGAGCCCCTAATAAAATGTTAAAAAAAAATCCATGAACTAGACATATTCAATGTTTTTCTGGATCCATTTACTAAATAGTAGCAACAACTCATAATAACCTGTGTTATAAGAGAGCCAACTCAAATGCAAAATGTTTTCATAAACCATCAGACATTGAAGTCTTTGGTGTATGCATTTGCTATTTGCTAACAACACCCATTTCAAAAGAGTTTGTGGAGAAGTTTGCTGTTGCTGCTTTGTGTGCTTTAGGTCTGGGGCGGTGTCCTGGCACTGAACATTTCAATCCTATTCATTTTCATCTCACTGTTTCTATTTTTAGTGTCAACAGTGAGAATAAGAATCATAAACGCAATAATAAAGCAGAAAAAAAAAAGAGCTGTCTTTGAAATGTAGGAAGACCCTTGGTGAGATATACTGACACAGCTGCTACACTGCAAGAATGGGTCTAAACATAGCAATGATTGTGAGGATGCGCCGGATCGGACCGTGCACATAGGGTCCCGAAGGGTCAGCATGGACTTTATTGCACCGAACAAGAGTTCCAGCTCAAGTTTGAGATGCACTTGCATGAAAGCCTGAATGTCATTTATAATATTTAGTCTAGTAACTATAAGGTGTGAAAATGAGCCATATATTGGATTTATTTATAAAAGTAACTTCACACTTCCTTTCATGAATTTTACTTTGCAATGGAATCACCCATCTACTAAATGACTAGTATCAACGTACTAGGCTGCCAAATATGTTTATAAACTATGTAGTTATGTTTTCTTGTTATTTTGTTTGTTTTCAGTGATGTAAAAGCTTCTCACCAGCAACTGAAACAACAGATGCCGTGCTGAGATGGAAACAAAAGTGGGGAGGAGAGAAAGTTTCTTCAACTAAACAAATGGCTAAAGCAAATCGGGTTTGTAGTCAGATGAGATTTCTTCTTCTCCAAATACAGATAGCTAGACTCATTTATGATAGCTTTATTTATGAGTAGTCTATCACAGGCCCATTATGGTTTGACAACCAAACATTATATGCATCAGAAAATGTTTTCAAAGAATGAGAATAGATGAACAATGTATAAGATCAGTATTGAAGAATGAATATATCTGTTCATATTGTCACGCTAACACTGCCTACTATACCACCTCCAAACTCCATGGGGGTTCAGGTTAGCTCTGCTTCATGCATGTCATTCTGTGGTGCAGGATGGGTGGCTGGCCTCTCTCTGGAGGAGGCATGCTCTTGGATGACAAAGGCACACATAGGCAAGCAGGAACATGAAATGCTCCTAAGGCCTTGTCTGGGAAATGACATCTGTGGTAGTTATAGATTATGTCAATTAGACACTCCTGGCTAGGGATGAAGTTCAGTCAGTCGATCAAGTGGTGGCTTGATGACACCTCCTTGGGGTGTGGTCTCGTGTCTAAGAACAAGATCGAACATAGATGATTCCTCTCTGCCACTTCACCTTCCTCCATACTGGGATGCTCTCC